>NW_012154062.1:4097906-4108360 GCF_000956105.1 Propithecus coquereli
TGGGTGCCCAGCTGGCATCTGCCGAGGGTCAAACACCACCCATTCAGGGGCCTTCAGACCCCATCACCAGCCTGGATGATCTCAGAGTCCTCCACCCCACTAAGTTAAGTGGCACCTAACTTAGACTCTCTGGAGAAACTTCTTGGGCTAGGGTTACCAGCCATTGCTATTTTGGGGGGCTAAACAATATAAGAACTTAGGAGTCACTTTTATAATAAAAATAACGTTACGCTGTGCTTTCTATGTGCCGGCACTACTGAAAGCACTTTAGATACACTAACTCATTTCATCTCTTAACTGCTCTATGAGGTAGGCACTAGTCTCCCTGTTGGACTGATAAGAAACAAGGAGCACAGAGACATTAAGTAACTTGCCCAAGGTCACACAGCTGGTAAGCTGCACAGCCAGGCTTTAAACTCAGGCAGCTGGCTCCAGAGCCCAAGTGCTTGACCACTATGCATACCATCTCCGAAAATACCCAGTGTTGTTGGAACCCAGTCATCCCTAAATAAGTGCTGTTGTTGTTTCACTTTTCTTAGCATTAGTCTTCTCCTGCCACCAGGACAGTCCCCCAGGGCAGGGCCCAGCCTTCCCCACTGCGTCTATGCACCTGGTTATAGGTCAGCCAGAGAGATGGACGAAAGGGCCCATTTGGAGAGGCCCAGCCTCTGTGAGTCAACTCGTGCAGCAGAATTCAGCAGTGGGAAATCCCGAGGCCTGGGCCACTGAAGCCAGACCCAGGATGTCAGATTGTGGGACCGGAAGAGGCCTCTGCTCTTCACGTTCGAAAGACCAGGGGACCCTGAATGTCTTGCCTTTGGAGAAGGCAAGAAACCTGGTCTCAAAGCCCCCATGCAGCCGACAGTGACAGCCCACTGTGTAACACTGGTGGTGGTAATGACAGAGGAGGAAAACAGGCCCGGGCCGTGAGACCTCCGCTCGAGCCAGTGAAAGGGACCTGGAGAAGGAGCCGGGTGCCCTGGGGCCCAGCCTGGGATCTGCCACCAGCTTGCTGTGTGCCCCGGAGGAAGCCATCTCACCTCTGTATGCCTCAGCTTCCCTGCCAAACCTGAAGGCACCTCTGCCCTGAGCCCCAGCCCCAAGTTGAGTTGTTAAGTGTTACTAAGGGAACAGGGAGGAAGTACTTGCAGCCTCCCCCAGGCCATGAATACAGAACTCTCAGGTAGACCCTGTCACTCACAGGAACAAGAACAGCTACCTGCTGTTCAAAGGCCTCCTGGCTTCCCCTGGTCAGCCCTGGGAAGAAACCACCTCTGGCCCCCAAGACCCAGGAGAAGTTAGAGCCCCCTGGGGAGAGAAACGCAGGCTCCTGCGGAAGGAAGAAGCAGGGGTGCGCTGTTCTAGGTGGGCCCCGGGGGGAAGGCCCCCCAGCCTGTATGCTGCCAGCCCAGGACCAAGGCTTCTTCAGTGTCGTCCCCTCTGAGGCACAGAGCAGGTGCTTAACAGGTGCAGCGTTTAGCACAGTAGGTGTCTGTTGAGTAAATGAATGAATGAACCCTCTCAAGACCGGGAGGCAGGGACAGCCCCTGGGTTGAAGAAGGGGCCTTGAGGACCACACAGCAGCAGCTGCTAAACACACACGACATCATGCTCGTTCGCTGGGCTCCCATCGGCACGGTGCTCCCGTGCCCTGACGCAGGATGCCAGAGCGAGACAAGGACACGGAAGGGCTGCTGTGCTGAGGCCCAGGTACCCACCTGACTCTTCCAGCTGCCAATTCTCCTTCCCCTCCCTGTCCACCCTGCAGCTGGCCACGCCACACCCATGGCGAGCCCACCCCTCCCTGCTGCCCTGTGTCCGTGGGTTGAAACCGAAGGCTTCCAGAAAGAAACAAAACTACCCAGCTGAGGAATCAGGCCCTTTAATTTTCTCTACGCCACAGAGTCGGGCCGGGCTCTGGGTGAAGACGGTGCCTTGTCTCAAGCAGAATAAAGCGTGTGTGCGTTATGGCACTGAAGGACGTCGTCTGTGCTTATTCTGGTGCTAGGAATCGAGGTTGCTAGGGAGAAGTGACCGCCTGATTCATGAGGCATTACTTTGCTATTAGTGGTGGTGGTAATTATATGCGCTTCTTGCTCCTGGATGCAGAGCGATATTTGAGCCACCACAGAGACTGGCCCGGGATCCCCCTCTGCCCGGCCCAACACTCCAGCTGGTCTCCTTCCCTGCCAGCACCCTGCAGGGCCCACCCCCACCCCACCACGTGCCCTGGGCCCACCCCAGCCCCACCCCCAAGGGCACCATTCCACCAAAGACCCTTCTTTTTTTCACAGCATCTCCAACACCACTGTCCTGCCTTAGAGTTTAAACAGCTCAACTCTCTCCCATCTTTAAAAATATACATATATCACTGCTTGTTCTCTCTCCTTCATGCTAAAATTCTGAAAGGAGTTGTCCACGTTCACCATTCCCACCCCCAGCTCCCATCCACTTGCTCCCTAACCTTCCCTGCCCTGCCCACCTTTATATGTCGGTGGTCCCAGGGTCTGTCACTGCCCTCCTCCCACTGTGGTCGTGCCCTTGGCTCCGGTGACCATCGACAGGCTGATGTACACTCCTCGATCTCTCTCTCCTGGCCACTTCCTCTCCTGAGCCCCAGATCGGCAGGATGTGGCAGACGAGAGGCACACGCCCCAAAACAGGCCCACTCCCCTGCCCTCCCCATCAAAGCCTGGGCTGCTGCTCCTGACACACCTGTCACCCACGCAGGTACCCAAGACAGGAAGCTGGGTGCCCTCCGTGACTCCTATGCCCCCACCCTCTCACCTTCACTCCGTCAGCACGACCTGTGGATTCTACCTGCTAAATAGCTCTCACAGCATCTTCTCCTTTCCTGCCACTGCCCAGGCTCTGCCACCGCTGTCCCTGGCCTGTGTCACAGCAGTGGCTTCTCAACAGTCCCCCAATCAACTCTCTTCACTGGAACCACAGAAACACCTCGCTGAAGCCTAGGTCTGATCATCTCCCTTTGAACCCTCGGGCTCCCTCCCTGCCCGCTGCCTCTCTGTCCCTTCCGCCCCACCTGCTACCATGCTGAGCACCTGCCACTCTGCAAGCTGAGCTCCCTGCCCTGCTTGGGACTCCCCCTACTCCACCCTTCCTTCTCCCTCCCGAGGGGCCTGCCCTCCACGCGGCTTCTGGACCCAGTGGCTGGCCTAGGCACCTTCCACAGGGCTGGAGGCTGTGTGTGGGCTGCAGGTCCCACATCCCTTGGCAAACCTGCCTCCAAGTCCCAAGGCAGAACCTGGAAGCCCCCACCCCCACCAACACACCCATCCTCTCCCCGTCCAGACTGGGGTGTGGAGGGTTTGCACATACTTCAGGAAGCTTGGCTACCTCAGCCAGACGTTCGTTTATTAGTTCCACAAAAGTTTATTGAGAATGTACTGTGTGCTAGGTGTGGGGACAGCACAGCCAGTGCAGCCTTCATGGAGCTCATGGTTGGGGGTGGTGTGCAGATGAGTGAGGGGCTTCTGTCATTTACGGCGTGACTGCTATGATGGGGAAAGCACAGCTGTGATGTGGCACCAGCTTGGAGGGTCATCTAAGCCCTTGTTACCAAATCTAAAGAGCCCTCCTGGAAGAGGCAGGCTCCAAGCTGAGACGGAAGTGTGAGTGGCTTACATAGGTGAGGAGACACAGGAAGAGTGTGGGTAGTGGAAGGAACAGCACCAACCCCAGCCCTGTGGAAGGTGCCTAGGCCAGCTATGGGGTCCCCAAGCCACATCTGGGAGCAGGGACAGCCCCAGGCAGGGCAGAGAGCTGGGATGCACACACAGGCCTGCCCCATGTCCCACCTGGCTCCCACTTCTCCATCTGCCTGGTGACTCTTGCTTCACTCCTGGGCCTACTTCACACTGTGCCTGCTTGAGTCACATGGTCCTGCTCCTGTCCCACCCCAGCTCACCGCCCCCTCCTCCAGCCATGTCCTGCTCCCATCACTTTCCTCCCCCTCCTCCAGCTGTCACCTCCGCTGGTCTTTGTCTCTCCTGGCCTTCTCCTGGGTGGGGCAGCCACTTCCTCTGGGTTCTAGGCTCCCCTGGCAGGTAGCCATAGCCAGCTGGGGCCAGTTCACCCCATCACTGAGCCCTCCCTCCTGAACCCCTGGCCCGCCACGCACCCCCACCACCGCCCCGTCCTGCCCCGGGCTTACCCTCAGTCAGCCCCAGGTGGATGCTCCAGTAGATCTGCAAGCACTGCAGCTCCTTCTTCATGCCCCGCTTGCAGCGGCAGTCGTACAGCGGGCTCTCCTGCAGGACCTCCAGGGCCGCCTGGCACTCCTTGTTGGCCAGCATGGTGTTGCGGTCCCGGCCTGCCAGGCACTGCCGCAGCGTGCGGTAGCGTGAGCTGCAGTTGGATTCGGCCGCGCACAGCTCATTGGCCCGGACACAGTCCACTGGGGGGCGCCAGCCGTGGAGCTCGGGGCCCTGCAGGGAGGAAGGGCTGGCCAAAGAGCGGAGGGTCTCGTCTGGGTGGTGGGGAGGGAAGACAAGCGTGAAAGAGGGCCGCCACAGTCTCCCACCCAAGACGCAGGCCTGGGGGCTTGGGCCCTTCAGGGAGCTTCACACCCACTTCACACCAAAGCACACCATGAAAGACTCCATGCAACAGCCCTCCTCGCACCCAGGGGAGAAGGCAGGCTGTCACTCGCCCCTGGCTCTGCCAGTGTCTTTTCCAATTTCCCGTCCGTTTGCTCCTCAGCACTGGCCCTGGGCCTAGGAGCACAGCACAAGGCCAAGAAGGCCCCAGCCAAAAACCACAGACAGTCTGGGACGCCAGGAGTCCAGGGAAGAATGTCACAGCCTCAGCAGAGAGCTAGGGGATGCAGGGATTGCTGGGGTGTGCACAGGGGGGAATCGCATGTTAATACCGCCCAAGCCACCCACGAACCCCAGCTCCAGCCAAGGCACTGCTGAAGCCTTGACAGCAGTACAAAGTCACGAGACTTTCGAAGCCTGTTAGGACCTCACAGAGACCAACCATACAGTCCAGCCCCCACAGTTTACCCTAGGGAAACTGAGGCCCAAAGAAGGGAGAGGACAACTCAGGTCACACACACAGGCGGGAATGCCCCCTCCTACCCCTGGTCTACTCATTCTGAGCTGCTGGACTTTTAAGAGAAGACAGGGAGAGACGAGCCCGGGGAGGGAGGAGCTGCCCCTTTCTGGCCTCAGCACCCCTACACCTTCCAGGTCAACTTCATGCCGGATGGAGACCTGAAAACTTGCCTTCCATGGGACAAGTTCCGCCCAGTCCCTTCCAGAAGAAAATGCTTTGGGCAAGCCTGGCAAGCACCTCCACGTCCTCCCTCTGCACTGTCTTGCCTCCATCTCTCACGTTTCTCTTGCTGATTCCTCCTAAGAGGTCTGTCTCTCCATCACCTTCACTTTGGCTCTTTGAATGGCCTTGTTTTCTCTCTCTCTCTCTCTCTCTCTCTCTCTCTCTCTCTCTGTCTTTTTTACCTCTCCTCCCCTGAAAGCCTCTCCCCCTCTGTCTCTCTTTTGTTTTTCTTCCTTCCAAAAGCCAAATAATAGATCAATTGCAAAAGAGAAAGAGCCCCCTCCTCGGACCCTGGCCCCACAGATGGAGCTGGCTTCTCTACCAACAGCAACAGCCCCCAGCCCACATCCCATCCGCCACCCTGGGCGCCACAGAAGGGAGAGGTGGGGGAGAAACTGGGGGTGCAGGGCAGGGCTCTGATCCTTTCAGAGCCGAGCTCCCAAAATGGTTTCCTCCAGACACAGACGACATGTCCCCAGCCTCCCTCCATGTCCTCTCCTGAGCCCCTAACTCCAGATCCTGCCCCAGGGAGAGCCCACACCATGGCCCAGAGCCACGACTGCCATTTCCAAGACCCAAAGAGTGGTTTGGGAGGCGTCCTCCACTCCATCTCTCCCCAAAACATAAGAAATTCCAGGCCAGAAGTCCCCTCCTCTGAATACCGCAGCATCCCCCCACCCCAAGCCAGAGCGGCCTCCCGCCCTCCCCTAGGACGCCCTGCTCAGGGGGGCGCTAGCGCAGGGAGACAGCGACATCTAGAGGCGGAGCGCTGCGCAGCGGGCCGTCCCTCCCTCCAGCCCCAGGAAAAAGAATCCACTCCTGGTAGAACCAGGCAGGGGGCCCACCCCCAGGAGACCAGGGAAGAGGAGCAGGGCAGGCCTCGGGTGGAGCAGGCCTAGGGGGCCAGAGCAAAAGACATGTCCTTCTCCTACTGACCACACCTGTGCCCCAGAACAGGAAGGCTGGAGGATTTGGCCAGACTAAGACCAGAGAAGAAATCAGCACGGAGCAGGAGCCCCCGCACGGGCTGGAGAGGTGTTCTCCACACAAGCTGAGGCAGCATCTTCCTTTCTCGGCTTCAGCAGATTCCTACCTCCCTGAGCAGGGCCGGGTGCATCTGGGCCCCCCAAGAGCAGCTGAGCCAACGTGGCCCGGCCTGCACCTGCTGCCCCCAGCCGGCTGGCCAGCCTGCTGGAGCCTCCACTGACATCCCCCTGCCACCATAACTGAGCGGGGGCTGCACTGTCAGAGGGGGACTGGGAATGGGACCTCCTAGCACCCCGGCGTTACGCAGGCTCAGGATTCACAGCGTGCATAAAGGTCAGGATGTTAGTTGGGGGGACGGGGGGATTCAGGCAGTAAGGACACTCACTCTGCCTGCCCTACAGGTGGGGCCTAGAGCCCCAAGGGATGGATGATCCTTACACAAGCCCCCTGCCAGAAGTGAGGGCTTCCCCCATCCTGCCAATGGGTACACGTGACCAAAGCAGGGACATGTTCTGCAAAAGGCCGGGGCATCCTTTCCCCAAAGTGCCCTTGACTCTTCCAGCCTGCCTCGTGACCCCAGAACCAAGCGAGCCCTGCCAGAGGAAGGAATTATGGTGACCTGGAGCCTTTAGCCAAAGATCCTGAGGGTAAAGGGCCGAAGGCATCCTGGTGATGTCTCCCAATCCCGAATCAGGAGAAAACGTGGACCTATCAAGAACAGACACAGGGAGCAGCTTATAGAGACACCGGGGGGAGTGGGAATAAGAGACGACACAGAGCTGGAGCTGCCCTCCTGCGTCCAGCGTCCCCGCCAGAGCCAGAAAGCCAGTTGGGAGTGGACCCCTGACCAGCCCACCATCCCCTCCCAGTCACATACCCCAGCTCCTTCTATCCTTGGGTCAGCCAACACTGAAGGTCAGGATGGCTGGGCAAGAAAGGCCTCTCTCTGCACCCACAGTCCTCACCCCCAGACCTCGCTCAGAACCTTGGGAGGGGACCACCAAGGCCCTTGTCCCCAGTTGAATTGCCTCCCCTTCAGCAGAATTTCCACCCAGCTCCTGGCCAGGAAAAGGGCCCTGGGGCTGAAGTTTCCTCAACACCAACCTATCCCTTCCTTTAGACTGGCCTAACCCAGAGCTGCTCAGCCCAGCTCTGTAAAGGGACTTCTCAAGGGAAGGGGAACTGAAAGGCCGGGACCCAAGGGGATGCTGAGCCCACTCCTCTCAACACTCAGCCTGCAGGGTCGCAGACACAGGGGTGGGGGGATCTCTGACCATCCCCCCATGCATACGATGTCACACACACATAACACACCCACCATGAGCAGGACCCCCAAGGCCACTTCTGGGCAGAAGAGTGACTTCTCAGCCTCCTGGGTGGGGAAGCTGGCCTGCTCCACAGGGGTCTGGGCCTGGAGCGGGTAAGGGGCCCAGGCTGCTCTCCCCCAGTCCGCAGAAGGCGCCCACACCTGGGAGCCCTGCCGGCCGGGGGTGTGCAGCTCCGCATCGGGCAATCTGGCTGCTCTGCCTGAAATACAATTTTCTTCTCTTCTTGGCGCTGATCATTCGCAGCCCCAGAAAGCTGGGTTTTCAAACCAGCAGTGGGAGAAAAGGTCAGGTTTTATAATAGCCCCTTCAGATTGAGAGTCCACTTGCTGGGGTTGCCAGGAAGGGCTGCGAATCACCGTCGGCCCAGAGCACCTTCCAGCTGCCGGCTCAGCCCCTCCCACCCCAGAGGGAAGAAGCTGCCAGGGGCAGAGGGAGGCAGGGCGGGTGGAGGCCACACCCCAGGGCAGGGCCTTGCCCCCTGGGGAACTCAGGCCTCGGGCGAAGAGGAAACGGAGGGTGGAAGCCCTGGGCCCAGGGCCTGACCAGGACAGACACCCGAGACTCCGAATTTCCTCCCCAGGCTGGAGGGCGCTTCCTAGACCACACACATCTCTGTGACCAGCTCCTACCTCGCACTCTCGGCCTTCCCAGAGCCCCTCCTGCAGGACGCAAGGGCGCGCTCAGGACCCCACCAGGCAACCTGGCTCACCACTGGCCACACAGCTAGCCAGGGTGGCTGGAACAGCACCCGCACTGAAGCAGATGTGTGTTCCTCCAACACACACACAGACACACGCAGACACACACGCACATCTTAGTTTCCAGGTTCCCTGGATAGAGCACCTACTCCGTGGCAGCAGCCTCGCCTGGCACTCGGGGCAGCACACAGCCAGCCAGCCACCCTCTTTTCCTCGCCTTCCCCTGAGACTGCTTTCTCTAGACCGCAGCTTCCCAGGCAGCTGGGATTTCTCATAGCGCACAAGGGGGCGAGGGGCTAGGAATTCAGTGTGGTAAAGAAACTGCGGAGTCCAGGGGCCCCAGGCAACTCCCCCTCCCTGCCCTGGAGGGAGGGGGCTTACAGAACGAGCAGTGGTCTTTGTTCAGATCCGTTTTCCTCCCCCAGCCTCCCACCCTCTTCACCGGAGGAAGCAAACTTTGGCCTCCCTCCCTCCCCTTCCCACCAGCCACGGAGTCCCCTGCCCCTAGAGGTGGGGAGGGAAAGGCCGGGAACTGCTGCTCACACCCGGCACGCCCGCCCACCCATCTGGCTCGGCTGGGGGAGCGTCTGGGAGGGAGGCAGGGCCAAGGGTGGGGAAAAACTTGAAAAGTGTTCCAGGGAGCGGAGCCGCTGGGAAGGGGCTCGAGGAGCGGGGCCGCGGCCAGGCAGGTGGGGGGTGGCTGCCCGCGCTCCCTCGCAGATGTCCAAGCAGGAGCCGCTGGAGAAACCCATGCCCTCCACCGCCAGCGACTCGGGGAGCCGACCGGGGAAGGTGCAACTGGCAGGAATTTTCTGTCCCCGCCCTCCTCTCTTCCAGATCAAGAGTTGGATATTTTTTCTTAAGTTGCCGCAATTTGAACCCATTATTTTGAGGGAAACGAGTGCTGTCATGGTGTGAGAGAGAGCGAGGGTGTGTGTGTGTGCGTGCGTGTGCGCGGGGACGGTCTGGCTGTGTCGCGTCCCCTTCCCGATCCCCCCGCGGAGCCAGCCCTCCGCGGCTCGGGTCCCTCCGCCGGCGTCCCCGCTGCCCGGCCCGCCCGGCTCGCCAGCGCCGGGCCCGACTCTTCCCGCGGCGCGCTCTCCCCGCAAGCCTCCCGCCGGCGCCCCGCTCGCCCCCCGCGTCCCCGGCTCCTCGCCAGCGCCCGAGCGCGCGGCCCCGCGCCGCCCCCCAGGCTCGCCGCCCGCAGGTACTCACCTAAAAAGAAGAAGAGGCAGAAGGCGTTTGCCAAGATCATGTTAAATAAATCCCACAGTTTTTTTGTCTTCCTCCCTTGGGTAAAAAATAATAATAACAAGAAAAATAATAACAGCCAAGCAGGGATATTCAGCCCCAAATCCAATGCGGAGATCCCAGCTAGTCCACCCGGTGAAGATCCTGAGTCCTGCGACTCTCGCCTCTGGCTGGAGGGGTGGGGTAGAAGGAGGGCGGTGGGCTGCCTCTCGCCGCCCCCGGTCCACGTAGCTGTGTGTATCTGCTTCTAAGCAGCCCGGTCCCGAGCTCAGCCCTCCCCTCCGCGCGTCCGGGAAGGCGCAAGTCCCCGCGGGTCCCACTCCCCTGCGCTTCCCAGGAGGGGCCTGGGGAGGTTGGGGACAGAGGCGACTTGCGAGTGAAGGGCTGGAAGGAAGCGGCGAGAGAGGGGTGAGAATAAACGCAAATAGGAAAGAAATCCACCGACGGGGGTTTGCGCCGAGGAACAATCCAGCCGGAGCTTCGAGGATGACAGACCAGAGTGGCTTCTTTCGCACCAAGACGAAGACAAGATTCAAAAAAATCTTCTCCCGCTAACCCTTGCTCGGCTCACTTTTTCTAATGGAATTCCAGTGACCGTGTGTCTCTGCGTGCGTGTGTCTTTCTCCCTCGCTCCCTCCCGCTCCTCTCCCTGCTCGCTCTCTGCTCTCGCTCTCTCCAGCTCTCTCCCTCGCTCTCCCCTCCCTCCCCTTCTCCCTCTCTCCCTGCTCCTCCCTCCGCCCGCCCCTTCCCCCTTAGCAGCTCCCTCGCCTCGGCTCTCGCGCCCGCGCCCCTCTCCTCCGCCCGGGGCTCAGCGCTCGGGCTCCTGGGCCGCTGGCGGCGCGCGCGGCGGAGCAGCGACACTCTGCAGCGGCGGCGGCGGCGACTTGGC
>NW_012154062.1:4108630-4203172 GCF_000956105.1 Propithecus coquereli
GCCTGGTGGCCCAGGTCTGGGAGGGGGCTGCACTCTTCGCGGGCTGGTGCATCTCTCCGCCGGGGAGCCGAAACAGACAGAGCGTCCCCCTCGATGGTGCAAGGGAACAGAAGGACCCTCCCTCTGGCGCCAGTCCCCTGGAACCCCAGCGCAACCTGCCTGCCCCGGCCTAGCCCCGCGCGCACATACACGTGTGCTTTCCACGCCGAGCTCGAGAACTTTCCCCTCACGCCCGTGGCACGTTCGTCCCCCGCCAGGAGAGCCTCGCAGCCCTGCGAGACTCCCCTTCCCCAGCGTGTCTCCCCTCCCCCGGCTGGGGAGAAGGCTGCCGCTTCGGGGCTCCCCGACCGCGTCCTCGTCCTCGGAGGCCGGCGAACCTGCCGGAACCGCGCCGGAGGGATCGGGGAGGGGGGCCCACCCCACCCCGGCGGGAGCGCCCCGAGACCGACCCCGGCCAGGCCTCCGCGCCAGGCTCGGCGGCGGGCTGAGCTCAGAGGAGCTCGTCCGGAGGCAGCTGGCAGCTCCGGGCTCCCGAGGCTCTGGGTGGTGTCCTCCTCCCCCAGCCGGGAAGGGGGCGATTGATCCATCTGCCGGTGGGCCGGGCTCACCGGAGTGTTTTAGTCACGGAATTTACAATAAACGCCCAGGAGGACCAAAAAGGAAGCGTCTGGCTGGGAAAGGGCTGGAGGAGAGGTGAGGCTGCTGACATGTTCCGGCAAGAGCAGGAGAGGCAGTGGGCCTGCGGACACCCGAGGGCACACACCCACGCGCGCCGGGCACCCCAGCTTCACACTCCCCTCCAACATGTCCTCACCTACGTTGGAGCTGCCCCGCATCCCCCGGCTGTCGCGCACACAATCCTTGCACGCAGCTCCACGCGCGCACACACAGTGTGCCAGGGTGGGGTACACGCAGTGCCTCGTAAACTTTCCGCGCTGCCCACAGCCAGATCTGGGCTGCACGTAAGGTGTATTTGGTAGTGCCTTTTAAAATGCATTTTTAACTAACAAAATTCTGGAATACAGTAAATGCTAGAAATCCACTTGAATGCGAAGGGAGGGGTCACTTTCAAAGCCAGCAGCCTTAGCCATTTGGAAAGCTAGGGGGAGCAACTCCCATCTTGCGGGTTTAGGCGGGAAGTCGGCTTCCCCCCAGCCTTGGAAGCGCAGTGTGCGGGTGTCCTCCCAACGCCCCTCTCCTGTGGCCCATCCTTTGTGCGTTCCCCTCCATCCTCTACCCCGGCCACTGAGTGGTGCCTGCTAGAGCCGCTGCCCTCGGGGGCAGTAGAGGATCTGGGTGAGAAGGCCCCTCCCGGCCTGCCCTCCCTGTCATTCCTCCGGCAGCTGCTGTTCTAGGAAATGACTTCGTATCTCACAAGGTCTCCTGGCTTCTTTCTAAAAATGGGGGAACTTAAAGAACCGGCTTCAGACTAGGAGAGTAGGTTAAAAGATGAAAGCTGATAGGAATTATACTGCCAGGAAGTCTTGGCCTAAATAAACTCTCCCTCCCCTCCCCTACTTCCAGGGTCTCTGGTGGTCCAAATACTCCTCACTGCCACCCGTGTTGGTACCCCACGCAAGCCTGCCCTCTTCCAAGGACCCCACTCCAGACTCTACAATTACTGCTCAACACCTCCCTCTCCCCTCCCCCATGAAAAAAGCATTTTTCACTTTCTTTTAACCCCATCTGAGCATAAGGAGGAAAACCCTCTAAACCATATACGAGGAGCTTTGCCCTCCACCCCCTTCCAGGGAAGGTGGCTGACAGAGCCCCAAAGAACCTGCAGGGATGGCTCTCCTGAGTCTCCATGGGGGCTGGAGGCAGGAGAGGGGATTCTGGGAGCCGGAGGTGGAGGTGAGTGGCTGAGACCCTTCTGGGACTCAGGACCACCCAGCCATCACAAGGACAGCAGATAACACCAGCCATCACCACATTGACCCTGTTGTGGCTGCAGGGCACTCTGACCTTGGACCCGCCCTTCCTGTCTATACAAACCTCTCCCACTACACCCCACTTTCTGCCCACCCTAACGATCAACCTGCACTGCTCATAGAAATGATATCGCCCATGTACCACACCATTATTTCCCGAGCATCTGCTATCTATGAGACAGCCCCACCACCTTGGGCTGGGATCTGCAGAGGAAACACAGATAAACATGTACTAGCCAAGAGCAACTTAATCTCTCTGAACCTCAGTTATCTCATCAACAAAATGGAGATTTTTAAAAAAACCAACCTTGTGGAAATTAGATGAGATACTGTACACAAATCAGCTTAGTAAAATGCCTCGCTCATTGAAAGCTGTTCACCCTTTCCTCTGGGATCGAGAGTAAGAATTAGGGACCCATGACAAGGCAATAAAACCTAAGTGGCAAATGAAAAGCAGAGACAAAAAGCTACCAGGGTTCAAGAGAAACAGAGATTTCTTTCTAGAGGACAGAAGATAGAAGCAGTTCTTGTAAGAGGGAGTCCCGGGGAAAGGTGACATCTCTGAGCAGTTGTGAAGGAAGCCCTTAGGCTCACTGATACACTGCCACACACCCTCAGGTGCCCATGTCCTTCCTCCAGCCTCCATGGCCCATCCCAGCTGCTCCTGAGCCCACCTAGACAGTCCCCCCATCACAGAGCCTGGAGCCATAATGTGCAGGTGGAGACAAAGGGTATACTTAGCCCTTGAACTCCTTCCCTCCCTCTCATCTTTCCCGTCCTCTGTGCTCGTGGAGTGGATTCTCTCGAGGGCAGAGCGGTAGAGCAGCAGGAGAGAGAAGGACCAATGGAGGAGAGGAGGGTTGCAACCTCACCCCAACACATGCACATGTGCACCCAGGCCTTAGCCACAGGGCTCAACGACCAGAATCTTGTGTCCTTTGGTGAAGGGAAGAAAGCTGAGGTCTCCCTGGCCCCAGAGCTAAAAATCAACCAGGAGTGAAAGGAAGAAGGTGCCTCTTATCCAGCTAAGACGTGTCAGGAGCCACAGAGCTGGCGAGGCAGAGATGCCCCCGGCCCTGAGACAACAGCCTGACCTGGGTCATCCATAATCAATCAGCCAGCACAAACTTATTGAACGCCCTCTCTGTCCCCAGCACGGTGCCGAGGGCCGTGGGGAACACAGCAGTACTGCCCCTGACGTGGAAGCACTTTTAGGTAGCTAGTCGTGCACCCATGAGAAGGTAGTGAGCAACCCAAACACACATAGGCCCAGTGAGAGACAGGAAGGGTCGCTGCCACTGGGTTTTAGGAGCACTGTCAGGGAGCACCTGCCCGGGGAGGTGAGATTCAAGCTGGTGCTGGAAGGATGGGTAGAACTTGGCTGAGCACAGAGGAGGACACTCCGGGCAAGGAAACGGCAAAGGCAAGGGCACCGTGCAAGAAAGATGCAAGGCACAGTCCAACCAGGGCAGGAGCCGAGGGCACAGGTGGGAAGTTCCTGATGGCAGAAGATCTGGAACATCCAGTGCAGGACCAAACCCTGCAGGCTTCAGACTTGCACCCCAGGAGACAATGAAGGTGTTTGAGCAGCCAAGTGACATGGTGCGAATGGTGTTTTAGGAAGATTGGTCTGACAACTGTGTGAAGGATGCAGACCAGAGACCAATTAGGAGGCGATTCTAACAGTTTCAGCCCGAGGTGATGAGGGCCTCGAACAGGAGGTGGCAGTGGCCATGGACAGGAGATTGTTGTCAGAGGTCTTGTAAAGATGAATCAGCAAGATGTTGGGGACAGTTGGAACACGAGGAGAGTGGCCAGGCCAGTATAAAGTGACCAGCCTGACTTTTCAGGCATTGTCATTGGGGAAAATAATTAAAGTAGCCACCTTTATGGCAAGATGCATGTTAATACTCCTTTCATTCTTATAATAACTCTATGGCCTAGGTGCTATTAATAGCCCCATTTTACAAATGAAAAAGCAGAGGCAAGAAAAGTGATTTAACTTGCCTGAGGTTGTATTTTAAGTGGCAGAATCAGGATTCGAACTCAGACAGTCGGGATCCAGCGTCCTGTACTGGCCAGTTCTGTGCCCTATGTAAATAAAAGAAGTGACTGCTCTCCAGGCCCGTCAATTTTCATGTCTCCATTCAGAACACCTGAGATATTCCCTTTCTCCTGGCCCTGTCCAGCAATAGTATAAAGAAAGTATGAGAATAGAGATTTCTTTTTTTCAGCTTTACCTTGGACCTTGTCTGGCCTAACCCTTGGAGTTCAAGGCTAGAGCTTAGAAACGACTCCATCAGGTATGGGGAAGCTTGGCGCCCTGGGCCTAGATCCTCCCTGGGCTTGCCCAGCCCTCTCCCAACCCATCTCCCTCCCACTGGCAGGCTGACCAACATTCCCTCCACAAGCACGGGGTCACTCCAGATCCCTAAGGCCCAGCCTGGAAAAAGCAGGCTAGTCTGGGAACAGAGACCGGCATGGGTTTAATGAAACCATCTGATTTCCAAAGAGTAATCAGTAAGCTGGGTGGGACCGGGCTGGGAGAGAAGAAATGCACAGGCACTCAGGGGCATTGATTTCTCTAATTGATTTTGGTCAATGTTCTCAGTGCTTCATCATTCTCTTTAGAGGTAGGCACCGGCAGGAGGTGGGGGTCTGCCTTGACTAAGCCTCTCCCCAGGGCCTCAGAGACCTCTCTGCAGCCCCACCCATCCTGGGAGCCCCCCAAACCCCAGAGAAACGCATTAAAGAGGGAGGAACCCCACTGCTGCTACAGCTCCCAAGAAGGTGGGGGAGTGCAGAGCAGGGAAGCAGATGGGAAGTTACTCCAGCAGGAAGCCATCGATACCCCTTCTGTGGACAGAGCACCTCCCAGCTGCACAGAGCACCTTCCACCTCCAGGATCTGCAAGTCCCTACAGCATCCCAGGGAGGGTGGCATGGCAGAATTAGCTTTTCTTCTCAGTGAACAAACTCATGCTTGAAGAGCACCCGTGACATGGCCAAGGTCACGACACAGCCAGCAAGTGGCAGAGCCAGGACTAGAAAGTAGGTCCTCCCACAGCCCGGTCCAGCAGGCTTTCTGCTGCCGACCTGGCCTCTCTCACGGGCCAGAAATGAAGCGTCCATCCTGCTGCAGGCCCGGACTGCTCTGCCACTTTGACCCACCATAGGGGATCATAGAGGACAGAGAGAAGGCACCCACACAAGGCAATCTGGGGCATCCTCTTTGTGTCATTCAAGGCAGGCCTAGAAAGGGCTGTCTCTCTGAACTCCTCTTTCACCAGAAATCCCAGACTTCCCTAGAAAACTGTGAAACGCCATTCCTCACCTGCCCCCTTCACTGCTCCCGGATGGCAGCTGGAGCTGAGCTAGTAGACGGCCCTTCTGTTGAGCTATTGTAAGCATAAAATATCCTAGCTCCTTTTCTGGCCTCCCCCTACCAACTCCCCTGCTGCCCCAGTGACACTTTGTCTGTGGTTGGCACTGCACAGCCACGCCCCGGCCTGTCCTGATGCCAGAGCTACGCTTGCAGACCCCAGCTGCCTGGAACAACCTCACAGCCTCTCTCCTGAGCACACGCATACCCACCCTAGCTCTCTGGCACTGGCCATCTGCCAGGTTACTCAAGGTCAAGGCAGAACCAAGGGAAAGGGGTGGTGACTGCTTCTGCCAAGCCTTGGGGAGCTGGCTCCTGCTGCCTGGCGTCCGCCAGGAGAGCTCTCAGTCCCAGCAGCTTCCCACAGGGACCGTGTCTTTATTTAGCCAGACAGCGCTAAGTCTGAGATGGACTGTCACTCCAAGGACCCAGCTCCATCTCCAGGGGCTGGAAGGCAGCTCTCAAATGCTCTGGACAGAAAATGGGGACCAGAGTGTCCCTCTCTAAGGAGATTTGCCTTCCCTGGGTTTAGCCAGGTGCACACATTTACCTGCCTGCCCACCCCCATACCCTGACCTCTCATTCCGGGAATTTCTTTCCAGTCATCCAGAACTTTCTGTCCTTCCCCCACTGTCCCCACGTAGACTGCTTTCCTGCTGTCCTGTCTCTCTTGCCATACGAGGAAACCCGGGGCAGAGTTGGCAGGGATGAGGGACAATGTTTAATCCTAAAGAATGAACTACTAATGGTAGAATTTCAATCATCAGCTGCCCTAGGCCCTTAGGGTTAGAAGGATCCTTCCAAGACAACAATAATAAACAGTGCATGGCCCTGAGCAGCCTACAAAGCTTTCTTCTACAAGATCGCCTCCCTTGGGCTTCTCAACGACCCTCTGAAATCAGTCAGTTTTCTCAAAGGAGAGAACTTACTGTCGGGTGTTCAGTGACTTGTCCGTCGTCACATGGTCAGTGAGTTGCCAACCTTGAACTGGACTGAGGTGTCCTAGCTGGTTCCAGATTCCCTAGTTGTGAGGTATCCTTTGCTTAAACACTTCAGTAAAATAAAATATAAAATACTTTCTGATTTTTAAGAACTAAGACAATTTTACACAAGCACCTCCAGTGACAGGGTCTTGTTTGACCCAGGGCCCTCAGTCCCTAGTCCCCAGCAGCTTGGACAGTTGAGTGGTTTTTCCTTATGCCAAAATGGATTTGATTCCCCTTAACTCCACGTCCACAAGGACCCAGCCTATGGAGGAGGGTCTCCCAGAAGTCCCCAGACTGCACTCGCCTTTTGACAGTCAGCAGGGCACCCATCCCCCTTGGCTGGCCTGTTACAAATGCTGTTTGCTTTCAGTAGAGCAGACAGAGGCTGCTCCCGCCACAGGGTACAGTTGCCCCCTCCTACTCCCCAGCCCAAGTCACCACGGGAAGTCATCACACCCACAAAGTCAGCTCCAGGATGGGGCATTCCCAGGGGGGAGGCACCTGCTGCCTCCCTGCTCCAAAATGAGTGAGTCCCTGCTCCCCGGGAGGGGGCGGGGGCGGGCTGAGCTAGGTGGTCTGTGCTCCTGACAGCTATGGAAGCTCAGGATTCTGCAATCCTCCCTTGCCATGGGGTGGTCCCATCCTTTTCATATTCTTGCTACCTGGCTCTGGAGAGGACACCCCAACCAGCAAATTGCGGTACTATGGAAAGCAGTCTGGATGAGGGTTTGAGTGCTAGCTTTGACCTGGACTTGCCACCAGCCCAGAAAAGAGTTCTGGGGACAGCACAGTGCCCATGGCCGGCGGTCAGTACGGATTTCCTAGTTGAAACAAAGAAAAGGAAAGAAAGGAAGGAAGGGACTTACGTGCTTTCGGAATCTCTGTGCTCTCCTTGTCTCTGCTCCATCCTAACTCCCCAAGTTCATCTTCCATCCACTTCACCTCCTGGAACCAGCCAGCAAAGTACTCTTGGATTCTAACCAGCAGCTTTGCCACCAACTGACCCTGTGACCTTAGGGGCCCCCTACCCTGCCAAACTCACAAGGGAGGACGATCAAATGAGATGCTGAACATGACAGTGCCTTGAAATGTATGAGACACGCTGCAGATGCAAGACACCGTTATGACTTCTTTAGACAGCCCACATCCCAGGCTGAGTTCTGGGGACCACCCTTCACCATCTGTTTCAGAAATGAGCACCCCTGTGCACTACTTGGGACCAACAGCTCTTGCCACTCTGGTGACTTGGAACTCCATGGTAAAGAAGAACATGCCCTTTTCACAGGTGGGAAAATCGAGGCCTCCAAGTCCCGCTGCATATGCCCCTCTCGCAACTTCTCACAGCCTATTGAAAATGCCCCAGTTCTTGCCTATACTCCCCAACTCAAAGCTCTATTCAGACAGGACCTACATCTTCTTTATCACCATATCCTTAGAGGCTGGCACATAATGAGAGATCAATATGAATGTTTGTTGAATGAATGAATGAATGTTGAACGAATGATGCCTCTCAGCTCAGGATCACTAGCCCCATTCAAACCATTTATCCACTGTTCTGGACTCACTGGGGTCTAACTGGCCCATACAATAAACACTTCTCTTCCCTCCCACTCTGTTCTCCTTAGAAAAAATTGATAAATCTGACCGGAGGATTTTTTACCATTTAAGATCTTTTAATTCAAACTAGATTGGCTTATGCTCTTGACTTTAAAGTCTAATTCTATAACGACCCAGTACATTCACGGGAATCAGACGCGTTAGAACTCCAGAGGAACACAATGAACCAGCTCGTTCTTACTTTTAGCAGTGTGATTCCCCACCCACCCCCTGCTCTCCAGCCCAGTGAACCCAGTAATTTTTTAGTCTGAAGAAATGAAGGAGGAGCTGCATCTTCAGTTCTACCCCCAGGTCAACCCCCTGAAGTGGGTGACAGTGGCACAGCCCATAGAGAACTGGCGACAGAGCCAGAAACACAGGACTCTCCCAACACAGAGCCTCTGTCCTCTGCAGACAAACCAACCATGTCCCTGGGGGTGGCAGATCCCAAGTTGGTGGCTTCTACCAGAGGGCAGAGTAGAGCTGGTCTGTGCCCTCCCACAGGTAGTTGGCACCTTCATACCTCTGCCCACCCCCCTGCCGGTGTCTCCATTGCAGGGGACACCTCGAGTTTCCAACCTCATCTTCCACCAAACTGACCTGCTTCCCAATTTCCTCTCAGCCCAGATGCAACTTTGGAAGACAGTCTGGTAAACACATCCTAAGTGAAGTGATAATCTATTTATTTTAAGAGTTACTGGTGCGTCGCATTTTCCAGAACCAGCAGAATCTGATAATGGTCTTTTTTTGCAATCAATCTCAATCAATCACTGAATTCTCCAATACCTTCTTGGGACTCCTCTCTGACACACATGCATTTTAAATAACCGTTAACAGAGAGACAAGGCCTTAATGCAAAGTAATGGCTCTCTAATTGTAGAAGTCAGGCACCACGAGAAAGGGATTCAGATGAGATCCGAGAAGGAGAATCTGCGGCATTCACACACCACTCCCTCTCCTAACCACAGCAGATATTGTTAATTGGTCGCAGCTAAGACTTGTCAATGCCATGCTCCAGGCAGCCACAACCAGACACTTGGAGTGGGCGCTCAAGTCCAGCTGATCCATCTGCAAGTGCTGCTGCCGTGAATGCTGAATCCCCTCCCGTTCTGGGATCTGGGGCTCTGTATAGTGACAGAGAGGCTATCTTCACCCTTCACCCTTCAAACCACACCATAGACGGACCGTGTTATGCACAGCCGGGCTGTGAGAGTCCAACGGGGGCATCTATAAGGCTTTTCAGAAGACAGAGACCGTCCTACCTCCCTAAGGAGGACAGGGAAGGGGGTTATTGGAGGAGACCTATTGTGCCAAGAAAAGCAGGCAGCCCCTGTTGGAAGCTGACAACTCATTAAAACAAATCCCTGCAGCAGAAGGGCTTCCGCATCCGGCAGCCTCGAGGAAGGGGGGCGTTTCTTCACACGGAATATTCCCCATATCCCTTGCCGACCCTCCACGCCCAGTGCTCTGTCCACCTGCCCCTGAGAGCAGAACCAGGTGCCGAAGTATGAGAAAGGGTCCCCCTCAGACCTGGCGCAGAGGAGCTGGGAGTGGGGAGGCAGGAGGACACCAGTGATGCTGATGAGCGTTCTGGGAGCGCTGAAATGGGCTGCACAGGGGCCACCATGAGCCAGCCACGCACAGTGTCATCTGCTCAGCAGCCAACCCAGCTCGACATCTTCAAGGGGCTTAAAACAGACACCACGTGGGCCCGGGGGGATTCACCACAGCCAGAGGGAAGGCAGGGAGAGAGCCCCAGCATTTTCCCCGCGTATCCACCGCCTTCATAGTCAAGTCCCTCTGAGTTCACACTAGCGTTTCGTTTCCCGTGTCCCGTGTGTTCAGTGAAATGGTGCATTGCACACCTACCGCGCTCCAGGCGCTGTCGTGCCGTTGCGGGTGTGGCACACGAGGTCTCTTCGCCCAGGGAACCTCCATCCTAGTTCTCTGCTCTACGTGTGCCCGACTCCAGCCAGGTCCTTCTCCAGTCTCCGACGCCACCACGTGGGACTCCTGACCCACCCTTTGGAGACAGGAAACATGAAAGTAACGAGAGTGCCTCACACGTCTCCCCCACCAAGTACGAAGTGCCCTCGAACACACCATCTCCTTTGATCCTCAAAACCACCTGTGCGGGAAACACTCCGTGGTTGCCACACGAGGCTCTCTAGTCAGAAGGCGGGGCTCTGTCACCTTCCTAGCTGTCTGACTTGGGCAGGTCTCTAAACCTCACTGCACCTCAGTAAAACATAATGACTCCTGCTGTATCTACTTCACATAAATGGTGACTCATTCGGTCAGCATTAAAGCACCTACTACGTCCAGGTACTGGAATAGACACAAAATCTGCAAGCTATTGCCTGTCTTCAGTAAGACAGGATCCAGGAGCTTCCAACCTGGTAGGAGGAGGCAGATTACAAACAAAAACATGCAATGTAGTCCAGAAACTACGAGGGTAGAATTTGGATACAGTGAGGAGACCGGCTGAATAATGGATATATGTAGAAACGGGGATTTTAGAGAAGTCATTACATAAGGAAATAACACTTGCTAAGCTCTTACCAGGGGGCATTTCCATATGCATAATTGTTCTAAGGATCAAAAAAGAGGATGAGTGTGAGCCTACACTATAATAAACCACAGAGAGCTGTGCAGTGCAAAGCATTCATGTAAAATGTCAGACTTTGGCCAACAAAAAGGGGTTGTATTTGTTAAGCTAGGTTTGTTGCTGCCACAACGAACAATGGCAAAGTCTCAGAGGGTTAACACCACAAAGGTTTATTTCTTTTTCATGCAAAATGTTCGATGTAGGTTGGCCGGGGCCTCTGTTCCACACGGTGACTCAAGGATCCAGGCTGATTGATGCGTTATCATCTTGCAGCCACTGCATCTGGACCACAAGGACTCCTCAGTCACTGAGGAAGGAGGAGAGACAGCTGGAGGGCAGAGGGCTGGCCAGAAGTGATACATGTCACTCTCACCCACAGCCCATTGGCCAGAGCCCATTACATGGTCCTGTCTCACACGCTGGGACTCGATATGAGGAAACAGAGGGGATGTCTGGTGAGCAGCAGGGTCTCTGTCACAGGCACCAAAGGAGAACTTTCTCATCCTGTAGAACTGGAGTATTTGGCTAATCAGAGAATCCTTCAGGGAACTCTGAGCCTGCCCCCTCAGGGCCAACCAATCCCTGGGGCCCAGGACAAGACATGTATTTTGCCTAACTCCAAAGTCATGGAGTCTCTGGCCATGGCAGAGAACTAAGGAACAACCACAAGACTCAAGTTATTCTGTGACTCAGATGAGCACCGAGTTAAAACAATAATAGTCATAACTAACACTAATTGAGCACTTACTATGTGCTAAGTCCATGTCCCCTGAATTATTTCATTTAAGCCTCGCGATAGTCCAGGGAGATAAATAGTACCATTAGCCTCATTTGATATATGAAGATAACATAGACCAAGTCCAAGGTTCTTCATACTCTTCAATTAGTAAAATATCAGAGCAGGAAATTGAATGTAGAACTACCCTGTCACTTTACCATCAACCTATACTACTTGCCTCTGCAGAATGGGGCCACTAATCACAAACACAGACACGGACACACACACACACACACGCACAATTTGCAGTGCCAACATCTGGATTCTCAGCCTGGTCCTGTCACTAGCTATATAACTTTAGGTAAGTCATTCACCTCTCTGAACCTCAATTTCCTCACCTGTAAAAGGGAGATAATAGTTATTTCTATTATACCTATTATCTCTTTTAATTATCTTATAGAAAAGAGTTGTTGTCAACTATAAACTTCTCTGCTATTACACGATTTTAAAAAAACAGCTGTGGATTAGAAATCCCCTGGAGATGAGGCAAGCACCTGAAAAGAGGTCCCACCTGCTGGATGGGGAACAAACCCGGGCAGGTCCCCCAGCCCTGAGAAGCTTTGCTCACACGCCTGTGACAGCTCCACCTACAGCTGGAAGTGGCCCTCCTTGCCTCCTCCTCTGCTCCCACGCTCTCTGGAGACTCTGTCACAACCTTGGATTTGTCTGTTTTTCTGCAGAGGTTTTTGCAGTGTCTCTCCTAAGTGGGACAGCTACATCAACAAGTTCCACTGAATCATGAGTGTCACTGAAGAGCAGAGCGTCTGGCCCGTTGGCTGGGGCTTCTGGTCTCACATGCTGCCCCCGCCCCTCCCACTCCTGCAGTTTGGCCCCTGGTGTTCTTTCCAGCCCTTTCTGCCCTAATCGGCCTCCGATTCCACTCTGCACTGGGATCCCTGCTCGAGCCTGCCCGGTCCACACATCCATCCTCAAAGCGCCCACCACGTGTCTTACCCTTCCCCACCCCAGAGCCTTCACTCAGGCGTGTCTTCCACCTGGAATATCCTCCCACCATCTCTGCCTGTGAAGGTCTTCCCCAGAACCACAGACAATGTCAACAGTGGTTGTCTCAGGGTGATGAGATTACAGATTATCTTTATCTTTTTCTTTCCAATTTCCTGTATTTGGAGATCTGGAGGAATGAGCACATGCTATTTTTATGATTTCAAAAACACAATGAAGCCATGCTTTGAGTCCCCGTCCTCCTCTGTGCCCCTTACCCTCGTCCCAGCTCACACTTTCTCTCTCCTGTGAAAGTCTCCAGCTGTCAGCCGTAGCATAAATCCTTTTATACTCTAGGTAGTTTGCTGGGTGTGAACCTCTGATATCCCCAACCAAATGGGAAGCTGCTTGACAGCAGGGGACACATTGCACACATCTTCCCATCGCTGCATACCCTCTGCACGGTTCCAGGCATGTCTAAAGTAGTGAGTGAGTACCCCCCAATCACGGGGGCATGGTGACAGCCCAGGTATACCTTGCAGTGGCTTGGGGAGGTGGAGTCATGGAAAGCTAGAACTAAGGGCCCTTAGAGCTTATATAATCCAACACCCTGCATTCATATAGACAGTTTCTGACACCTCATTTGCCCACTGATAGGGTTTGGTCACCCCCACTATGTGAGCAGTCAGGCTGAGGCTGATTGGGCCCAAGAGTCAGAGCCCACATCTCCCGTGGTGCTGCCCAGCGCCTTAACCACTAAACCACAGCTGCCACGCCAAGACCTTATTATTACAATAGCCATTTCTCTCCCCAGTCAGTGGCTGGACATGGCTTGCCAGGTTAATAATTTGTTCATTAGGCACCTAATGAATTACTTGTTAATTGCTAACTTGATGAACAGCCAGCAGGCCCCATCTGCCTGGAGAAATGACAGCAAATAACCACAGAAGAGCCGGCCAAGCCCCAGAGGCTGCAGAGCAGGAGCTTTTGGCCCAACAGGGTGGCCAGTCCTCGGTGGCAGGGAAGGGGAGGAAGGGGAGCCCCATCTTGACCAGTCACCTGGAGCACAGCCGGGTCCCCAGGGGCTGGGCACCTTCTGGGAAGCCCCCTCTTGCTGGGACATATAACTGCCCTGCAAAGGAACATAGAACTCCCCTAATCTTTCAAAATCTTTCACGCTTCCTTTCCACAAACCTCCCCCTTTTTGCTTTCTTTTGTTTTTATTTTCTCTGAGTTTCCACCACTTGAAATCAGAACTACAGAGGGTCCCCGATTTATGATGGTTCAACTTAGGATTTTTCGAGTTTACAATGGTACGAAAGCGATACACATTCAGCGGAAACCGTACTTTAAGTATCCATACAACCATTCTGTGTTTCACTTTCGGCGCAGTATTCAATAAATCACATGAGATAGTCAATGCTTTATAATAAAACAGGCTTCGAGTTAGATAATTTTGCCCAACTGTAGGCTAATATAAGCCCTCTCAGCACGTCTAACGTAGGCTAGGCTAAGCTATGATGTTCAGCAGGCTGGGTACGTTAAATGCATTTTCAACTTACGATATTTTCCACTTACAATGGGTTTATCGGGATGTAACTCCATCGTCAGTCAAGGAGTGTCTGCCCTCAATTTGAACTTTATATACACATATAACGATATGCCATCATATTTTCTCAGAGTATTGGTACTATCTCCCCATCTCGAAGGTAGTTACAGTCCCTATTGTCACTTTAAGCTTCCTATAAGAAGAGAAACCACACCTTTCTTGTTCATCCTTGTGTCTCCTGTACCTAACATAGTGCCTCGCCTATGAATATTTATTAAAGGAGCAAATTACTTAGACTTTTCTGTACAAATCAGTAGTAGTTTGCTCAGGCTGCTGCAATGCTTTGAAAGTCTTCTCCAAAACTCATGTTGAGATTTAATTGTCATTGCAACGGTATTAAAAGATGAGGCCTTTAAGAGGTTGATTAGGTCATGAGGTCTCTGCCCTTACGGAGGGATGAACGGCATTATTGAGGGGGTGGGTCCGTTATCTTGAGAGTGGGCTTGTCGCAAAATCGAGTTGGGCCCCTCTTGGTCTCCCGCTCTCTCTCACCGTCTGCCACCCTCCCTCCTTAGGCCAGGAGGTGACGCAGCAGGAAGGGCCTCGCCAGATGCCAGTGCCGAGCTCTGGGACTTCAGCCTCCAGAACCCTGAGCCAAAGAAACTTCTATTCTTTATAAATTGCCCAGTCCGTGGTATTCTCTTATAGCAGCACAAAGCAGATTAAGACAGCTGCCGTAACAAAATGTCACAAACTGGGTGGCTGAAACAACAGGAATCTATCTTCTCACAGTTCTAGGGGCAGAAAGTCTGAGATCAAGGTGTTGGTCTGTTTTGTTCCGCCTGCGGCTTCTCTCCTTGGCTTGCAGAGGGCCACCTTTGCTCTGGTCCTCATGTGGTCTTTCCTCTGTGCCCACACACGCCTGGTGTCTGTGTGTTCAAATGTCCTCTTCTTATAAGCACTTAAGTCAAATTGGATTGGGGCCCACCCTAATGATCCTATTTTAATTTAATCACCTCTTTAAAGATTCTACCTTTAAATACATCATATTCCAAGGTCGTGTGGGGTTAGGGCTTCAACATATGAATTTTGAGGGGGACCCAACTTAGCTCATAACAACTTCTCACCCCACAATGCCTACCTCAGTGTTGGGCACGTATGAAATATTCAATACACGATCCGAAGGTGACAGGCATTCCGTGTCCCTTGGGGGCAGGCTCTGTCTTTGTGACCCAAGTTCCTAGTCCTGCAAGGAGCCCTAGAAAACTCTGTGGTGGAATATTTAAGGCAAACCCTCTGGTCATGCCAGCTCTCAAATCCTAATGACTCTTATTTTTGAAATCACTTTAAAGCAGCACTGAATAGAGATGATGATTCCTTGCATTTGCATAGCAATTTTTCTTATCAGAGCATGGTCTCATTTTATCCTTCCACGTTGCTGTAAGGGAGGAAGAGGAGGTGTGATGATGTCCATCTCATAAACAGAAAATTGAAATAAGAAGAAATTAGTCAACTTTCCCAAGTCAGGCCAGACCTAGTATGTGGCTTCCACTCCCAGTACCCTTCCTTTGTGAGTCCCTGTAGGATGGGACTCGGTCATTTCCTTCTGTGTCTAGGGACCCAGCCCAGGGCCAGGCACAGAGGGGATGACCAGGGGAGGCTCGGCCTTGATAACTGGAGCTGCCAGAGGGGACTCCACCCAAAGCAGCTGAAGAGTCAGGACTGGCTGCCACCCAGCCCCCCAAACTAGGGCCACACTGATGGCCAACCTCAGGGTCTGAGCTTCCCACGCCAGACCTGCTTTTCAGCAAAGGCTCTGAAGCCAAAGTTGAATCGAAAATGAGCTTGGGAATATATCTATTATCACTTCCACACAGCTGTGAGTGACAACAAGGAAAACCAGTTTATGGTATAATTGTAAAGTGATTTCACATATTATTTATTTTTATCTCTTTATATCGCAGGTATTTTTAGAAGCTGCCACAAATGCATTGTGGAATGAAGCGGGGTATGAATTTTTAAAATTCACTATCTCATTTCATCCTTGGGTCAATTCTTCAAAGTGGATAAGGAGGACAGTATGCCCATTTGGCAGATGAGTAAAGCAAGGCCGAGAGAGGTCAAGTGTCTGCCCAACATCGTGCAGGGAGCGGGTTAATGAGCAGGACTTGCACCGATGCCTTTTCCTCTCTGTTGCTGGTGCGGTGTGAGAGGAACCCTGAAGAGCTGGACCAGGGGAGACCCCTCCCGAGGGCAGGCGGAAAGGAGGGTGAGTGCCATCTGCAGCTGTATCTCCTTTGGCAGAGTTTTTGAACAATTTGTGTCTGAATCGTTTCAGTTAAGGCCCGCCCCCCCCAAGTCCCCCGCAGGCCCTAGCCTGCCCCTGCATCACCCCCGTGTTGTTACCCGCATGTTTATGCTGCTGTCTGCTGCGAATGGCTATTGAGTTTGCAACCCCTGTTTGGTCTTTGAATAGCAGCCTTGTAGTCACTTTCTCGTGAAGCCCAACGACACCGGGGAGGAGAGAGGTCCTTACGTCTTGAAAGGGCCCAGGAAGGGTATGGGGGGAACAGCAAATGCAACTTCACACACACCTTCTCCCAGCAACAGAAACTTGCACCGGTGGATGGGGGTGCAGTGCCTTGAGCCACCAGATGCTACTTCTCCTACAGTCCTGGGCGTGACTGGACCACATTTTTTACCCTCTGTGATCGTCTCCACCGCATGGTCTGAAATAGGCTGCAGAATAAACAGGTCCTAGTCTCTCACCAGCTCGGCTCAGCAAGGAGAACTTGTGAGCCTCCCAGGCTCCTTAGAAAGGCAACTACAAAAGTCACGTGGCAGGTGATCCCACCCCTTACACACCTGAACCACGCCCACCTCACTCCTGCCTTTCCTCTCTGATGAACACAGGTGTCCCAAACCCGAGCATGCCCCAGACACCATCCATGACCCCCACACACCCCCGGAGACAGGGTGAGCAGCCTGCAGAGGGCAGGGCCAGGAGCAGCAGGCACGTTCAGTCATCCCAGCCAGCAGCTTCCCCGTGCACTTTCTGCCGCACCCCCCACCCCACCCCACCCCCACCAGAACAGAAGCAAGACCAGCTTCTCTGTGAGGCATCCTCACCAGCAGGAGGCCGGCACTGGAATTGGGGGGCAGGGTCTCCCCCGGGGCTGTAGCCCCTCCTAAACTCCCAAGCCAGGAGATCTCAATGTTTCGCTTTACCAGCTCCTAGAGAACTCGGGGTGCGTTTTCCCAGGCTGGATTAGAGAACTGCCCTCCCAGGACTAAATCCCAAAGTATCTCCCCAGCAACCACTAACCAAACTCCTAGGAAGGAGCCGAGAATGTGGAGTCTCTGGGGTCTCCACCCACCTAGAGCATCCAGGGTCAGCTCAGGGAACAGCCCTCGTCTGTATTTCCAATGTCCTGGGCCCCTTGTCACAGGTGCTTCAAATGACAGCGACTCCGGGGTCCTCCTGCTTAGGGATCCTCCCCTCCCTCCCCCAGGCTGTCCCCACAGCTTATTTTCCCCACAAGAGAAAGGAGATCCGCCCCCCACCCCCACCCATACCCCCAGGGCCCTCATTGCCGAGAAAGGCTTGGCTTTGGTTGTTTTTTTCTCTAACTTTTAAAAAAATAATTCTAGATTCCCAGGAAGATATAAAAATAGGACCCAGCGGTCTCACAGACCCTTCGCCAATTTCCCTGAACAGTTACAATTTATGTAACTTATACTACAACATGAAAACTACGAAATTGACGTGTGTGGGGGGGAGGGGCTCTGCACCTTTTCATCACACTCGTGGATTCCACAGCCACCACCAGATCGGATGGAGACCCACAAGTGTTCCCTCACCACAAAGACCCCTCCCTCGTGCACCCCCAGGCCCAGCCCCCCAACTATCACCAGTCTGTGTTCTACTCTCTCATTCTGTCAGGTCCAGCCTCTGCCCCCACTGAGCCTGTGGTCATTGAAAACCACCCCAGAGACGGGCAGATCCCAGCAGAGAAGAGGACGGACCAGTGGCAGGCCTGGGACAGAAGTGGCCCAGGAGGGAGGGAGCCCAGTCTCACTCGGATGCAGACAGCTCATACCTGGCGCCCATGTGCCACAACCCAGTCTTTGCTGCCTGCTTCAGGTGCACCTGAGGGCTCACATCCCATCCAGACCCCAGGTCCATTGCAGCCCTGCCTGGTCCAGCCCCCTGGTACCCACCCGGCTAGTGCCGTGCTCAAGCATCTGCTCTCTGCTGCCCCCTGCAGGCAGCCTGCAGCTCACAGCATCCCAGCCCCAAGATTTTAATTTGAAATTCTCCCAAGTCATGCTTCCCCCATACTGCACCTACATAATTCACTTTTATTACCTAAATATAGGGCTTAATATTTGGCCCTGCTCAATTTCATCTTGTTTGTTTTAGGCATCATTTCAGCTTATCAGGATGTTTTCAAATCCTCAGCTATCTCCCTTCTGGACTTCAATTATCTCTTCTGTCATCTAAAAATTTAATCATCCTGCTCTCTGTGTCTTCATCCACGTCATAGATGAAATCGTTACATTGAACAGAGTGCTCTGGCACGATCCTAGGTGCCCCCCTTCTAGATGGAGAAGACAGATTCGAGATTTCGGCAAATCCCTTGAGGGACCACTGACTGCTCAGAAGTTCCAAGTCCACCCAAGTGCACCATCAACTGGACTTCATTTCTCCATTTATTCTCGAGCCTTCCGGGAGTGATTTTACACCGCGGGCTCACGATTGACCAACCCAAATAGCTAAGCCTCCTCTGCCTGTAGGTAGAAAAGGAGGTCACATTTCCTTTCATGCCCAATTTGCAATGGCTTTGGGTTCCCAGCCCCCACACCCAAGGATCTAATTCCCAGATATCCCCAAGAACACCCGGGGTTGTATACACTTGTCTAAAACTCAGCCCTCTTAAGGCTACTTGGCCACTACCTGCAAAGAAAGCAGAAACACAGAGGGTGGATCTGCTGCCTGGCCTTGCCACAGATTTCTGCTTGATTTGGGGGCTGTGATGGCTCTCTGAGGTGAGAAGAAGGACATCAAATCTGCCCAGGACCCAAATATTGCACCTTTCATCAAAATTATGCAGCTTTTCCCCAAGGCCCACCCAGAGTTCTGTATTGGCGCTGGGTCACTGTGCGTTCCAGCTACAGCCAGGTCAGCTGAAGCCAGCATCCCTGCTGGTGTCCCTGCACTTCCTGCCTGGTGAGCTTGCTGTCAGGGCTCATGCTGTTCTCTCCTGCCCACTCACCTCAGCTGCAGCCATTCCCTATAGCGATGGGGGTCCCCTTCCCCTGTCTCTGTGGGGACCCCTCTGCCCATGTGGGTTCAGAATTAAAATAGAGACATAAGAGAGGCATAGCCTACGAGGCCACCCTGCGATACCTATGTCCCACGTGCACATGGATAATATCAGGAGAGGAGTAAGCCCTCACCCACCACCCCGATGGCCCCTGCCGAGCCTACGTGCCCTGTTACGCTGATTTGCCAATTAAACAGCTATCACAAAGAGGACAAGGAGTTGGGTTGATCTGTTTTGTTCTAAGTGAACACATGCCAACTTCTAACAATCACCTTTCTTTCCCAAGAACTCACAAACCATCAGTTCCAGTCCTCTGTTTCGGAATTTTGCCAAGAATCAACATTGAAATTACCAAATAATCATTTCAAAAATCAGGGAAGGTTCCAGGCTCTCTAGACCTGATGCATGGGTAAGATCCTTAAGTGGAAGTCAGCTGTTCCTTCCCCTCTCACTCACCGTCATACTCACATACACACACACACAAACACACACACACACACACACACACACACACACACACACGCATGCACGCGCATGCACACGTGCGCGCGCACCTGTAAGGCACCCCCAGAGACTGCGCTCAGAGGACCCCTCTGACATGGACATGCCGGCTAGCACAAAGACGCCCAAAGCCAGCACCTCTGATTCTCCCCCTCCTGTCTTCCTTTCACCTCATTCAGAACTGCTCTGTCCTCTCTCTCTGCCACCCCCCCTTCCCCCTAGAAGTAAGAGACGTCTTCATAGCTCTCTAATTGTGACTGTGGCTAAGCAGCCGTGTGATCGCAGGGACAGGGGAGCCAGGCACGCGGGAGGGTGCTCAGGCAGGCTCTGACCCATGCTGCCAACACACCTCCATCTGTCAGCCGCGGCCCTCCCTGTGCAGGGAGTTGATGGAGCGATGACTGCCAGTTTGCTAACGTCCTTGTCTGCGGACGCTGCAAAGACACAGTTTTCCACGGAGAAATTTAAGGCTTCGACTCGAATCCTCTCAGAATTATAGTAATTAAAGTTGAGAAGAGCAACATGCCAGAGCCCCTCCTCAACCTGCCATGTCTGGACTGATGACAGGGTCCAATGTCAAGGTCACTCTGTCCTCCTCCCTCTTTCCTTCCTGCCGCTTCTATCCTCTCCACACCAGGCCTCAGACAGCCAAGGACCCGACCTTCCCCAGCCACAAACAAGGGGCCAACCAGAACCCTGGAAAAGCAGGCACCTTCGAACTCCAGCACCGGGGATTTCAAGTGGAGTCTTACTGGCTTGGTTCCCAGCAGGAAAACATTTCATCCAGGCCTTGTCAGAGCTAAGGATTGGGAGAGACACAATAATCAGAACTGGAAGGGACTCAAGTGCCATCCAGACCTGTCTGCTAATTCCACAGATGAGGAAACCAAGTGTCCAAAGACAGAAGTAACTTTCTCAAGTTCAGCCAAGTAGCCACAGAGCCAGGATGGGGACTCAATTCTCCAGACTCCTGGTTTGTTCCACTACCCCAGGAGCATTTCTTGAAGCCAGGAACTGTGCTAAGCACTTTGCATATATTATTTCTAATTTTCACAGCAATTTTTTGAGGTATCATTATCCCCGTTTCAGGATAGAGATAGTGGAGAGATTTGTTCAAGGTCACATAGATAGAAAGTGGCAGATGAGAAAATTCAAGCCCATTACACCATTCTTTCTCACAGACATCCACCAAAGACAGAGAGAAGTCTGAGTGGGTTTGTGAACACACAAGGGTGTCCCAGTGGGAGAATTCCTGGAAGCCACCTGCTGGAATGTCCCAGATACAGGTTTCCACGGATTACGTTCAACTCGACATGTCCTGCTTAACGCAAACAGTAAGGACCACATGTGGCCAGTTGTCAACAAACATGTGCCAAGAAGGAAAAAGCCATCTGAGTTCATGTGCCTGGATGTTGACCTTCAAGGAGGAAGATCTGGAAAGGCAGATGAAAGCAGGGAGGACCCTGGAATTGATGGAACATGAAGGATGAACTAGTAAGACCCATAGGTCTCCCTTGGGTTTTGGTGACAAGGCATATGGGAGAGAAAAGGACCACAGACCCCCAATCTAGTGTCTAGATGTCTGTCTACCCCATTCCCTGCATTGTCCAACCCCCTCCTGGGTTAACAGGAGGATCGATCAGACTTTGGAGAAAGTAATGGAATTATTGTGCTCTTGGAGAACTAGATCCATGCACTGCACTCCTACCTAAGTTCTTGGAAAAGGCTTTGGCAGAGACAAATCAGGGGTGAGAGAAGAAAGTGGCCATGTTTCTGGGGAAGACCCAGCCATACACAGCTTGGGAATGGGGTAGAGAGTGCCTTGCATTTGTGGATTTAGGGCTAAAACGTTTGCAGGGAGGAGGAGCCCTGTGTGCTTCAACACTGCAATGGTGGCTCTCTCTATGACGTGGAACAACTGGCATGTCATTGCCAGTTGAGTTATACCAACTTTCTCATCATTTTTCTTTGCAAAATGAGGATGATAATGCTATGCACCGCACGGGATGTTTGTGAGAATTAAATGAGATGCAAAGTACTGAGTATAGTTCCTGGCATATAATCAGCACACAATAAATGTTAGATTTTTATTATTGTTTTTATTTCTATCTTGATGAAAAAGGTATTATTTTTACACTGTTATAAAACTAAGAGAACCATGAGTTAGGTTCCACAAATTTCATTGCTGAAATCATGTACCTTGGACAGTTCTATTACATTTGTGTTATTTAAACAAAAATTTCTCTTCTCGGGAAAGTTGGGAAGAAAGTACTCCCTGAACCACCCTAGGGCGGTGCTTCTGCCTGCAAAACACCTTTTCCTTGCAGGTGATTTCTCACTGCTCCTCATCATAAGCCTGCGGTATAATTCTGAGGTCAGTGGGGTAGATGTCGTTATACTTCCTTTATTAAATGCTGAAACTCAAGGGAAAGGAAATTCGTGGAGTTGGACCTAAAGCCAGGTCCTGATGCCCCTCTCCAGTGACACTGAACGTAGACAGCTAGCCAGGCAATCTGTCTGTCTGCACCCTGGCACACACAGTGGGTCCTATTTGTGGCCCACCCTTGCCCTTTGCTGAGATGTTCAAAATCTTGAGGAGTTTATAATCATCTGCAGAGATGAAAAGGCTGTCCTTTTACAAAGAGCATACTGCAGAGCTGTTTTTCCATTTTATAGGGAATTCTGGTAGCCAGCCCTGCTCCACCCCATTCACACTATGACTCCTCTCTTTGCTAGTCGTTTTCCAGAATGGTGGTCAACCTCATGCCAATACCATTCCTCTAGAGGGTCACCATCGGTGCGCACTCTGATTGGTCAGAGCTCATGCTGTTCCAGATGTTAGAAGCTGTTCCAGGTGTTAGCTATGTTGAACATCACCTCTGCCTGTTTCCATATTTCCCATTCCCCTACAGGTGCCTGTTCCCTTGCAGAGAGGCGGGTCACCATTCCTCAGACATCTACGACTGTCCTCCAAGTCCTCTCTCCTGGGATGACTTTTCTTTACTGATCCAGCTCCTGCCCAGCCTCTGCCACCCTGCTCAAGGGTCTTTTCGCCCTGGGAGCCCTCCGAGACCATTCCTGGCCCACAGTGTTTACCTACATGTTCTAGTTCCCTAAAGTCTTTTTTTTCCCAAACCGCATGGTTGTGTATTATTAAAGGGTCACAGAAATCAATTCAGTGGATCACAATGAGCATTCTTTAACAAAACAGAATACAAAATATCAGAAGACATCGCCAGTGATAAATATTGATCACAGCATGCACATGCACATGTATCTGTGTTGCATACTGATGAACTGTAGAGTACATTTCTTACTGTGAGATGCAGTCAAAACCGCCGGAAAAAACATTGGCTATTAGTGCCAATGTTACCATGAACCTATAATATGCTTAACCTCTGCCAAGGATGCCAGGAATGAAGGAGCCAGGAAGAGACGGGGTGAGTGGTTGGAGCTGGGCTGGAGCCGCTCCCACCTGGGAGAGAAAGCTTGAGCCGGTAAAACACCGTCAGAACTGGCCACCACTTAGCAGGAGTGACAGGGACTGGGCTTCCCTGCTCTCCCCTCTCCCCAGCACCTACAACCAAATAGCAAGACTTCAAAAATAGGTGTTGGTGAATGAATAGCCTAGGTTAGGCTAGATTACTCTGAGATAACTGAAAAAAAATCAAAATCTCTGTGACTTAACCTAGGTTTATTTCTCACTCATGTAAGTCCACTCTGGGTCTGGCAACTTTCCAGGTGGCTGTCCCCTATGCAGGAGCTGACAAATCTAGGCTGCTTGCATCGTGTCACACTGACTGCTAGATCAATGCATGGATAACTATGGCAGGGAAAGAGACAGCCAAGGGCTGCCCATGGTGACATATGTCCCTTCTACCCCCAGCCATTGGCCAGGTGTGGTCATAGAGCCCCCACCTAGCTGCAAGGTGGATGGGACATAGACAGGAGCAAATAGATACTTGGTGAGCAGAGGTGCAAACAGTGGCAGGTGAAACGCCCAGAGCAAACTCCCCAGGAAGGGTAAGGTCCGAGGGACATGGGCAGAGAACAGACAGCCCTGGCTTCAGACACCAGGGGCTGTCCGTGAACTCAGGAGAAGAAAGAGGCAGACAGCAAATAAATGTCAGCCCAGGTTGAGAGTGCTACAATGAAGGAAGCAACTGAGTGTCTGGGGGGCACAGAGGAGGTAGATCCATGTTCCCTGGAAGATCCAAAAAGGGTTCCTGGGTGTGGTCAAATTCAGGCGGGTTCCTGAAGGTCAAGCAGGAGTTGCCTCTGGGAAGAGGAAGGAAAGGAAGTGCAGTGGAAACCTGCACTGTCCCTTTCTTCCAGGCTGACCTGGCTCAGGTGCGCCGTTCTCAGTCCCAGGGGCTTCTCAGGACAAGTCTAAGCCAGTCATGGAATCCTTATGCCCGTTTGCCGGAGTCTTGGTTTTCCAGCCCCTCGTGCACCCGGCATTGAGCACGTCACCCAGCCCTGGCAGTGAGAAGGGGGTTCTGCTGGACGAGTGGCTCTGGGACAGCATTTGCTTTCCTGAGCAAAAGAACAGATGTATTTGCTGCTGTCTTTTTCTCTCCTCCTGTCTTGAATGCAAATATGATGCCTAAAGCCACCATAGCCATCTTGTGACCGTCAGGTGTTGAGCATGAGAACAGAAAGCCAACAAGCTAAGGATGGCGGAGTGGAAAGGGAGAAGGAATTCGGGATTCTGACAGCATTCCTGAGCAGCCAATATCTGGCCACTGCCTGCCTTCTCCTCGCATGAAACATACAAGGTCCTATAGGTTTAAGCCCATATGCTCTAGAATCTACCCACGACCCAAGACCATCCTAACCAACCCAAGTGGGAGATGGCCAGCAGAGGGACATTTGTGCAATAAACCATGCTGGGGACCTGTGAGAAGTTCAGTTTGTCTGGAGGATGGAGTATTCATTACGCAGAAGAGGGAAAGAGGCTCCCCAGGAAGGTTAGGAACAGAACGGAAAAGGCCCACTTTGCCATGCAAAGGAGTTCAGAACAGAGGTTTACAAAGCTTCAAACACGGGAGTCAGACGATCATGTCTGTGTTTTGGAAGATAATTATATCAATCATATAAAGGAAGAACTGTCACTCCCCTAAAGACATGGATGACATCCTTGCACAGTGTCCAGTACTATTTTGTGTTATCTACAGCCTCTGATACAGTCACCATTTATTACAGTACTTGAGTTGAATTGAAATGAAGTTACCCTAATTATTTCCATGGGACTCAGGCTACTTCAATCAACTGCTATTCAGAAAGGTTGCAGGTGTGTTCCTGGCTCTGCCACTAACCCAGTTATGAGCTCCACTGGGTCACTTCCCTCTCCGGGCCTCAGTGTCTTGATCTGCACAATGCAAGTGTGGGACTTAGCCTGCAACTGGCTCTATCTGGCCACCAGGAGGCTTGTCCTGAGCTCCCTCCTCTTCACTCCCACAAAACGCGCTGGGGAAGTTGGTGGGACGGTTCGATCAACGCCCCCAAGCACTGAGCAGAGAAAATGGGTCAATAGCTATGCCACGCCACGCCTGATTTGGGAAGAAAAACTGCAGATCAAATATACATATTTCTGTAGGTCCCAAATTACCCAGGTCCCAATCTGGCTCTTTCTCTATATATAACATATATGCAAGTTTGGGTTTTTTTTTTTTACTTGTCCAACTATTATTTCCAAACCAAGGATGAGGGGACAGGGGAAGTCAGATGTTTTCTCATGTGGCATTCAAATAAAAAGTGATCAATTAACCCCCCCAAATTAGTCGAGTACCAGAGAGACCCACAAAGAGGAGACATTGGACTTCATGTTCATACACCCATCAGCACTCCGGCCCTAAATTATATTTGACATTTAATTGAAACCCCAAGGCAGTGAAGTCAAGAGCTGAGCTGCTACAGCACTGGAAGAGGAGCCGCTCTGCAGGACAGATTCATTTATCTCCTGTCACCAACGGCACCACCTCCCACCCAGCCCAGCCCAGCCCAGCCCAGCACCACTCACCACAGCTGGGAGAAAGAGGACAGAGGCACAACTGGGGAAGGGGTTCCCTCTCCTGCCCTCCCCTCGCCCCCTACAATCACTGCCAGAACGGAGCTGCCGCTTCCCAGGCTCCACACCATCCAGAGCTAACTGCCTTCCTGGCCGCCCGCCCCGGCCCCAACCCCAGTTCCCCATTCACTTCCCTTCCTAGAGACTGTACTTCTGTCTGTCCAAACAGCAGGAAGGTTTTCAGCACTGAACTTCTTTTCTTCTCTCCCTCTTTCCCACCTTCTGTTCTTCCTTCCTTCCCTCCTCCCCTCTTCCCCTCCCTTTCTTTCCTCTCCTCCTTCCCACCCTCCTTCCTCTCTTCCTTCCTTCATTCCCTCCTTCCCTCCTTCCTTCCTTTCTTTCCTCTTCCCCTCCTTTCTTCCTTTCTGTCCTCCTTCCCTCCTTCCTTCCCTCCCTTCTTCCTTCCTTCCTGACCCCCTGCAAGACTCACTGAGCGGCCTCCACGTTCCAATGCTGTGCTAAATATTACAGCCACCAAAGACCTGTAAGACAACTCCTGCCCTGTGATCCTCAGGTAGAAACAATGGAATTCACAAAATGCTGACTATATGTACTGGATATAAGAAAACAATGTATATAGTTAGTGCCAACCAGGGGTCCAAGAAACAGGAGCTTCAGGGTCAGAGGAAGGAGAGACCAAGTGGTTAGGAAGGGCATCACAGAGGAACCAGGACTTGTGCTGGGGCCTCCAATGCTGATACGACCTAGAAAGACAGGAGGAAGTGGACAGGCACTTGAAGCAGAGAGACGAGCATATGCGAAGGTTTAGAAATAGCGAGTGGAGGGTCAGTTGTTGACGAGGTGGCAGAGGCTGGCTGTGGGTCTGGACGTCCTCCTGCAGGCAGGACTCATGCAGGCCCTGCAAGAACCTGGGGGTGTTGGTGTCTGTGGACCACGACAGCAGGCGAGCTTGCCTTGTTTTCCTGACACTGGCTGCCCCCCACCTTGGGCTGGATTATCTTTTCCCTGTGGAGTGGAGTGGGTTACCCTCATCCCCACTTCCCCCAACCCACCTTTTGGGACCAGATCAGTGCTAAATGGTACCACGTACCAGGCTCAGGATTACAGGGAGTGTCCCTGGACCCAGATACTTCTCTCTTCCTCAGCTTTTGAGACATCAAAACAAAATGATGCTTTCCTGACACAGATCACAAACCTAGCACCAAATCGAGACACATCAGCAGTGATTCAAACACACGAGAATCCCGCTCTGTTAAAATCAGAGCATTTCAAAACCTGGTGACTTGCCTTGCTCCCAATTCCATCCCCAGAAGGTTTAGGAAGTAACAATGGCAACAGTCTTCTCAGGATTAATTCCCGTCCACCAAGAAGAAATTAATAGAAACTGGAAATGACAGAAACCGTGGACGGAAGAGACAAGATCTTAGAAGAAAGTGAGCATGTCATCTTAGAGTTCAGGGCGGCCCAAAAAGAGGACAGCAGAGAGATACGTGTCCAAGACTTTAGGAAGTTGAATTGCCAAACGTTTAGAGAAAAGGTAGCTACAGTCCTGTGCCCCGAGACTCTACAGGCGAAGGCAGCTTACGAACAATGACAATTCCAGAAGACAAGGTTCTCTCTACACAATTGCAAAATACTCCAAACGGGGAGAAAGGAGAGAGAAATCTACAAGAGCACAACATCAGCTGCATTAGCACCTCTCTGGCTTCAGCAAGAATGCACAGGTACTAAGCGCCTACCTTCTACATCAACGAGAATGAGTGACGCCCTGAAAATCCAGTTTTAATCACAGCACTTCCCAGCTCTAAAATTTCCCATGGCTCCCTCATTCACCGTGACATTTAAAGCTCAAGAAACCCTCAAGGCTCTGCCCAAGGTGGAACCTGGCCTAGCCTCCAGTCTCAGCCACCTGCCACGTCCCACACCCCGGGCCAGGGGGCATGGCAGGCAGCAGCCCACAGGCCAAATGCCGCTCACCCCACCCATCCTTCACAGACCACAAGCTAAGAATGGTATTTGCATTTTTAAATTGGCGGGAGAGGTTCTCTCATAGTTCCAGAGGCTGGAAGTCCTAGACTGAGGTGTCAGCAGGGTTGGTTCCTTGTGAGGCCTCTCTCTGTGGCTTGCAGACGGCCGCCTTCTCCCTGCGTCTTCCTGTGGTCTTCCCTCTGCACATGTCGGTGTCCTCATCAACTCTTCTTACGAGGACACCAGCCACACTGGCTCAGGGCCCACTCAAGTGAGTTCATTTTAGCCTAATTACCTCACTCAAGGCCCTCTCTCCACATACTGCCACATTCCGAGGTTAGGGATTCGATGTATGAATTTGGGGTACATGTTCAGCTTAACATGCTTAAGGCTACTTTTTCGCTACAACAGCAGAATTGAGTAGTTGCAACAGAGACCGTATAGTCCACAAAGACTATTATAGACAGTCTTTTACTATCTATCGCTATGAACTACCGGGCCCTTTACAGAAGACGTCTGCCCACCCCGCCCTAGATGATCTGCACTTGCTACACATTCCTCAGACACCTTCCTCACTTGCTTACGGCTGGATCTGAGCTGACACTGAAACATAGATGCCCCATTGTCACCAATAAAGCCCTTCCTACTCTTCAAACCACCAGCACCGGCGATGGCCTCCTGTGTGGTCACTCCCAGGGGCATTGTGTTTAAGCCAAAGAAATGAGTGCCTGATGGGAAACTTTCAGGTAGTCAGACGAAGTGAGTAAAAGTGCAGTGGCACCTCTCACGATCCGCATGGGGGTAGGTGGGGGGAGGGGGCAGGAAACACAGCCGGGACTTAGATGCGGGTATAGCTATCATCACTCCGGGAATGGGTAGGTCCAAGGAATGAGCTTAAGAGATACATGTGGGAAGAAAAAGTGCCAGATGCTTCTAGGGCAAAGAGCTCCAAGAGCCAGGAGGTGTTAGAAGGGCCCTAGAGAGAAGAGAGTTGGGAGAGGAGGAGGCAAAAGGGGAGGAAAGCCCGGTGACAGGGACCAGGAAGGAGGCACCGAGGGAGCAGAGTCATGGGGACACGTACTGCAGCACGCAGCATCCTGGTGCTAAGCAAGACACTGGGGCTTGAGGGAAGGCTCACTGGAGAGGTGGGGGAGGGCCGCAGAGCTCCAGAGCCACCAGACTACATTAAGGGGCAGGTGACCTGGGCACACACCCTGGGACACAAAGACATCGATGCAACAAATAAGTAACATGGTGCCCAAAACTCGGGCTTGTACACCCGGCTTCTTCAGTAACCTTGGTCCCCACCCCCACCGAAATAGACAGGGGTTGATAGGAACCCCCCAAAACTACTCTCAGGTGCCGACTCCAACCCCACTAAAAAGTATGGGATAGATATTTTTAAAAGCCTGTTTGAAGGGGCATCAACACACGCCCTGCCTGAGAACCTACGTGACTGGTCCAGGCCCTGCCCCAGCTCTGCCAGGCACTGGCTGTGTGACCCTGGACAGCCGTGTCCCCTCTCAGGCTTGGCATCCTCATCTGAAACACAAGGGGCTGAGCCAGGCCTTCCAGACCCTTCCAACAAGTACTCTAGAAGGAACGGCTGTAAGAGATTAGGCATCATGGAGGTCCTGCAGGGGCCTCAGTACATGTGGCCTGAGGGCTGGGGGAGCGAAAGAAAGTGTGTGTTGGACACAGACCAGAACCACTCACGGTGGTTTGTTTGCTCTGAAAGCTTGATAAGGGCGTGTTGCAAGCGGGGAGGACAGCAACCTTGCAAAGGGGGCCCCCGAAAGATGGGGTGTGCTTGGCATGCCGAGCTCACCTATGTGAGAGTGTACACACGTGCACATGTGCACACACATACATGCACACGCACACAGAGTTGGCCTGGGTGTGCTCCCCGCTGAGGAGGGGCAAAACAGCTCAGCAAGGAGCTACAGCCACAGACAAGGAAGGGGCAGAGCGATGCCTGGGGGACCCTGTTCTGCTCCAGTTCTGCACAAAGCTAGCGTCCTGGATTAACTCTCCCCATTGTACAGAAAGAGAAACTGAGGCAGTCCTCAGTAAGAGTATACCTGCACAGAACAAACTAGAAGCAAGACGGAGGCCTCAGGCGGCAGGAAGGGAAGGGGGGGCGGCCGGGAGGAGAGTGTGGCGTGGGCGGCTCTGGTGGAGGCTGGAAAACATCTCACCCCTGATAGAGGAAAAAGCCACAACCAAACAGAGCTGCAATCAGCAGGGAGGAAAGACAGGAACATTCTGGGCACCAAGGCCTGCGGTCAAATAAATGGCCCCACGGCCTCATTTCCACTCCCTGCCTGGTGTAGATTTCCACTCTCCTCCCCTGGCACGTGTGCGCAGCCCCAGAAGGAGGAGCCTCTGAGAGTAATTCAAGCCCCACATCTCTGTCTTTCTACCCCCGGTTCCAGGATATTTTCCCCTTAACTCCCGGACATACCCCAGTCTTGCCCTCTGCCATCAGCCACCGAGACTCCTCGATCCATCATAAACTCCTCTCGGAACAAAACTCAGGCTTATCTCATTGAATTCTGCTCTTTAAATTCAAGCCGGAGATGGAGTCCAGGAGCCACTCAGGGAGAGCAGCCCTAATCCTTGTGGCATGCGTCCCATTTGTCATTTAGGGCCGGTGGGGAGGGAGGGAGTTGGGGACAGCCATCGTCCCATACTCTCATCTGCAGCATCCTTCAGTCCCCTTAACAGCATGTCGTGGAGCCACTGTCTGCCAAGTCAGCGAAGCCCCGAGTGAACCTGTTTGTATTCTAGTGTGATCTCCTCCCCAGGGTGGTGTGTGCGTATAGTTACTACCGACGGTGTACGTAGGGCCTGCTTTCTGTTTGGCCTAAAACCGCTTCGCTCAGGCTCTCTGGGGAGCCGGGTTCTGGCATTGAGCATTTCCTCCCCAGCCAGTGGCAAGGGGCAAGACGCTGAATTCTCTGGCCAGTCCTGCTGCCACGTCGGGGAGAACCTTCTAGGCCTCAGGGATCTTCAGTGGGGAAACCGCACTGCCAACACAGCCCCCGCTAGCCTTCCCTGCTCACCACGTCCCTTGTGCTGGATAGATGGAGTCCCACCCATGTTAGCCTCTTGTGGCTGTCATAACAAAGCCACAGGGTGGCTTAAAACAACAGGAATTTATTCTCTCACAGTTCTGGAGGCCAGACATCCAAAGTCAAGGACATGCTCCCTCCCGAGGCTCTAGGGGAAATTCCTCTCCTGCCTCTTCCATGTTCTGGGGCTCCGGCATTCCTTGGTTTGTGGCTACATCACTGCAATCTACGCCTCCAACTCCATGTGGCCTTTCCTCTGCGTCTCAAATCTCCCTGTCCTTTCTCTTCCACATCAGTCACTGGATTTAGGGCCCACCCTAAATCTAGAATGATCTCACTCTGAGATCATTAATTGCACCAATAAAGACCTTATTTCCAAATATGGTCACATTCCCAGGTACTGAGGGTTGGGACCTAGACGTATTTTTCTGTCATCCCACTATACTGGTCTATGGGGCATTCTCTTGCAGGTGATCCCTCTGCCACATTTGAGGTCCAGACTGTCCCGTGAGTCATGCAAGGCCCCTACCTTTCTTATCTGGCCCATGTCCCAGGTTCCCTGCCCCATGCCCCCATACAGCCCCATCACGTTCCCTCTCGGCATCCTCACTTGTGTTTCTAAGCTCTGCTCCAGCGGCCCCCGCCCTAGGCCCTCCTGCCTTCCATCCGCCCACCCTTCCCTGCCTCAGAGCTTGCCCCCACCACAGCGGCCCCTCAGGGACACTGGGAAGGAAACCATTTGGTCCCACAGCACTGAACACTGGCTCCGTCACATACCAGCTGCTTGAGTTCAGACAAGCCTCTCGATGACCCTGGACCTCAGTTTCCCCACCTGCACCTGGAGACAATCCCTTCCTCCCAGACTGGCGAGGATTAAGTGGCATCAGGCACATGAAAGAATCTGCCACCCAGTAAACTCCCAATAAAAGCGTGCTATCCAGATATTTGATCTCCCCTTCCCTGAGCCCACTCCCGTTTATGGCCGGCACGGCGCATAATTGTTTCATCCTGCTGTGAGTCTGCCTGGGCTCAGCTTTGTGAGGAACGGGAAGGGTTTGGGGCTTCTCTTGGGATCTCCCACAGCGCCTGGCATAGCCTCAAGGCAGTGAAGACTTGGTCCTGGAACAGACACCAAGGTGATGCCCGTGGGCCTGTATTTTGGCCAGAGAAGCAGACCCTGTGTCATTCTAGTCACTTCCCTGATCTGCTCGCCCAGCGGCCTCGGGCCTCCCAGGAGAAGAATGAGTATTGACCAAATGAGCGGCGCTGAGATCCAATGCCGCAAGATTGAGGCGAGAGGGACAATATCCAGAGGCCAATGACTAGGTGTCATTGGAGTCAACAGCAAATCTTGACAGGCCAAGAAACTGGAGGCCAGAGAGGCCGGGCCCATCCTGCCCGGAGGGGGGCCCTGTGGTCCGGGCAGAAGGAGTTCTCGTGCCGTCAGCCTGGCAGGGCAGGCGAGCAGACTGCACAGCATCATCCGGGGGCAGCGCTGAGTGGATGTGACATAATTGAATGAGGCCTCCACGTCCTCCACCCAGAGCCGGGGAATTAGCAGGCCCGGCCCTCGCCTCGGGAGCCTGTTCCCCCGGCTGCCTGCATTGCTGCACTGCCGCCTGCTCGCGGGGTGGGGGTGCCGGGAAAGGGCTGGGGGAGGTCAGGGGGGTCGTGATGGGCCGGGGTGGGAGCTCCAGGGCCAAGTGTTCTCCAGACAGATGGTGAGGAGAATGCCAGAGCCAGGAGGGAGGGCAGATGGAGGGCCGGGAGAGACAGAGCCGGGCAGCAGTGGAGATGGGAACGAGATAGGCAGGGAGATAACATGACAGCGGCCAGAGATACAGGATGAGCTGAGCGATGGAGGGGAAGATGGGGGCAGATAAAAAGGAGCTTAGTAAGGAAGACGGACAGATCAGCAGCCTGAGGAATAAGCAGACAGGGAGATAGCAGGTTTGTGGAGCATCGGCCCAAACCCTCCCTGGGGGCTCAGTGACACCTCCTTCCTCTCTGCGTGTGCTGTGCAACAGGCGCTGTTCCCAATGCACCCCGTTATCTCACTGCAACCTCCCAACACCTTCCGGAGTTGGGATGAGTGCTCTGTCTTACAGATGGGCACACTAAGGTTGAATAGGCTAAACCGTCTGCCCAAGGCGAGCCAGCGAGAAAGCAAAGGCGCCAGAGGTGAATGCAGGTGTAGCCAGCTTCAGGGCCCCACCCTCACCCAGCGCCAGCGGGGCCACTACTGGTTCAGCCACAGGGGAGTCTGTTCCGGCCCAGCAGCCTCCCCAGGCTGGGTGGGTATGGAGGACTCCCTGGTGGCTGCGGGCATGCGTGAGGTTGGGAACTGTGTCTCTTTTTACCTTTCCTGGTCTCTGTCCCCAACCCCTGGGACCCCTGGCTCTCCCCCTGGCCAACTGCACAGGCCTCTCCAACGCTCAGCCAGATGGCAGGGAATCTCCACAAAGGCATGCACTGATGTTACTCTAAGTATGGCCTCTGCCAGGAGTGGTTACTTTCAACTGGGGGCTCCAGGTGTAACCTTTCCCTGTAACCTTTAGTGATTCAGCTTGGACAGATTGCTCCAATACTTACTCATCTAGCCAGTCCTGGCTGTGTGACTCGCTTTGTCCAGGTGGGGAGAAAAGATGTCTGGGTACCCATCACCTATGGCCTTTGTGCCCACTGCCCCGACTCCCATGGGAGAGTCCCAGCCACAGGGCCAGCTTGGAAGGCTCTGCCAGCCAGATCAACCTCTCCCCTGGAACAGGGGCTTTGCTTTTGGCGGGGACCACCAACAACTGCTTCCTCGTACCCAGGAAGCCCCCCTATCCTCCCTGGCTGCCTGCTGTCAGGGTTGGGAGGGGATTCGAGGTAGGAAGACCCCCACCTGGGTAGCTGTTGGGCACTCTCCCATGCAGCCAGGCCCACCACCCTGCCCACTGCTCCCCAGCCCCTGCAGGAGAGGGAGAGGGGTGCCCATTTCAGCTCACAGAGCCCTGGAGGGCAGTGAGAGCCATTTCACCTTCACGGGCAGTGGTTTCCTAATGGCAAAGCCAGGATGCTCAGTGCCCGGGAAGGAGGTGCTGGTCAATCCCACCCGGGCACAGCAGGGAGAGAGAGCAAATGGGCTTCTCCACTTTGCTTATGGGAAGTGGGCTGGCAGAGCAGGCCGCAGGGAGGCTGGGGGAAGGAGGAACAGCAGGAAGAGGTTGGAAACTGGAGGAGCAGCACTAACACTGGGATGCAAAGCTGGGGGGAGGACTGCTTCCAAGCCCCTACTTTTACCCAATAAGGACCCTGAGACCCAAAGAGGCAGAGGGATTCACCAAGGCCATGCAGCTAAACCTAACATCGAATGGGGTCCCCCCATAGGAATTTCATCATCAGACCCTGACTTATGGCTGCAAGAGGAAGCTCATGGCTTAGGCACCAAGGGGCTGAGAGTCTAGCTCTGCCTCGGGAGCCAAGAAGCCACATCTCACTCTCCTGCTCAAAACCCTTGTGGCCTCCTGAACCAACTCCTTCCTGAGCCTGGCAGTCAGTGCCCCCCCCCAGCTCCAGACTTCTGTCTTTCCTTTTGCCCCCACCACGCTCCCACACGTCCCTGACCAAGCTCTGCTCCTTGCCGTACGGTGACACCCTGCACTCTCCCATACTGGCTCCACCACATCCCGAGCGCAGAGGGGGCAAGGGAAGGCTGGGAGAGAGGAAAGGCAGGATGAAGAAGGATCACGTCCCACCCTTTGCCTCCCCAGACCTCCTGGGCTGGAGGAAAAGGCTCATTAGCAAGCCTGGAGGGATTCCCAGCTGCGCAGAGGGGAGGGCTCCCAATGAATATTCATAGTCACCGAGGATGAGGCCCTGTTCGCATCATCGAATTTCCCAAATGCCATAACACATGGCAGCGACTGTCCTCTCCATGCCCCTCTCCTGGGACAAGACAACCTGCCGCTCCTATCGCTATCACCCCTGCAACCCACCCACCTCCCTCACCTCTTCTCCTCTACTGACTACCCTCTCCCAGCCCTCCCTGGAGCCCTGGCTGTGGCGTGTGTCCAAACCCTTCGCTGCCAGCCCCTAAGCTCAGCAAACAAGAAGGTCCGCGCCAGGCAGGGCCTGCCAGATCCCTGCGAGGGAAGACCAGCAGACCAGACTGGCAGGGCTGCAAAGGAAGAGTGTGGATAAGGGAGCATTGGGACTTGCGGTGTCCCTCACCCCCTCTAGGAAAGAAGAGCAGGAAGGAAAGAAATGCCACTTAGCGCCATGCCTGACGCCCTACCATTAGGGAAGCCATTGTTCCAGCCAACCCTCGCCCTGACCACTCAGGCCTCCTGCAAAATGCAATTTCCATTTAGCACAATGTAGACGTCCATCAGCGAGGACTGGTTACATAAGTGATGCCTCCTGCACGGAACGGAACATTATATGGCCATTAAAAAGAACGTGGCATAGATTTTTAAAATAACAACATCACTATGTGTTGGCAGGTGATAAAAGGAAACCGTAGGGCTATGCTTAGCAGGGTCCTGCCTTTGTAAAATAAAGAAATAAACCGATTGAGTAAGTTAGTGAAACACCAGGAAGAACATCTGTAGGGACATACACTGACTAGTGGCTGTCTCACAGGGCACAAGGATGGATAAGGGATTTTCTGACTTTTCATGTTAAATATTTCTTTGCTGTTTAAAGGTTGAGTGCTTTACAATGATTAATTTTATAATCGGGAAAAAACATTTCAGTAGGAGTGGGGAGCAAATTTCCCATGAAAAGAAGGCGATGGTGTGGCCGCGACAGGGCTGCGTAACCACGGAGCCAGGAGAGCTGGGTCCCTGGGTGGGCGGAGGGGACTGCCGGAGAGCAGATGTAGGCAGGTGTGCCCCCCCCAAAGCCATCCCTGAAGGCCTTGCTCCAATCTGGCCTTCACCTTGAAATCCAACTCTGTTTACTTCATTAAGTGTGTGCCCAAGGCTGACTCTCTGGAGAGCATATTAACTAACTTTTGTAAATTCTTGCCAATTTACAAAGCACTTACACATTTTCATTCATTCACTCGGAAATGTTCTGAGCCTCTCCTATGAGCTAGGCACTGGGTGCGGAGGAGACAGAGAATAAGTAAGCTGCGGTCCCTGACCGTGTGCGGAGCTCCCCAGTCCCCAGGGGAAAGGCCTCAACGGGCCATGTGGGTGCAGGGTCCTCAGCGCTACGTTGCAGGGGTGCCCAGGGCGGGTCAGAGCAGGGAGAGGCTCCAGCCCCGGCCGAGTGGCTGAGCTTTAAGGAAGCAAATACATTAGCCAGATGCCCTGTAAACAGAAGAGCGCTCAGTCACCAGACACCTACTGAGTGCCAGGCGCTGTGCTGAGATGCAAGACGCCTCTTCATTTGATCTCAAAGTACAACATCAACCCTCCAAGGGACAACCATCATCACCCCTATTCCGTGGAAGAGGACAGACTGCAGAAGGACAAGCTTGGGAACTGAAGTGAGAGGCTGGGAAGAGGCAGCTCAGGTTCGTGGAAGCAGGGGACAGGGACCCTGCTGGTTCCACAGAGGCCTCTGCAGTGCCCTGGTCTCCCTCCTATACTGTTTTCACCTCTGAGCTTGACTCAATTGTTCAGAACTGCACCCCCCCCATACCCTCATACTAACCAAGGTGCGTGCTCAACCCACTGTCTCCCAGCTCCCTGGGTCCGGAAACAGCCAGCTCAGCTGGGGGCTCTGCAGCCATGTGGGGAGAACTATCCTAGACTCTATGCCACCCCAGGCCAATAGGTCTCCTTCAGGGTCCTCTGAACAAACAAGGCTCATGTGAGTTTCCGCCCACTTTGTTCATGCTGTTCCCCTGCCAAGAACGCCGTTCCCACACACCTCTACGTATAAAGTATAAGATGCACACACTCCCTCCACCATAAAACCTTCTTAATTTGTCCCCACCTGGACTAATCCCTCTCAGACCACCTCAATTGCAACCACAGAATGCAAGTGCTTAACTGTTCTTCAATAATTTCTCTTTGTGTGTGTGTCTTCGTGTAGAGTGTGGTATGTCTGTATGTGTGTGCATGCATACAACCAAACTGTAAAACCCTGAGTGCAGGCATGTGGCCCTGTTCCTGCTGAGCAGCCAGTATTCCCCAGGGCACACCAGCCACAGAACAGGAACTCTCTCTATATCTGCCCCTGTGGTCACAGCCTCCAACTCCTGCGCCATCCCCGAAGGGCCCCCGCCAAAACCAAAAGTCCCCGAGACCGGAACCCCAAGGCCGGAAGGCCAAGGAAGGGGCCAAAAAATCAAGGTGAAAGAACCCTAAAAGCCTCCTCGGGGCCCCTGGGGCAACGAAAGGCAACAACCCCCCCTTAACCAACCCCCCCCCCCAACCCAAGACCAACCCCCCAAAGCAACCCGCAAGGGGAACGAAAAACCAAGGAAAAAAGTTTCAATCCCAACCCAAAAACCAAACCAAGGCCACAAAACAAAAGGAACAACTGGCGGCCCCCGGAAACCAAAACAACGGCCCCGCCGCCCCAACCCCTCAGGGCCCCCCCCCAACCCAAAAAGGAGTCCGGGTCCCACAAGGGCCCCCAAACCAAAGGCCGGGAACCCGGCCCTTAAAAAAAAGAACCAAGGAAGGGGCCAAAAGGCCCGGGGGCCCCCCCCAAAAAAAGGGGGCAAGAAGGGGGGGAAAGTGGTTAAAAAAAGCAAAGATCTGTTTCTGGAACCTGGTCTCAGTGCTGGCTGGGAACTGAGTATTCCCTGAGGGAGTTCCAGAAATCTCACGATTTTCCTGCCCAGAATCCTGCAGGCCACCAGGTGTCCAGCCCTGGCCCCCGAAAGCACAGCGAGCTCCAGGTGGGAGCCAGGGGAGCCCAGGCCCCTCCCTGTCCACCCACCACAACCACACCAGCCGCCGGGAGCCTGCGCCAGCCCCTGGAGTGGGGGCCGTGGGCTGCATGGGCTGCGTGGGCTGCCCGTCTCCGCTTTCTAGGCTGTTTCTAAACTGCTCCATTTCCCGAGAAGTAGGACATACCAGGGAGCTCCGGGAGGGGCAGGGAGGGACTCACAGAAACCGAGGCAGGAGCCTCTGCTGTCCGGGCCAGGAAAGAGGTGGAGCCCCCAGGCAAGGCCCAGACAGGAGGGGGCTGGCCCTAGGGGAGGGAATTTGACCACTGCTCACAGCACTGCAGTCGTCCTGGCAAACCCAGAAAAGAGAGCAGGATGGGAGATCAGGATGCCCAGGCCAGCACCCGGCCTCAGTCTTTTCATCTCTAAAATGGGAATAACAATATCTCCTTCATGGCTGTTGTAAGGACTGAATGAAATGCTGTCTGTAAAAGATACTCGTGTATAAGACTTAATAATATTCTATATAAATATAAAATATTGTTATTACTCTAATCTGTGATCCCTTCTATCACCAAAACCCCCAAATTGACCACGTGTTGATATAGGCTGAAGTAAGGGGGGTGTGCTGTGGACTGCTTCCCCACCCTCTCCTGCAGCCACAGCAGCAGCGTGGGGTCTGACTTCCTTGTCAGGAAATGCCACCGGCAGATGGAATCCAAACCAACAGCTGTGGCCCCAGGCAGACCCCTCACTGCCTTCCACAGAGGTCTTCTCCTCCCTCCAGGCAAACTCTCTGTGCATCCCTGGAGATGGCCAGCCTCCCCACTACAACTGCCCAGTCTTCGGGACAGAACGGTGGGCAGGGCTGGCTTCCCTAGAGGCACCAACGCCAGGAAGAGCTGCGCTGGGAGGACTCAGGCCCAGGTCTACCCTGGGGAGCAGGGACTGGAATAAAACACAGAACACAAAACCTTCCCTCCTGCCCCTCCCTCAGTGGCATCACACAAAACTGCACATAAGGCTCTGTCTTAAAGCAAAAAAGAAGTTGCCCAAGGATGACCCAGGACAGGGGAGGGGTAGAGGGCAGGGCAAATGTGTATAAACACACACCGTGTGTGCACCTGTGTACATGCATCTGCGTGTGCGTATGTGCACACACATACAAATACACCGTAGGGCTTTCGTGGTCACATCAGCAGGTGGAATCGCCCACTCCTCCCATCGCAGCCCCTTCCCACTGCAGACACCCTTGGCCCCTCCCACTGTCCATTTCCCTGGTCAGCCCTGGGGACAGCTATGCAGAGAGGGCTGCTGAGCTTCTGGCAAACAGCCTGCAGCTGAGATTGCAGAGGCAGGTGGAGGCCAGGAGCCCCTCTGGGGCCAGGAGGGCGGGAGAAAGGCTCTTCAGGCCAAAGAGGAGATAGAGCTGAACACAGCCTACCAGTCTAGGGGGAAATCACCAAGGACACACCTGGATAATGAGATGCAAATTGCCAGGGCTAGGGGTGGAGGAGATGCTTATATGCAAATGAGCAGACCCAGCCTCTATCCAGATTAAGCTCAGGTATATTTTTTAACCCCCTTTTGACAGAATTAGTCCTCAGATTGAGGGGCAGGGAGCAGCGCTCTCCATTCTGCAAAGGGGGCAAGTGAGACCTGGTCTTGTCTGGAGAGTGTCCCAGTGGGCTACGGGGCAGCAACCAAGTGCCAAGCTCAGAGGGAGTCCAGACCCCACCCCAGAGCCTTGCAGCCAAAGATGCATGGTTGCAAGGGGCCAGCGCCTGCCCAAGGGGCCAGGCCTGCATCAGGCAGCAGGAGTATGGGGCCTGAAGGACAAAAGGACCAGGAAGAGGAACCAGGAGGACGCCGGGGAAAGGCATAAAGTGGCAACCACTATGGAAGAGGAGGAGGAAGACAGGCAAAAAGAGCAGAAGGCGCCTAGAGCAGCGTCTCATAAACCAGCTGCTCGTACTGTAGCTCCTCAGAGGGAGTCTGCGTAGAAGGACATGGGTTCCAACACCCGTCCTGCAGTAGGTATGTGACCTCGGGCAAGTCACTTAACCTCCGGAGCCTTGGTTTCATGATCTATAAAGTAGGGAAGGGTAATTCCAGCCCTGCCTCCCTCCCAGAGGAACCAAGGCTCAAGTGAGATAATGGATGTGAAACAGAGTCATCAAGCGCCTTGCATTATTCCTAGATAGGGGATCGGCCCAGGAGCTGGGGCCAGAACGTAAGTGCCTTCCCACCACCAAAAGCGATTAGGCGTGCAGGGATGTGCCGGCTTCATTCCTGATGTTTTCTACCTCCTGAGTTCCCATACCTGGTGATTTGGGGTGAGGCCAACCCCAAATGACCTCAGAATCAGGAGTCTTAGCTTCTGTCCCAGTTCTGGCACCAATCACCTGTGTGGCCTTGGGCAAGTCATGTCTCTTCTCTGGGCTTTAGCTGCCCCCCGTGGAAGATGAGGACAACGACCAGGGTGGTCTCCGAGGCACATCACGGAAACCTGCTTTTTATGCAAGGCAGAGGGTCCCGCTGAACCCTTGGTGGGTGGGTGACACGTGAGAACTCGAATCGTGTTTGGTTTTAGTTTCTGCTGCTGTAGCAAGAAATTCTTCTCTGCATCACATGGATGAATGGGGGGCACTTTCACTTCCCGCTCAAAGAGGGGAGGATGGGATATTGTGTTTCTAAGAACTGGGCCTTTCTTACCCTGGAAAGTGGGTAAGCAAGTCTTTTTTGGTGACATGGGGGCAGGATCCTTCATCTCTGGCTGTCAAATCCTATCATGGAAGAAAAACCAGAGGCGCATGTGGGATGGGCCTAAGGAAATGCGGGGTAGCGACACGATGGGGGAGATGGAGGAAGGAACTGGGAGAAGAGGCCCTGGATATGGGTTTGGACCCCAGGGCCCCATCCCCTGAAGTGCTCCAGAATGGTCTGCGACCCAGAAGATGCCAAGCCTGGTGGGCCCAGACTCGTGGTGCTAGAGGAACCACGCAAGCACCCCGGCTTCCTCTGCGTGGACCCGGATGCAGGCCGGCCCCCCGCCGCATGCACGGACATGCTGCCATCATCTTAAAGCGGCATTTCTCCACCTCAGCAATATTGACATTTGAGGCCAGATAACTCACTGTTGTAGGGACTGTCCCATACAGGGGCATCCCTGGCCTCTACCCACTGGATGTCAAAAGCAAGCCCCCAGCTGTGACACCAGAAATGTCTCCAGATGCTGCTAAATGTCCCCTGGGAGGCAAGATCTCCCCCATTTGAGAACTGCTGCCTTAAAGATTCGGAGAGGACAGGCCCAGGAGAGACGTAGGCTATTCCTGCCCACAAGAAAGGCCTAGATGTTTGCTGTTGCAGGTTTTCTCTCCCCCAGCCCTCCCAGGCCCATCTTATCGAAGAACAGGACATTTGATGAGTTTCCGAGGGATGATTAAAATCATTCTTCTCCTGGGCACCATCCCTCACTGCAGAGCAGTATGGACCTCGTGATGGAATCAGCTGGTAGAATCCATGACCCTCGGATATAAGACATGCTGGAATCCGATCCGGGGGCCAGCAGGGAGAGGAGGACCATTTCAGATCTGAGAGAAGGAACTCAGACACAGAGCTGGCCCCACTCCACTCCTGGGCCCAAATCAGAGCCCAATTTGAGTTCAATCAAGCCACTGCTGACAGCCATGTGTCCAGCGGATGCAGCCTCCCAGCAGGAGTCCTCATTGACTTCAGAGAGCTCTGTCTGGGTTTAAGCAGAATCCTAGCTCATGCCTGGAGGTGCACGAAACAGCCCTGGCTGCCATAAGAGCTGGCAAAAGTTTAACCAGAGAGACAGAGCTCCAACCTGCAAGGCTAGGAATGAGAAGGGCATCATTCCATGGAGGAGCTGAACTGCAAACCAAGACCACAGCCAGCCCGCTGGACCAGTCACACACAGCAGAGCTTGGAGGAAGGCCAGAGCTCACGGGCACCTGGAGACAGCAGGGACTCACCCAGGACACACATGCTGGCAGGGGAGGGGCTACCAATGTCCTAGGTTGCCCGATTCAGTGGCTGGACCCAGTCGGAAGGACAGGGCCTGGCGCCGGGCTGTAGGGCAGCGGCACTCACATCTCGGAGCCATGCCATCGGTCTTGACGCTGCTGTCTGGGGCATTTCCTGGTTGATAGATTGCCCATCCCCCTTGAATGTGGAATTCACAATAAAGTCCTCCACTGTCGCCTCTTAACTAAATCAAGTTTGACATTTATGGGACCCAAGGAAAGCCTTCAGCCGGAGAGGCTGCGGGATGCAGCGAGAGGCAGCATGACGTGACGTGGGCGGCGGAAGGAACCTGGGCTCCGGACTCAGGTGAGCCTGCATTTAGGCCCCGGCTCAGCTGTGCACAAGCTGTTTGGCCTACGGCAAGTAACTTAGCCTCTCTGAGCCTCACGGTTGCTGTCTATGAAAGGGAGCTAACAAGAGGTCCCCACATCAAAGGACTGTGGGATGAAGTGGGATGACATACATAAAGCTCTGGCACAGCACACGGAGTCCTCGACAGGTGTGATCTATTCTATGACAACCCCATCTCTCAGACATTCCAGGAGTGGCCTCTGCCATCCCGACGACGCAGTGCACAGAGAGCATCTGCTGGCGCAGGCGGCAGGGCTCAGAGAGCTCTGGCTCCAGATGTCTGCACCTGGATCAGAGTCGGCAAGCCCGGCCCGGGCGCGCCAGCACTCTCCCTGTAGCTTCAGAGACTCAGAGCAGATTCCTCAAAGGAAGGGCAACCCGTCAGTGCGCTCCTATTCGGACCCCATCAGGGAAGTTCACGGCCTGCAGGCGCAGCCCACATCACCTGGACTTCGGAGGTCTTCATTTTCACCCACCAGGGGAGCCACCAAATGTGCCCTTGGGGTGACCGTGCAGCATTTTCGGTGGTACAGCTCCCAGGTGGCCATGAGCTGGGCCCAGGGCACCTGGAGAATCAGTGAGCACGCGCTCCCAGGGCTCTTCCCACTGCCCTCTGGCGCGGCAGTTGAGGGCCAGAGTGCACATTCCCGACCGCAGTGCCCAAGGTACTCCCATTGCCGGCAGCAACCTCAGATCCTCAGATCCGCAAGGTGACACCCTCTGGGAGAAGCCACCCAGGCAGGGCCAAAGCTTCTGGGGAAGGAATCAGAGGCCTAGATTTGCACTACAAGAGCCCAACCAGAGGACAGTGCCGGCAAACTGCCTCAATAACCTCCGAGAGGTGGGCATTTTTGAGGACAGTCAAGGCGACGGCTGCCTTGCAGTAAGTACCCATTGTTCAACGCCCTTTCCTGTTCATAACCCTCATCGCGCTGTCTGGATACCCTCTGTCTCCACCACTCAACCGTGAGCTCCATGAGGGCAGGGACCAGGTCTGACTTGTTCTTTGCTGTATCTCCAGCACTTAGCCCTGATGTTTGATGAATGAATATTCATCAATCTATCTTTAGAACCTATCTTTAGAATATGCAATGTTACAAAGCATGGACTATCATTAAATCAGGTGATCTGGAAACATTTCATACACCCAATGAGTATTGCTGATGCTAATGCCTAATAGTTTGCTAAGACTTGGTGGAGACCACAGTGCCCTGTGATTGAGGCGTTGAATCTAGTGTAGCCCAGCAATGAATCGACTTCTCCCTCTTGCTGGACCTTGCCCCGGCCTATTAAGAGTGCATCCATGGAAATACTGCTGGGGACCCTCAGACAACTGTAACTCATTGAGGGGCATCCACGGTTGGGCACCTTAAAATGTAGGACTTGTGCTGCCCCCAGCACTTCCCCACGCTTCCAGAACTCCAGGTGGGGAACCATAGTCTGATATTGCCCTGATCCTGAAATCAACAGAAGATAGACTCATAAGGGGCCTGCATGAAATCCTGCACCATCTGCACACAGGTGAAGAGAAAAGAAACGTGGAATTGGACCTCACTGCCACCTTCTTAGACCACCATATCATTGTGCTCTAATTAGCCACTTCTTGCCTCTCCCACCACAAGGCTGGGTCTATACAATCCATGATGTGTTTGTTCTTAAACAAAGCAATAGCTTCCAGCCTTCACGAGGCAACTCCATTTCTATGACATGTTCTATCCTGGAAAAGCAACAATCCCAAACCAATTTAACACCTGCTAGGAAAATGTCTCATGGTATTGGACTCACCATCCTGAGGTCACTTCCAGAAATGTCAAGCCATTATGGACCTCTAAGTCCACACCAGGCTGTTACGATAAACATAATCCATCTCTGACCAGGGACGCCGCCCTCGCCCCACCGGGGCTGTGCATAGCCACAAGATGCCAGAGAGTTCTGATAAGCCAATTGCTTATGACTTGAGAGCAACATCCTCTGGCCATAAATTGATCAAGAAGCCCTAGAGGTTATTGCCAAAGTCAAGAAGTCTTAAAACTACTTCTATGGCCTTGCAATTAGAAGCCCTTTTGGAAAATCCTTTCCAAGGACGGGCCTTCACTCTTAATTATGCCACAACATATGCATCCCTGAAATTACAGGCTTCTGCTCGGCACTTAGGACTGCATGCGTCTCTTCAAGCTTGAATATGCACTCTGACGTGCTGATGTGCTGAACCGTCCACAGCCCCTGAAAGCCGCCCAGAGAGAGAAGGGGTGACCGCAAGCATGCAGGTGTAGATTAGACATGGTAGGAGTGGAGTAATCACAGTGCGCTTCAGAGAGCAAGGATTAAAAAAGGAACCTACTCCCTTAAAGGAGAAAAGGCCCCCTTTCCCAGCATGAATGGCAGAGCAGACTGGGGGAACACTGAGTGTACGGGCAGGACAGAGGCAGAGGAGTGTAATGCATATCGCTGTTTTTGTCCCTGTTTTCCCCCTTACAAGCTAATGGGGGAAGGCAGTGCACACACAGGTTGCAAGTTAAATGTCCAAATAAATGACACAGAGTAAGGGCTCTAGGAACACAGGGGAGAGTTGACCATAAGCTTGGGTGGCTGCAAGGGGACTTATAATGAATGGGAACTGGACGAGAGGAGACAAGGAGACGGGACTCTGTAAAACCAGTTTTGCAGTGAAGAGAAGTGATGCTAAGGCCCTGGGGTGACTGGAAAGGGGCTCCAATCCTGTCCAGGGAAGAGGGAAGAAGGTGAGCACAGAGGTGGGGTGAACACTGGCAGAAACCAGGCGACAAAAACAGAGTATAAGGACCAGAAATGCAAACTCCAAAAGCAGAGTGACCTGGTTTGTCTGAGACAGGCCCAGCTCACTTCTGCTGTCCCACTGTCATTATTAATAGTTTCCCCTCACACTGTCAAGTGTCCCAGTTTGGGTGAAAAATTATATGGTCACTCTAGTTGGCAGGTCCTTCGAGCAGCCACCTGGTCTACCCACAGGTCTCTGACAAACAGATCCAAAGGGTCTGAAATCATGCAGTTCCCACGCGTCCCTGTCTAGCCCGGATCTAGAACATTCCACTCTAGATCCCACGTCCTCATTTCCACACAAGCCTCCCTTTCCCCAAGCACCCAGGTTCTTTCTCTCTCCCATCACCATCCTTCAGAAGTCCTGGCTTTCCCTTAAAAAGGAAGAAGGTTAACTTAAATTAAAAAAAAAAAACCACTTATGCAGAACAAGGGACTCCATGAACAAATGAAAAAATAAGCCAGACATGACAGGCAATCAAGAGTGGATTTATAGTCAGAATGTGTAAGAAATCCCTCCATGTCAGTAAGAAAAAGATTAAAAAACCCGATGGGAAAATGAGTAAAGAACACAGATGATTCACAGAAGTCCAAATGTCAATAATGACAAAAAAGATGTTTAGCCTCACTAATAATGTTGAAATGTTTAAAATTTAAAAATTAAGGTTCTGTTTTATAGTTACCAGACCAAATTTAAAAACAAGGTACTGTTTTATAGTCACCAGACCAAAAAAAAAATAATAATTCAAGTCTGACAATGGCAAGGGATGATGGACTAATAGCTACTCTCACGTTTGACAGGCGGTCACTTGGAAGAACAATTCAGCTATCTCTACTAACGCAGGAGACAGACGTCCTCCGCACCCAGCAATTCTACTCCTACGAATATGTCCCAAAAAAGCTCCCTCACCCACAGCATGAGGAGACCCCACATCCCCTTGCGCGAGTGGGTACTCAGGTGCCCAGGAGTGATAACGAAAAAAATTGGAAAAAATCTAAACATCCATGAACAGAAAAATGGACAAGTGAGTTCAGTATAGCCATAGACTATATATTTAATATAGCCATATACCATGTAGTAACACAATAAATATTAATATCACAATAAATATTAATATCACACAGCAGTTACAATGAACAAACCAGCATCAGAAGGATCACATAGAAAAGTCTCAATCATGTTGAGGGGGAAAAACCAAGTTGCAGATTTATATAGTATAATACTGTCTATATACATTTTTAAATATGTAAAACTTTATGTGTACATGTATATGCATACCTGTGTGTTTCTGTGTGTATATATGTGTGTGTTTATATATTAATAGTTTATGGAAACACATATGCAGCAAAAGTATAAAATTACGAGTGGGATGATGAACTCCAAATTCAGAATAGTGATTCCCTAAAGGGAAGACGGTAGGATAATGGGATTGGGGATGGATATTCAGGGAGCTTCCAGTGAATCTGTAAGATTTTGTTTTTTAAAAAAGATCTGGTGGAAATATGGCAAAATGTTAAAATTTGACAAAACTGAGCGATGGGTAAATGAATGTTCCTTATATTATTAGATTTATTAGTAGCCTCCCCATTCTTCATATTCTTCAAACATTTCACCATTGATAGTGGATATAGGAGGGTTGGGTAGCAGAGGCGTCTTAAGGAGCAAAGGTTAGAGAAGTAGGAGGCCCCAGGTGGGGACAAGTGTGGATGTTGGAGGCCCCCAACCCCCTGCAGGTGGAGCACCTCCTCTATAAGCCTGGTGGAGTCCAGGCAGGGTCAGGACAGTACCCCAGCCTCAGGCTCAATGGGGACGAGACTGGCAGGTGGGGAGTGGGTCCCTTCAGTTCTCCTTTCCCTCTTCTGTCTTTGTTGGCCCCTGTAGACCCTTTTCCCAGTTGGTCCTCATCACGTCCAAATAGCTACTGGGACAAATTTCCTCTCCCCTTGGTTGTCTCAGGAAAGAGCGCAGTTTTCAAGCCTACCAGACTGACAAAGATTAAAATATTTGATACAGCACAATGTAACAGGTACAAATTTGTTCTGCAACACTCTGGTGCAAGAAATGTCACATTATCATTTGTCTAAATCAAACTAAACTTGGCTACAAGCCCCCACTCTCTGGAATCGGCAAGAGATTCAATCTTAGTCATGATTTAGAGGGTTCCTGTCTCACTTGAAGATCACCCTAAAGCGCTGGTAGAATTGCACATTCCAATACAGGCACCACTGAGACACCCATCGTCCCAGCTGCCATGGTCCCTTCAAAGGCACTGGCTCCTCTCCCTCCATGCCAGACTTAGATGCACTTAGTAGTCTGTCTCCTGGACTCGAGAAGCTTCCCTATCAGAGGTCCAGCCACCTCCCAACGCCCCGTGTAAGTTGAGTGCAGGTCCCTGGGACTCAAGGCATCCTGGCACTCCAACCCCACTGCGGGGAGCTGCCCCCAAGGCTGAGTCGCTGTGCCATGTCGAATTCCAAAACAGCATGAGACTTGGATGACAGCCCATGTGGACACCGACCCTGACATATCGTCAAGCTCTGGGGGAAAGGGGTGAGGTTGCATGTGAACTACCAGAGCTGCAAGCCCGGAATCCAGGAAGTGGCCGTGGAGTTTTCACTCCGCTTGACTTTGGGATCAGGTTGACCTCTTTAGACTGACTACCAGACTGACAAACATTAAAATATTTGATATTTGATATTTTATCAAATATTTGCTATCCAAACCCCAGGGGTGGAAGGAAGGGAGACCCCAAGTGGAGATACTCGATTTACTAATATAAGAAAGGGGCTGATGTGACCACATTTTAATCCCAAATTCAAAAGTGGCATCAGTGTTTATGTCTGGGCCCACAGTATTATACAGGGATTGTATTTTCTTCTTCTGATTTATTTGTGTTTTTTCAATTTTCTAAAATGAACACGTATCACTTTTACAATAATAAAAAGAATAAGCTATTCACTTTAAAATTTTCTAAATATTTTGAAAGTAACCATTCTTCTGTGCCCAAATCTGAAGCCACTTTCTCCATGTGCTGCTCCCCCATGGCTGAGCGAGCCCGTGAGCCTTTCCTACTCTGGAAGCCCGCAGGGATGGACATCTCTGTGCTTCCTGTGTCTGGACTGTGGTTACATATGTATGTGATTTTGCTCCACCACCAGACGCCACCTCCCTGCACCCCTTAGGCAGCACTCGCCTACTCAGTGTGGCCCCTGTCCCATACTAATACTAGGCACAAAACTGGACAATGTCTATTATCTTCCCGATTTTGTAGATTAGGAAAGTGAAGCTCAGAGATTGCCGAGCCACAAGCCTTGGGCAGAGGTGCACTAGAGGCCAGGCCCTTCTGACCCCAGGTGCTCACAGCAGAACCACAAATGTCACTCGGGGTCAGACCCCAGCAGGAGACACCTGAACCCTTGTCTTTAGGTGGGGCATCCACTTCACCTCCCTGAGTCAGGGCCGCGCTGCCTGCCATTCTAGGCAAAGAAGAGTTCATCAGAGTGGGGACAGAAATTGGGCATGCATGGCTCAAAGCAGTGAGTGTCCCTTTCTCTCTCTGCCCTGTCAGGCCTGTGTTTTCGAGGGAGACAAACAAATCCAATTGAGAGCTGTAGAATTAGCGATCTCCCCCAAATAACAGACTAAGGCCCTGTTCTCCAATAGTTTTCTGAGTAATAAAGGAAGTATTTTGATCTCCCTCTGCCTGATTCATGGTCAGAACTCGGGCAGAGAAGAGAGGGCATCATATAAAAACCCCCTTAAACCCCAGCAGAATTCACCTGACCACAGGGAACGCAAACGTCCCTCCTTCTGTTAAATGTGTTGGGTTAACTCCAGGGCAAGGTTTCTCAAGCCCAGCACTACAGATATTTCAGACTGGGTGATTTTTTGTTGTAAGGGGCCATCCTGTGCATTCTAGAATATTCAGCAGCACCCCAGCCTGACAAAGGTTGCCAGTAGTGTCCCCTCAGTTGTGACAACCATAAATGTCTCCAGGCACTACCAAAAGTCCCCCGGGAGTCCCCCAGTTGAGAACCACTGCTCTGGAGTTTTGTGCTCCCAGAGCTGTGCCAGAATGTTAATTGGAGTATCAGACTGGACCCTTTAAAATCAGACCCAGGGGCAGGGCAAACAATACAAAAGGAAGAGAAGCTTTGACACCAAGTCAGGATAATTACTGAGCAGTCACAGACACACATGTTCCTAGCAGAGAACCATTAAAAGCCATAAGGAGCCATTCACTCAATCAGTCCATCAACAAACATTTATCTATTCACGGATTAATTACGGAGTATTGTTAGCCGCGCATAGTGGCACATGCCTGTAGTCCCAGCTACTCGGGAGGCTGAGGCAGCAGGATCGCTTGAGCCCAGGAGTTTGAGGTTGCTGTGAACTAGGCTGAAGCCATGGCACTCTAGCCGGGGCAACAGAGTGAGACTCTGTCTCAAAAAAAAAAAATTATGGAGTACTGGGTGCTGTGCTAGATGTTGGAGGCACAAAGATCAAGGAGATAAGCAGAGGCTTTGCCTGCACGTAGCTTATCTCCTGTCGGGAAGACAATTGGAGAAGTCCAGGTGCTCTGAATGGACTTACAAAAGGTGAGCTCAGGGGCCAGAAAAGGACCCTCTGAATCATCTTGGACTATAACATCCTGGCCTACCTAGCAAATTGCCCTTGTCCCACCCCAGCCCCCTCCCCACCAGGCTCAGAAGTCTCCCTTTGGACTGGAAGCCTAGGTCCGACAGCCGTCACCTGGGACCAGTTAGGACCCACAGTACTGAGGGTGTCAGGATCCAGTTGACTTTGCTCCCAGTGGTAACTTTTGATTCCACTTTGAGCCAGCTAAGGCCGCGGTGTAATCGAATTAGGAAAATATTATGGGGAAGAAAATGGGCCTGTAAGTAGCTTAAAGTGATGGAAATGACCTGAAGGTGGCCATGCAAATGGTCTGTATAATATCCTGTAATAACCCTGTCCAGGCAGCCCGAGGAGGCAGGCTTCCAATAATGAGGTGTCTGATTAGAATAATGTTCGGTGGGAGAATGTGTGAGTGTCCGCATAAATCAGGCCTGCAGAGCCTCCCCAATTAGCCAGGAAGGAGACAGGCAAGGTGGGTGCCAGCTCTGAGCCAGGCGGCTGCCAGGCGAGCTGCAGAGGTAGGGGAGGGAAAGTGATCATAACAATCCCTGACATTTTATAACACTTGCCAGTTTATAAACCTTTCTCCTGGGCAATATTTCATCCGATCCTTACACGGTTGTTCCGAAGATTAAATACGATAACTTATCTTGGGAGATAATGTTCAATTTGGGTCGTGATTTCAGCCCTGACACCCAGCATGGTGCCTGGCACATAGTAGTTGTTCAACAAATGGAAGCTACTGAGGACCATGATTTCCAAGCATTTGCTTTTCTTCTCTGCTGTCCCCAGGGGTGCGAGGAGGCTGCAGCGTACACAGTCAGAGGGCTTCCTTTCCCTTCCTCTGCTCCCCAAACAATGGAGGAGACGTTAGCATTGTTCTCAAAAGAAAGCTGCTCACACAATGTTCCTTTCCTTCCTTCTCCTCCTCCTCCTCCCATCTCTGCTCCAGCTGATAAGAACAGGGCCTAGGTAGAAGGCCCCACCTTCCCGAGCCTCCTCATTCCACCTAGTAATGGCATTTTTAGTGTGTACCATGTGCCATTCATTCATTTATATATTCAAAAATAATTATTGGATGGGCCAGGATCAGGCATATGGGGGAAAAGAAAAAAACGAAGGCAGTCGACAGCTGGGGGGGCCCAGGCCTGACAGAGGACACCCACTAGTGGCCACGCTTCCCCTCTGGGTACCAGAGTCAATAAGCCTTGGTGGGTAGGGCAGGGGACTGTCAGCAGGCAGGGCCAGGCCACACAGCCTCGGGGCAGAAGAGCACCTGGACTCCTCGCATCTGGGGACAGCTGTCCCATTGACAGGGGTTTTCACACTCTCTCTCCTGTAATCCTCACAGCTCACCTCTAGGAAACACTTTCATCCTGACTGTTTCACTGTGGAAGAAACTGAGGCCCAAAGAAATTAAGTATCTTGCGTCAGAAAACATAGCTGAAAAGCAAAACATTAGTTTCAACCCAGGGTTTCAGATTTCAAATCTAGTCTTTTATATGTAAACAAGTGTACGTGGTAATCAAACTCCTGGGCACGCCCACAGCCTCACTGTGCAGATGCCTATGTGACGGTTTGTACTCACTTGTCCACAAACACAAGCCCACACACAGATACAGCTCCACGTCCACGCGTGCACCCAAGCAGCTCCCCAGAATGACACCTGACCTCTTGGGCTTTTTTTCTTTTGATGCCAAAGAGTAGTAATTTGGAGGGAACGGTTAAAGGGCCAAAACGGGGGTGGAATAACTGTATCCTAAAATTCTGAGCTGGATACGAAACTTCCAGAGAAGTCTGGACCAAGATAGGAAAAACCTGACACACAGAGACCTTGATGTGATCACCCAAAGCCCAGACAAGTTTAAAGACTCCTTACAGGTGATGCACATGTATAAATGTACTTCCTGCTTGAATGAATGAATGAATGAATGAGTGTTCCTTCCTGTCTCAGTCAGCTCAGGCTGCCCTAACGAAATACCATAGGCTGGGTGGCTTAAACACCAGACATTTATTTTCTCACAGTCCTGGAGGCTCCAAGTCCATGATCAAGGTTCCGATTTATTTGGTTTCTGGTGAGGCCTCTCTTCCTGACTTGTAGACAGCTGTCTTCTCACTGGGTCATCACGCGGCCTTTCCTCAGTGTGCACAGAGAGAGAGATCTCTAGCGTCTCTTCTTCTTATAAGGACACTAATCCTTATCAGATTAGGGCCCTACCCTTATGACCTCATTTAACCTTAATTACCTCCCGAAAGGCCCCTGTCTCCAAGTACAGTTACCCTGGGGGTTAAGGCTTTGACATATGAATTGGGAGGAGGAGGATATCACAATTCAATACACAATTAATCCTGTGAGCTGGAGGCAAGCTTTGGAGCACAGGAACATAGGAAAACATAGACAGATGCACGTCACATTCACCACTTGAAGAGCCCCTTGTGGGTTCTTGGATGCTGCATATCTCAGACACAACTTCCTTCTGCTCCAGAGCCCTGTAGCACATGGCCCTGGAGGAGACAGGCTGTCAGAATCCAGGAAGGCTAGGATGCAGACTCTTCCCTGGGTACTCAGAAGCCTTCCCTCCTGGCCCTTCCCAACATCGGAAGACAGGGCTGGAAAAGCACCTGGTCCGGGAGCAGCAGAGAATGAAACCCCTGACCCCCTGGGTGACCAGCTGCAGCCTCAGCCGAGAAGCAGGTCTGAGAGGAGAAGACATGAATAACCATACCTAGGGACGAATTTAAACATGGGTAGAGAAGCCTGGCATGGTGGGTGGTTCACACCTGTAATCCCAGCAGTTTGGGAAGCTGAAGTGGGAAGATTGCTTGAGGCCAAGAGTTCAAAACCAGCCTGGGCAATAGAGCAAGACCTCATCTTCGCAAAAAATGTATTTTTAAAATATTAGTCGGTTGTGGTGATGCGCACCTATAGTACTAGCCACTCAGCAGGCTGAGGCACAAGGATGGTTCGAACTCAGGAATTCAAGGGTACAGTGAGCTATGATCACGCCACTGCACTTCAGCCTGGGTGACAGAGTGAGACCACATCTCTAAAAAAACCATAAATAAATAATAAAATTAAACTTAAAAATAAACAGAGGCAGAGTTATCAAATTCTAGCTTGCAGAGCTGGAAGAGCCCCCAGAGCTGAGCCCGTCCAAATTCCTCATTTTATAGATGAGGACACAGAGGAGAGGGACTTGCCCAAGCTATAACTAGTGTCCATGCTAGGTGCCGCCAGCTTTCATCAACCCATACTCCAAACTTCTTTCAGCCTGTGCCTCCAGATTGGTGTTTCTCAAAGTGCAACCTGAGGACCCCTGCACCCTCAGAGCACCTATGGGCTGCCTGTTTTGAAGGCAGAGTCCTAAGACCCTCACAGGAGAGTCTGTTTCATTATGTTTGAGACGGAGCCCAGGAATCTGCATGTTAATAAGCTCCCCAGGTGGAACTGGTGTACTTCAAAACTTGAGAATGATGCCCCAGAGGGTTCTTGTCTGCTGTAGCAACTCAGAAGCTACCAAATGACACAGGGACAGGGAAAGGCAGAAGATCCAGAGGCAGCATCTAATGGTGACAAGGGCAAGTAGAGACAGCCCCTCCACCTGTAACCAGCACAGAGCTATGGACAGTGAGGGTGGAGTGGAAACCTCATATGTATAGAAGTGTCTTGAACACGTGCACACGGCCTATCCCAGCCCTCCAGAAGTCGCACCAAACAGCAACCAAGCTGTGCTTGTGCTACGAGGCCACCTGATGGCTGCAAGAGAAACTGTCCAGCCTGACCCTCTTCCTGACTCAGAGATGACATATGACTCCCCTCCCTTCCCTTTTTCTATCTTTTCTTATTGCTCCTTTCAGTAGATTCCCATTCAGATCATTTTGCTCATGCAATCACACTCACATTATTTTTAATCCCCCCCTCATGTCAAATGACATCACTTGGGGCTTTCAAACTCAAACACCTACAGGGGACGAAAAGGAAATATTTTTGTTAAATGAAGTGAGCCTGGTCTGGTAAACAGCTTCGAGAACAGCTGCTATTCAGCAACAGCCTGTTGTCACAATGTGGAAGTTCAATACCATAGGCCCACGATGCTAGGGCCCCCAAAGCCAGAAATCTGGGTATTTTTAAATGAAATGTTTATATCCTGGCAGATCATTTTTTAAAACTTTAAAGTGCTATGTGAGCCAGCATGGACAGCCCAGTGAGACATGTCTGAGGGTCACCAGGCTGCGCTGTGCAGGAGAATTCTCTCTTCCTCTCCACTTTCCACTGATAAGCCCAAATTATCACAATAACCGGGAGACATGAGAGAAAGACTTAAGTCAACGCCATCTCAAAGAAAAAATAAAGTGGTATCGGAGGAATCCTTAAACTTTTAACCAAAATCAGACATTTCGAGAACGTGTATCATCAGCCCTAGTCTAAATCCCTTGAGAGAGCCCAGCAGAAACACTGCAGATTCTCCCCACACACATTTCCATAAACCTCTTCCCCTTTTAAATTAACCTGCTTCCCTCAAGCACCAGGATTCTAGATAAATAAAAAATGAGTTCTTATTCAATGAAATTGTTTTTCTGTTTTGTTTAATTACTAGTATTGTGGCAGCATTGTTTCCTACCATTTCCAATGCAAATGTGTAGTGTTTCTGCTTCATTGTGGATTAAGCAGGGGTTTATGAGCTAGCCCTGCAAAGCTAACCATCACTTAAAAGCCTACCCCTATGGGAACATATGTACCAAATTTCAAAGATCCAACTTTAACAGATCGTCTCCGGGAATCACAGTCTCTTCTATGCTGAGGGCTGCCTAGAAAAATGCTGTGTTTCAAGGGGTGGATTTTGCTTTTCACACCACTCTTTCTAGCATCACGGACTACGAGGGCGAGAAACATCCTTAGAAATCACTTAGTTCGCCCCCTCATTCTACAGATGAGGGAAATGTTTACATGTGAGAAAATAGCAAGATGAAGTAACATGCCCCAATTCTCCCAGCTAGACAGTGACCCGGGTCCCCAGACACCCCATGCAGAGACTGCTGCCTGTTCAGACGATGGAAAACACTATGGCCACGGGGCAGCCAAGAAAGAAAAGAAATAAGACAAAAGCATCCAACATTTATTGACTACTTGGTATGTGCCAGGCACTGTGCTAGGCACTTAGGCTCATTTAATCTTGCAGTAGCTCTATCAAGCGGTACAATTCTCATCTCCACTATGCACGTGAGGCTCCAGAGGTCAAGGTGTCCGTCCAAAGCCACACAGTGAATAAGAGCCAGAGTTGGGATGGGAATTCAGGCAGCCACACTCTTAATCAACACACTGCTTCAGAGCTGCCCAATTTACCCCCCTGCCCCACTGTGTTAGTCCATTTTGCATTACTTAAAGAGATACCAGAGACTGGGTAACTTACAAGGAAAAGAGGTTTATTAGGCTCATGGTGCTGCAGGCTGTACGAGAAGCACGGCACCAGCATCTGCTTCTGGGGAGGGCTTCGGGGAGCTTCCAATCAAGACAGAAGGTGAAGGAAGAGCAGATGTGTCACCAGGCAAAAGAAGGAGCAAGAGAAAAGAAGGGGGTACCCACGCTCTTTGAAACAACTAGCTTTTGTAGGAACTAATAGAGTGAGAACTCACTCACTACCTTGGGGAGGGCACCAAGCCATTCAGGAGGGATCCACCCCCCACGACCCAAACACCTCCCACCAGGCTTCACCTCCAACACTGGAGGTCAGATTTCAACATGAGATTTGGAGGGACCAAACATCCAAACCACATCCCTTCTCAAACCCCCAGAGGAAGACCTTTGCGATCCAGTCATCTGGTGGAGGTAGTACATCCTTCTTTCCCTGTTGAAGGACAGGTGGCTTCCAAGGTGTGGGATTTCTCTGTCGAGAAGTACCAGTAGGACCTTTCACTTTCAGGTCCTATGACAGTCTAGATGTCCAGAAAATCCTCTGAGTAAAGAACACCAAAAATACAATGAGTGAAAACAAGTGAATTTCCTACATGCGCAGCTGAGCTGGTGAGAAAAATCCTCAAAGGCCAAAAATCACAGGAAAGCCCAATCGCAAGATGTATGTGCCCACTGAAGCCTAGGATGGCACGAAGGGTGATCGGATGACCCCTGCTGACCTGGAGCTTGGGTTTTAATGGACCAACATGAAGGGAAGGGGCTCCAGAGACAAAACGTGGGGAAACAGATGAGAGAATTTTTGATCTCACAATCAAAAATTACAGGACACAACAGGAAATGAGAAGTACCTGTTGGGAAAAGCCAAAAGAGAAGAAGCAAAGTGGGCTCCCAGCTACTGAAGCCAATCCTGGGAAATGAGAGTAAAAGTAACTATCGACAGTCACACAACACTTACTGTGAGCTGTACCCCGTGCTAAAGGCTCTGCGTGGACATATCCCCGTAACCTTTAACCGCACATTAAACCCATCAATCACCGACCGGCTTAGAAATAAGCCTAAAATATCAGAACTGTAAATGGCATTATTGACCACTTAATCTCATGTTTTTCAAACTGGAAGTCTTGCAATTTTGGGTTCAATTGATAGATTGATAGGTATGATAGGTAGATATATATTATAGATAGATGGCATGCATACAATATAAGTATACATAAATGTATATGTGTGTATCCATATGTGCACATACAAATATGAATGCATATCCTGGATCCAATGTAAAATGTATTTCTTACTACAGATCAAGGTAAAAATATCAGAAGTCTAGAAAACACTGATAAAACTCTAAGCCATCAATATCTTTTGTGGGAAACTGAGGCCCAGAGAGGGTGCAGCCAAAGTTCCTCACCTGGCAGAGCAGAGCCCAGGTGAGGGCCATTTCTCCCCACAGCAGTAAGGTGGCACTGGAGCCTTCCCCCTGCAAAGCCCTGGGCCAGGAAGCTCCCTCCTTTGCCTCTCGGGGAGGGGAACCCAGAGCAAGACCGGCTCTGCACAAAACTGAGCAGTAGGTAGTTTGCCCTCAGTGCCTCTAACTCCCTGGTGGAGCCTCCTCCATGCCTTCCTGCTGTCTCTGCTGTCCTAAGACCAATACCTAGCATCAGAAAAGGATTTAGTAACAGGCACACAAAGCTAGAAATTATTCCCATGCTATTTTCTCCATGATTGTTTGGTCTTGTCCTGAAGGATTGAAAGTTTAAGCCAAGACAAGAATTTCTCATTGTCGAATCTTTCCCTGGTGTCAGAAAACCAGAAGAGGCCTGTAATCCTAGCACTTTGGGAGGCCAAGGCAGGAGGATGGCTTGAGGTCAGGGGCTCGAGACCAGCCTGAGCAAGAGCGAGACCCCATCTCTACTAAAAATAGAAAAAATTAGCCGGGCATGGTGGCGCATGCCTGTAGTCCCAGCTACTCAGGAGGCTGAGGAAGGAGGATTACTTGAGCCCAGGAGTTTGATGTTGCTGTGAGCTATGATGATGCCACTGCACTCTAGCCTGGGCAACAGAGTATGACTCTGTCTCAAAAAAACAAAAGAGAAGAAGAAAAAGAAAACCAGCAGAGAAGGCATTGGGGGCAGCAGTAGGGGGTGGGGAAGAACACACTGGCCTCTTTGGTACCTGGTGACCCAGCTGAGTCATCAGGTGCCACCAGGAGACCTGGGTGGCCCCAAGGGGTGACTAGGGGTAGTATTATTCTTCTCCCCAGGATCTCCTTCAGTGCTCTTCCCTTTGAAATGGAATCTTCTAGTCCTATTTGCTGCAAGGTTGATAAACAGAATAACAAATAATTATGAATCTGCTTTTTTAAACATACTTAGCAGAATTTCTAATTCTAGGTCAAGTATGTCCCTTCAAAGCCATCCCCTTGGGGGACACATCACTTACTTCGATAACACTTCCATTCATTTCAGGGTCTCTCTTTTAGGAATATTAATAATTACCAATCATGAAAGGCCTGCTATGGATCAAAACTATACCAGGCACTTTATGCAGTATACCTTATTAAATACGTGAAAGAATTGTCCCCTTTTAAGCAAGACAAAGCTAGTTTTATTCTACCTGTATCAGACCTCATCAATGGCCAGAAAAATTCTAATCCCTAACTTTAGTCATCATACTTGGTTCTAAAAGACTTTAGACTGTTTCCAGAAATCAAATCTACCCTTGAAATGCAAAAAAATGATCCCCACAGAGAACAGTCAAGAGAATGTGTCACGTGCTCAGTTAGATTTCCCAAAAAGGAGTTCCAGGAATATTTTCGTTCCACGGGAACATCTTTGCGATAAGTTCATGGCCTCCCAAGATCACTACTTTGATGTGTAAACTCGTGTGTGTGTACGTGTGTGTGCATGTGTGTTTAATCAGCAAAAGTACTTTGGAGATATAGACTGTACCCTTAGATCTGCCTAAATGTCTGATCTGGTACTTTGAGAGGAGACGGGGCAGGAAGAAGGTGTCACAGAAGTTTCTTTCCTGATGGGTGAGAGTGTGGCCGCCATATCCCTTGGTGCCTTCCTGTCTGGTTCTGCACCCTTCTCCTCCTCCCGTGGGCTGCATCTCTGGTGACTGCACACAGTTAGTGACAGAGGGGATGCTTGGCCCAGGCTGTAGGTCCCCCTGAGCTCCTCTTTTCCTCAATAAGGATGACCAAAGTTCTCTCGACCTTATGATGGTATTTTGGGAGTTCATGGTTAAGCTCCCTTCCAACCAGACCTGCAGCCCCTCAGTCCCCCAAATAGAGAAATTCTGGAGTTGCCACTGGTCAGGGGAGCCCTTAGTGCAGCTCAACAACTGTCACATTTCCTGAAGCCACTTTCTCTTCTCTTCTCTCTTCAGACTTCCGGCATTTCCTCCCTCTCAGTCTGTGGTCCTTGAACAGAGACGCGACAGGCTCCCCGGGCCTCCGCTACCGCATCTGTCATCCCACCGGCTGCCGAGCCCACTGTCCCTGCTCTCCCTCTTGTCGCAGCGACTGCTCAGCCTCACTTAATGAACAGGGTGGATCACACCCTCTCTTTCACACACTTCCCCCAAGACCACACTCACTGGTGGGTCTCTCCTGTCTCCAGCAGTCTTTGGTGACTTGTCCCCATAGCCTTGCTGATGGGAGTGCCCCACGGATCAATCCTTTCCATGCTTATCTGTTCAATAAACACTCACTTCCAAAGTGAGCTCATTCTGTCTCACGGCTTTAAAACACCCTTGAAACACTAATAAGGAACTCATAAGTTTATATCTCCACCCAGACTCGTACGTGCAACTGCCCACCCACCACCTTCCCTTGGACATCACGTCTTATCCTTGACTCACCGCACTCAGAACCCTTGAGCTTCCCTCCAGATCAGCTCCCCCAGCCCTCCCCGTCTCAGTAAGTGGCCACTCTATTCTTCCAGTTGCTCATCCAATCAGTAAATTCCACTGGATATACTTTCCAAGGAGATCCAGAATCTGACCGTTTCTCACCACTCGCCACCCACCACCACCAGCCCCATGAGCACCACCTCCCCTCGCCTGGACACTGCGGAAGCCTCTCTCTGCTTCTCTGGCCTCTCAAAGTCTGTTATCCTCAGCACAGCAGCAGGGTGATCTGTTTAAAATCAAATCAGATTACCAAACTCAACAGCAAAAAACCAAACAACCCAGTTCAAAACTGGGCAAAGGACTTGTATAGACATTTCTCCAAAGGCGATATATAAATAGGCAAACACGCACATGAAAAGACGCTCGATATCACTAATTGTTAAGAAAATGCAACAAAAAGCAAAAAAAGCAAAAAAAAAAAAATGCAAATCAAAACTATGATAACATACCATCACACACCCATTAGGATGGCTACTATCAAAAAAAAAAAAAAAAACCTAGAAAATAACAAGTATTGGTGAGGATGTGGAGGAATTAGAACTCTTCCTTGTGCACTGTTGGTGGGAATGTAAAATGGTGCAGCCACCATGGAAAACAGCATGGTGGTTCCTCAAAAAATTAAAAATAGGGCTGGGCTTACATGCCAGCACTTGGGAGGCCAAGGTGGGAGGATCGGTTGAGACCAGGAGTTCAAGACCAGCCTGAGCAACATAGTGAGACCCCGTCTCTACAAAAAATAAAAACAAAAAAATTAGTTATGCATGGTGGTGCACACCTGTAGTCCCAGCTGCTAGGGAGACTGAGGCAGGAGGATCACTTGAGCTGAAGAGTTTGAGGCTGCAGTGAGCTATGACTGTGCCACTGCACTCCAGCCTGGGCAACTAAGCAAGACCATGTCTCTAAAATAAAATAAAAAAAAAATTTAAAAATAGAATTACCATATGATTCAGCAATTCCACTTCTGGGTATGTATCTAAAAGAATTGAAAGCAAGGTCTCAAAGAGATATTTGTATACCTATGTCCACGGCAGCATTATTTACAACAGCCAAAACATGGATGCAACCCGAGTGTCCAAGTATAGATGAAGGGATAAGCAAAATGTGGTCTGTGCATACCATGGAATGTTACTCAACCTTAAAAAGGAAGGAAATTCTGATACATTCTACAACATGGAGAATCCTTGAGGGTATTATGCTCAGTGAAATAAGCCAGTCACAAAAGAACAAATACAATATGACTCCACTTATCTGATGTGACCCGGAGAAGTCAAAGCATAGACACAGAAAGTAGAATATGGGTTGAATTGTGTCCTCCCCAAAAAGATATATGGAAGTCCTAACCCTCAATACCTAAGAATGTGACCTTATTTAGAAACAGGATTGTCGCAGATGTAACTAGCTTAGATGAAGTCGTACTGGAGTAGGTGGTCCCCTAATCCAACGTGACCACAGTCCTTACAAGAAGACAGCCAGGTGAAGACAGAGACCCACAAGGACAGTGCGGTGTGATGAGGAAGGCAGAGATTTGAGCCATGTATCTGGAAGCCAAGGAACACTCATGATTGCCAACCAACCCACAGAATCCATAAGAGGCAAGGCAAGGAAGCCTTCTCCTCTATGCTTTTCAGAAAGAGATGATCCTGCTGGCATCTTGATTTTAGACTTCTAGTCCCTGCAACTGTGAGACTACAAATTTCTGTTGTTTTAAGCCATCCTGTTTGTGGCAGCCCTAGGAAACTTAATACCAACCTTGATGACCTGGAGGAGAAAGTCTCATTTGGGGGCTAGCAGGTTTTCAATGCCTTTCCAGCACTTTCTAATTTCCATTTTTACAAAGAGAAAACAGTCCTCAAACTAAGTGCTTTTGGCAGAAAAGACACCTAACTCAATTTTAATAACATTGTTTGATTTCATTATATTTATTTTTATGATTGCCATCTATTTCTGGCAATTGATATCTGGTTTTCCTTGTACAACAGTAAAACAAAGTTTCCCTTTCAGATAAATAAAGTTAAAAAATGAGTTGATTTAAAGAAAAGTATTACATCACATTAAAAGAAGTGGCATAAAAATATGGCAAAAATCGTAAAGGCAAGAATGATAACTGAAGTTGGGCATCTACCATCTTAAGGAAAGCCAAGACCAGATACCCGCTATTGATCTTCCTTTAATGTCCCAAATCATAAATGCAAAATAGATAAAAATGAAAATGAAAACACATACACTAATTAGGAAAAATTGTGAAGTAGGCAAAGTTGTCTTCCCCTTGGTGTTGCCTTTTCACACCTTCTCCCTCCTTTGCCTTCCCTCACCTGGGGACCCAGGGTCTGAACCTGGCCAAGCTCCTTCCCATCACCAAAGAAAATCAATCTGATAAACTAGCTCCAGCTGAGCTTGGAGCTAGAGGACTTGGTGACAGGCACATCATCGTCACTAACATGATGAGTGACTGCAGTTTCCTCTGTGCAAGAGAAGATAAGATAATCTTCAGGGTCTCTTCCTGCTCTGAATTCTAGGCTTCTGGGATGTTAGTGATTTAATGTGTTCCCCTCTTAGGGACTCACATTTCACGTTAAAAAAAAAAAAAAAGCCCTCAGGAAAGGGATGAATAAATCCATAGGAATGAGTTCCCAGTAGTGGAATTCCAGGCTCAGTGGCACATGGGGAAGAGAGATTTTTTTAGGGTGTTTGGGTGGGGTGCTTCTAAAATCACACAGTCGGCCACCTCCGCCTCTATGTGAGGCTGGCTTCACTCCCAGATGACAGGCCAACCATCATCTCAGACCCCCGCCTCCCCACGGGGCCTGCCGCCGCGATCCTGGGGTCACTGCCCTGCACTCCATCGGGAATCAGGACACCAGACCTCTGACAGAGCCGAATACTACATTTTTAATTTGGGGGAAGCAAAATACAGGTGTTTATTTACATGCATGTCCATGTAAACACACACACATACACACACACACACACACACACACGCATACACACACACATACACAGAGTTGGGGGCAGGAAAGGGCCAAGAAGAAAAATCAGTTTTGACAACCTAATAAATGTCAATTTCTGAGGGGGGCTGAGTTAGAAGATGAATCCTCCCAACTTTAATTGGAGACATGATGCTCTCACTTTCCCGGGCAGCCCCGCCTCTGCGGCAGATCCCGCCACAGATAGCAAGGCCCTGCCTTCCTCTAATTGACAGGAGGCCTCTGTCTGCAGGGTTTGTTCCTGGGATGTCAAGAGGCAAGGGGGTTGGCTGGGGGGTGCTATAATGCCCCTCAGAGAGGAGAGGAGAAGGACCCCAAAGGACCTGGGCCCAAAGGCAGAGAGCCCAATGGGCTGAGCTGTCACACAAGTGGTACCCACACTGTGCCTGCCCTGCATGAGACCCAGCAGACAAAGGCTCCCTCCTGACTAGTGATGTCTGCTTCCCACCCAACAGCAAGTCAGGCGGCTCCTTTCTGATGCCATGGTGGTGTCCTAAGCCAGGCACGATGCGAGAGGGGAGAAAGCAGGCGGGAGGAGCCCAGGAAGCAAGGGCCCTACCCTGGAGACGCTTTGGCTGGGAGGATTGCTCCGGAGACAGGCTGCCTGGAGTCATGGCCCAGCGCCACCACCTCTGGACCTGGGTCAAGTGCTTGCCCTTCCTGCCACTCAGTTTCATCCCCTGTGAAATGGAGATGGTCATAGTAGCCCCCTCAAAGCACTGTGATGGGATCAGATGCGCTAATCCAGGGGGAGCGCTCGCTGACACTCGCGCCAACATGGTATTACTCAGCGGGAGGGAACCCCTCTGTAACCCACCATGCCTCTCTCTGCCAGAGCTTTGGAGCCAGCACTCCTGAGCTAACTGTAGAGTCCCAGTCCCACTGCCCAAACACGCTGGATGTCATGCCAGGGACAGCTCAGCTAGGGCAGACGGATGCCACACCAATCTAGCTGGAAAAGTAGTCATCGCCACCAACGCCTGGGCCACCACAGCACTCCGACCAACCACTTTCTAATAAAACACCGAGGATCATTTTTCCTTCCAGAAGCCCCAAGCATTCTTTTTGGCACCTGCAGCCCCTATCCTAGCCACGTAATTTCGTTCATTTTTATATTACTAATAGTCCAAGTAACTAGCATCTGCACAGTCCTTTACAAAGCAATTTTTAATTTACATGTTTGCATTGATAATACACTCACATGATTCAAAAATCTAAAAATCTATATTAAAAAGAAGAACAGTGAAGAATCTTCCTATTATTCCTCTCTCCTACCTTCCCAGATCCCAGCCTTGCCCCCACGCCAGGTAACCATTGTTACTAGTTCCTCAGAGATCCTTCTAGAGTTTCATTCTGTATGCACAGGCAACTATTCCTATTTCTCCCCTTTTTAAATACAAACTGTAGCATACTATCCACACCATTCTGTACCTTGCTTTTCTTCACTTGATGGTATGTCTTATATGTTGGTACAAAGCTTTCTTTCTTTTTCCTTTTCATGGCTGCATATTACTCCATTATGTGGCTAAAACAAAGTCTCTTAAAGAGACCCCTTTTGGTGGGCATTTACATTGTTTCAAATTTTTCCCATCGCAAGCATCATGTAACAAATAGCTATAAACCGATCCCTTGCACTTACGCAAATATATTTGCAGGATAATATCCCAGAAATGGAATTGCTAGGTCAGAAGATACGTGCATTTAAACTGTCGATAGCATTGCCAAATTGCCCTCCCTAGAGGTTATATGAATTTATCTCCCCATGAGAAATACTAGATGGCCAGCTTCTTCACAACTGCACAAGTATTACAGGGTGTTATCAACTTTCTGGACTTTCGCCAATCTGTTAGGTGAAAAACATGTCTATCGGTGTAATTTTAATTTACGTTTCTCTCATTTGGAATGAGGTCGAGCATTGTTGTACATTATACATTTAAGAGCCAGTTGTATTTCCTTACTTTAGATGGACTTTGCTATCCATTTATCTCCCTTGTCTTCACAATCCCCCTGTGAAATATGTCAGGCAAGTATTAATAACATCTGCACTTTAAAATGCTATGGCTAAGACTCGAAGCATTTAAGACGCTGGCTCAAAGCCGTAGCCTGGTATCGCAGAGCCAAAATACCATTTTGCATCTTTTTCCAATTGTTTTCTGTTTTGGATCTTCCCAATTAAGCAGTGCACTTCTTATCCGCCTTTGAATCACCCCCAATGAACCTAGAACGATGCTGTGAGCTGGGACCAAGGGTCCAGACCCGGTTTCCTGCTGTGGCTCTGTGAGTCACTGGCTATGTGCCTCTGGGCCAGTCCCTTCACTCTCAAGGCAGACTTTCCATATCTATAAAACTAAGATTTGAACTAAATCACCAAGGTCTCTTCTAGGAAATGATTATAGTGGGAAGCACTCCATGAATCTTTTATTATTATTTCTTTTTGAGCAGAATAAAATAAAACAGTTTTCAGATCTCCTAAGTTGAGATCGTTCACATCATCTCCATTGACGATTAAGCCCAGTTTGATCAGAGGTGGAGGGGGAAGGGACTGGGGGGCTCCAGGCCATGTTGGGAAGGGGCGTGCCTATGGCAGTGGTATGCTGCAGTCAGCCTGTCCTGAGAGCCTACCGTGAGATCTCTCCGGAGTTTTGCAAGCCAAATGACATCCAACTGATAGCTTGAAACCGACCACAGTGGGAAAATTTACACCATGAGAATCAGCAAATGCAACAGAGGAGAGCATCCCTGCCCATCCCTGTCCCCCGAACCCAGAGCCAGCTGTTCGCTGGTGTTCATTTGCCCCCACGTCCCCGCCAGAAGGTCTGCAAAACGTCATAAGCAACTGGGTCGCTGGGGAATTGGCAAGACTTTCAGGGAGCGTGGAGGGTTCTGGGACTGAGAAGGGCTCACCCAGGACAGAAGCCCAGCCCTCCACATCACCTCCAGGGGTCAGAGTGCGGACCCTGAAGCAAACTGCAGGGTTCAAATCCCTGCTCCCCACAGCCCGGCTATGTGACCTTGGATACCATTGCTTAACTGCTGTACCTCAGGCTCCTCATATGAAAAATGGGGAAGTAATAACCATGGTGCCCACCTCAAGGGGGTTCATGAAGATTAATGAGTTAACACCTAGAACGCATTTAGATCTAGCACAATTAAACACCCAGTAAGCAATTGTTATTGTTGTTCTTTTACTGCTCTACAGGGCAAGAACGGTGGCTGAGAGTCTGAGGGCCAGGCTTCTGGTCCTCCCCGGTCTATAGCTGTGGGCTTTTGGGAAATCTCTTCATCCCTCTTGGCCTGTTTCCTTATTTATAAAGAAAGAGAGCAGATAACCACTAGGATCTGTTCTGCCCTTCCTGTCCTGATTGTCATGCCAGAGTCCCCTGATCACACTGGGTTCTCGTTAGGGGTGGCTGCTGCTACATTACCCCGCTGGGAGCATCCCTGGGTGCCCTGGCAGAGTTGGGCCTCCCTCCCCTGGGCTCCCGTGCCCCAGCGCTGTGCCTGCCAGGCCGCAGCACTTACATGCCACACCATGAGTGGGTGTCCACCAGTCTCCCCACTGGACGCCTTGAGACAGCGGTGTGACTCTATCTTATCCACCCCCTTCCCCGTCAAGAGAAGAGCCTCAATAGTGGAATGAGCAAGGGAAGAGACCAGGCACCTTCTGAAACAAGCCCTTGCCCACCTAGCCTGTACCCTCCCCAGCCCCCACACCACCAGCCCAAGCCTGGACTGTCAGCTGCAGAGAGACCCCAGCCACTCCACCAGGCTGCACTGCTCCGCCTCTTTCTTAGTGTGAAGAGAGAAAGAAGCTGCCCAGATTAGGGCTGGGGAATGAGCCGGCACCACATTCCCCACACATCTGGGCAGGTCCAGAGCCTGCCAGCTCCACACACTCCCTCTTCTTGTCAACCCAAGGGACATTTCCAGCTGGCGGTCTGGCATGGGGCTGGCTCCCACATGGACCCTTCTGCTGGGACCCTTGAGCTCTCTAACTCCTGAGGCATTGGGTGAAGGAAGAGGATGGGCAAGTGCAGAGGGCAGGTCCCAGGGCACTCGTAGCCCCTGAGAGCGGACGAGGACCCCCTCAGTGCTGGGTCCTGGGCACCTTGCCCACCTCACCCTTGTCCGGATTCTAGCAGAGACGCAGGAGCTCGTCTTTCCCGCACAGCCATGCCCTCCTCTCATTGGAGACCTCCCCGCTCCCCTGCTGTATTTTTCTCCATGGCACCTACTGCCATCTGACATACCATAAATTTTATTTGTCTTTTGTTTATTGTCCTGCTCCCCACCAAAGAAGGTAAATTCCACAAGGGCAAAGGTTTTTGTTCTTTTCTTCACTCTATCCCCGGGACCAAGAACACTGTTTGGCATTTCATTAGCGCTTGATCGATATCTGTGGAATGTATGAAAAACTACATCTCCAACCCTCAACCCAAACACACACAAACACACACACACACACACTGATACCTCTATCCAGATCAAATTTCTGGCTGTCACCTACTTCCTGCTACAATGCTAATAATTGAAGTGTTGACTGGTAATGAACTTAAGGCATGACCACTTTATAGAGGTATTTGCATTTTATAAGGGAGGCTTTTAGAAATGATAAAATCATTCAGGAGCCAAGGGAGTGAAGTTCTAATGGGTGAATTATATGGGGGAGGTATTTGGGGCCCCCTCCTGCCCGGCTGAGATCAGCACACAGGAATCAGGCCCCCAAATCACACAGCCACCCACCTCACCCGCTCAACACAGTTCAACTGTCTCTGATTCCCGGGGAAGAAGTATCAGCTATCCTGACCGCTGGGACCCTCCGCCCACTCCCCTCCCGCAGCCTAGCCCCTCCACATAAGGACTCGTTTAGTCTTTGTCCAAACAGTCCAGTGGAGCTGCCAGGCCTGGAGTTGGTGTGCCGGGAAGCATGGCTTTCTGGTGCAGTGGTTCCCAACCAGGGCAGGGGTGGCCAGTCCTCAGCTCCCAGAGGCCCCCCGGCATTTCAGTGATGTGTCAGGTGCCCACCCAGAAGAGCCAGCATGCTGGCGCTCTGGGCATCAGACCCCACAGCACAGGCCAGAATGATCGTGGATGAAGCAAGGGCCCTACAGAGTGAGCGGGTCAGTGGGTCTATCAATGGAGTCGCCCCCATCAAGCATCTTGTACATGCAGAGCATGCAGTTGGGCTCCAGGCAGGGGAACATCTCCAGGTCCCTGTCCCCTACCCCCATCGCTCTCATCAGCTCTGATCTGGCCGGGCGTGGGCTGCTTCAGGGGAGCCAATCACAAGGCTAGCCTTGGAGGACCCCTGAAAACAGACGGCATCCTGCAGATTGTCCCTGCACTTAGAGTGAGGGCCAGATGTCTGAGTTTTCACACTGGGGACCCCAGCCTGCTGAGCCAATCCTACCCCACCTTGGGGGCGTTCTGAACAGGGGGTGGGGGATTGTTCTAAATGGAAGGGGGACATTCTTAACCCAGGCTGGTCCTGGGTCCAGACCTCCTGAAAAAGGAGCCAACGGTGTAGCAAGGCTGCCCCTCTGCAGCCCCCCTTCTGGGGACAGGAGGAAGGCCGAAGCCCACAGATGCCAGCAATGACAAGCCTGGGGACATTCAGAATGTGACCTCATACAGACACTGCAATAGGAGTATGCCCTCTCAACCCCACATGCTCAGTGTTATGGGGGACACACTTTAAACTGCCAGCCCATTCATTCAGATCACACCCCCCAAAGTCTTAGACAGAGCCTAGCTGGAGTAGGTTCAGCAGGGAGGGTTTCTGGGCTGTGCTAAAGTCAGGGCGAGGGCTCCAGCCAGAACTGTTCTCTTCTATGGGGGCAGGGCAGGTACAACAGGCTCCAGGGAGCCCCAGCACTAGCTGTCGGCCCCTAAGTGCAGGCCCTCCAGCCAGATGGTCTCCATTGATCTGCTGGAGATTTTGCAGACTGGTCAGTTCTCCATCCCATTCTTCTTCCAGCTCCCATCCCCTCCTCCTCCAGCCATCCATCATCTGTCCACCTGCCTGATCAGCAGGAAGGGACAGCCTCTTTATTTTTTTTATTTTTATTTTTTAGAGACAGGGTCTTGCTCTGTCGCCCAGGCTAGAATGCAGTGGCGCCATCATAGCTCACTGCACCATCGAACTCCTGGGCTCCAGCCATCCTCCTGCCTCAGCCTCTTGGCCCAGCTAATTTGGGGGCAGCCTCTTAAAGGAGGCAGAGCCCAACTCTCAGGTGCCTACAGACACCAAAGCCTCCCTGTGCCCTGGACCCCTTGCACGTGGTCTGTGCAGCCTCTGGCGAGCACGAGAGGGAGGTGGCTGAGCTAGCAACAGGTAGGTCTGAGGGTCTCATATCCTGTTGTCCCCTTGCTGGGCCCATCCTCTGTCCCATCCTCATTGCTCTCAGTCTGATACCCTGTGGAAGCTCCAATGACCCCTGAGACGTGAGCTGAGAAAAATGTAGGCATTTGCTTGCCACCAGCGACTCTGGAGAATGATAATCACTTACAATTGAATAGAGGTGAACAATTTCCACCCTCCTGTGATCTTATTTAAGCCACAGGACAACCACATGAGGTCAACGGGTACCACTAACCCTATTTCCCAGATGAGAAAACCGAGGTTCAGAGTAGTGACATAATTTGTCCTATTGCACAGTGATCAGGGACAGAGGCCCTGGAGGCAGTTCTCTTGCCACCCTGCTACACTGCCTCTTGGAAGTCTTCAAGTCACAAAAGAACAAGCAGCATTGGCAGGCAGGCTGCCCGCTGTGCAGGGAAGGGCTTGGCCGAGTCCCAGCATGGTCCCTAATGAGCCTGCATGGCCAGGGGCAGGAATCCCGTCTCTCCAAACTCAGTTTCCTTATCTGTAGAACACAAGTAACACCCATGTCTTGAAAGGAACAAAGGAGAACTGAGGATGCCCTGGACCCTAAGAAGCCCTGTGTCCTGGGAGGAGTCATGGCCACTACACCCCCAGGAGTCCCCTGAGTGTTTGGGATGATGTGACATGCTGTGACAAAAAGTAGCCTCCACAGCTAGTTGTGACTTCCATAAACAAAAGCTGCTGTCTCCCTCTCCCTTCCTTGAAGAGAGACCTCTGTGTCCATGACTTTCTTTGTAAAGGAACAAAGAGGACCAGGCCCACGGTGGAGACGAGAGACAAGGAAGAATGCTGTGTGAAGCAGAAGGGTCCGGCCAGGGATGATTTGCACTTGGAGACAGACATTCCCGGCAGCTGAAGGAGGGGGAGCCCAGCTGGGACAGCAGGGAGAAGAGGCAGCTGGACTGGGGGACATCTCTAAGCCCAGCTTTCAAGGAAGGGTGAAGCCAGATGTCACAGCCACTTTCAGGCTCTGCTAATGAAGGACCCTAGTCCATGAAAAATGCCTCCCAGGTATTCGTGGTTGTCCCCAGGGGCTGGCTCTCTGCCCTCTGGCACTGGTGCCACCTCCACCAAGAGCACCACTTCTGAACTTCTGTGTCCACCGGGCACCACAAACTCCCAAACTCCTAAGGCTGCCTGAGCTTGGATCTACTGACAGTACCTGGCTTCCCGTAGTAAAGTCAAGAAATTGTCACCTTCCCTTTTCTGTCTTAACATCAACTAGAGGGGTGCCCAAACGTGCGGCAAGTGCCGAAAGGCCTTAAGAGCTCTAAGTGACAGAGGGGTACTGAGAGACAAGTCCTAGAGACAAAAACCCAGATACAGCCCCACTGTGGGCTAATGGTGCCTTGGTTTGTGCAGTATACAGCTTGTGCAGCTGTACATGGTGGCCCTATAGACACTATCCATCCTCAAAACACCCCATCTCCCTGACAACTTGCTCTTTATTCCTTGGTCAAGTTTGTTGTGCTTGCCTGAGCCCTCAATGCAAATGGCGCCTCCTAAAGTTGGTCACTGTTCAAACTGCATAACCATGCACAGAGAACCTGCAATGGTATCTCCTTCCTTTAAGACAAGTTCTTTCCCAGGGAGCAACTCTGTCCCTCACACTATTGGACCCACCCTATTATTTCTCCAGACATGTCTGAATCCCAGCAGTACATGTTCAAATTGAGACTTTGAACCCAAATTTTCTACACTGCCCCTTGGCAAAGTCATTTCTGCTGCCTTGCTGTGCTGATGACTTCCCCAAAGCAGAGAACTATAGAGTTAGCCAGTCAATTTGGCCCGAGTCACCCCAAGGGCACAGACCCTGGAAGTCTGGCTCTGAGACTCCCCTATGGGACTCCCACCCCATCAATGTGGGATCTCTGGGGCCCTTCCCGGTCCCTGCACCAGTTGTTCCTTCATGTATCCACACCTGCTGGTTCAACCAGACCCGTCTCAGCTCACCTCTGCACCCTCCCGTCAGCCCCGAGCCCCAGCACCCCTACATCCTAGTGCGCCTGTCTTTCCTGTCAGAAGGTGGAAGCAGGAACCGGAGCTGGGAGCTGGGAGCTGGCCACTGCGCCCTGCTTTGAAGTTGCCTGCTGAGGAAAGCTACCCCTTAGGGTCGGGGCCAAGGGTCACATGGGGAGTAGTGATTAGAGGAAAACAGAAAGAGTCCGCACAGCTTTCCTTCCAGGATGGGTCAGCGAGGTAAGCAGCGGGAGGAGAGCAGCCTCGGTCTCAGGGCCCTCGACTAACCTGGGCCCCTCGCTCACTCCCCTGGGCGCTGGCTCGGCCTTACAGGGCTGGCATTGGAGGGAAGGAATCCTTGCTCAGAGATAGTGGCCCTCGCAGGAAGGTAGAATACGGAATCTGGAATCCCCTTCCCGTCTGCTCCTCCTGTATCCACACGAAAGGTCAAAAATGATCTCCCTGTGCACAGAGGAAGCCTCAAAATCACTGATTTAGTCCTTTGTGTCAAGCACAATCATAAACAAATTCTCATAAAATGTAAATACATCCAAGAGGGATTTAAAAAAGATTTTAAAAACTTGGCGTCAGTGTCCATAAGTGGAAAATAAGGACTTAGGCTGGAGTGTTGCTAAGGCCCCTTCTGGCTCAGACATCTCGCTCCTTGAAATCTCAGTGATGAGGGGGTTTCTCAGCCCTGAGGCCCCCAGAAGGTCCGGCCTGTGCAGGAGGGGGCTGCAGCGAGGAGATGAGCACAGGGAGAGAGGTGGGCACGGGCTGGGGGAAACGTGCCCATGCCCAGCCCCTGTCGGCACCTCCTCTATCCACAGACCTGGCTGCCAGGCTTTTAGGGTACACCAGAGGTGCAGCACCAAACAGCTCCCAGATTCCAGGCCCTGGTCAGGGCCATTCTCACCTTCAGTCCCTCCTGGGACCCTGGAAAGCTCATTTTAATCCACTGATGTCCCACCCCAGATCATTTGCATTTTAAAAGGGAGGGAAGGAATCTCACCCAAAATACAAATGGTGGGATTCCTGGCGTCAGCAGGGGAGATGTTTCCAGGTGGGGAGTTCTCCAGGGCGCTGGCCACAAATCATTACACATTGGAGAGCGCCTGTGCCCCCAGCAAGCCAAGTGGGCTTTGTTTATTCTTTCAATCAAGAGCCACTTATCTGTGCCTATCTTGTGCCAGGCATTGTGCTAAGTGTTGGGGACATAACAATGAATTAGGTAAAGAATGAAGCCTGCCCTTTGGACGTCTGCAGTCTCGTGGGGGAGATGGCAACCCTCCTTCAGAATGTTCTCTTGGTTCCTTTCTGCCCAACTCCTCCCCAGCTTCCTCCTCTTAGAACTGTTCATATTCCCAGAGCTCTTCTTGCAGGCAACAGGGCAGTGGCCGCAGGGGCAAGCCATGCCAACTGGACCAGGTGCTCCTCCCCAGCAAGGAGCCTAAGTCCATGCCCTGAAGTGCCCACTGCCAGGCCAAGAGTGGATGCGGCAGCTCAGATAAGGGAGGAGATGTCCCCTGCGGCTGCCTGTTCTCCAGCCTTGCCTCAAGCCCAAGGTCTTCTAGTCCATGAAGCAGCTTCCTATCCAAGCTCTCCCATTTCTGGGCATAATGGGACACTCGAGCATTGCCTTGTCCAGGTATGCAAATTCGCCCCAGATAAGAGACCCCCCTGTCCAGTGGCTAAAGGGCCATTTATGTGGCCCTCGTCCCTTCCCCTGCAACACCCTTCCGCTTTTCTTCCTTCCCAACCTAGTCCTTCCACCTCCACAAAGCCTAAGTTCACTCTCCAAAGACAGGGGTAGCTCTGCACCCCACCCCTCCCTTGCCCTGTTGGTAAAATGGGGATGTCTCGCCCTGCACCGCTAGTGGAACTGTTGGAAGTAAAATGAGACCACAAGTAACACCAGAGCTCTGTGTGTGTCAGGCACTGTTCTCAGAGCCGTGCATTTATTCGCCCATTTTACCTTGCCCCCAAGCCTCTGAGACATGTTATCATCATCTGCCTTTTTTTTTTTTTTTTTTTAAGACAGAGTCTCCCTCTGTGGCGCTGGCCAGAGTGCTGTGGCGTCAGCCCAGCTCACAGCAACCTCAAACTCCTGAGCTCAAGCGATCCTCCCGCCTTGGCCTCCCAGAGTGCTAGGATTACAGGTGTGAGCCACCGCGCCTGATGCATTGTCTTCCTTTTATACATGTAGAAACAGAGACGCATACCCAAAGACACAGCAAGTAGCAGAACCAGATTTTGGATCCCAGTAGCCAGGCTACAGTCTGTGTGCCTAACTGTGGACGCTCAACTGCCCCCGAAGCAGTTTGCAAACAAGGTCATGCTGTGCAAGCTCAAGAACACTCTTTTCATCCTAAATGCCGGTGCCCCCTTGCACATACCTCTCACCCCAACCCCACCCACGCCTCTCTGATCAGACACCTGGATGCACAAGGCTGACCCTGCCCTGGGTGCCAGTCTCAGAATTACTTAGCCCAGCACTGGCACCCCAGCTCCCCCACAAATCCACCAGAACCCAGCGCTCCCCTAGCTAGCCCCCTCGGCCCCCACCAGCCTCTGGCCCAGAGATCCAGGAGCTAGTGCCAAGAAGAGGGCTCCAGAGATGGGGGCAGGAGGGGCAAGGAGGACAGAGGCAGGCCTGGCCGGACCCTGGGGAGCGATGGACTCTGCTCTGCGCTGGCTGGCATAGGATCTGCCTGGGAGTGGAGCCGGCAGTGATGGACAGCCCCTGCCATGGGGAAGCCAGCCTGACACCTAATCGGATCAGATCCCCTCTCCCAGCTCCTCTCGTGCCTCCACCTCCTCCTTCCAGCTCACTGGCCTCCCCCACAACATCCCAGCCCCAGCCTGCCTGCAGTCTCCAGCTGCCCAGTCGGTTTTATAAATGGCCCTTGCAGGAGGTGGGCACCTTGGCTAATTGAATCAGCACCCAAGAGGCAGGAGGCAGGAGGCTGGTTAGCATCACTGCTGAAAAGTGGTGGCAGCAACAGCTCCAGTGGAGCTATCAGGGAGGAGCCTGGGAGGTAGGGGGTGGGGGAGGCCCCAGCAAGCTTGGCCTTTACAGATGCTGAAGCTCCAGGTGGGAACTCACCACAGGGCCTGACCACCCCACTGTTACAGGCTTACACGGTGGACCCCAGCCCCACCCCACCCCACACACCACTCACATGCTCTGCAAAAAGACATTCCAAGGGGCAGCAAGAGAGACAGACAAGAAAAGAAACAGGAAGGGTGATGTAGTGTGCTTGTGTGTGCACCTGATGTCGCCTCTGCGTAATAATTAGCAAACGAGACCAGGTCATAGGGAAGCTTCTCCCGGCATCAACAGGTGCCAGGCAGCAGACCCCAGAGCCAAGAGACCCGTTCTTGGTGGACCTGTCACTCGATCTTACCTTGCCCTGTGCCCGTCGAGGACGGTCTGTCTCCTTACCTAGGAATTTGCCCTGGACAGCCGGGGTGGCACAGGAACACGCCAAGGAGGGCTTCACTCTGCGTGTCTGTTGAGGACCTCGATCCCTCAAACGAACCCCTTCGCTAATCCATTCAGCGAACTTCTGCACTGTGGGCTCCCTGCGGTGGGGACGGGTCTGTGTTGCTCCCCAGCTCCCGGGCGGGGCTGGCCCACGGGAGATGCTCCAAGTGGCACTTGTTGAATGAAGGAGTGATGGGCACATCGCGGTGACAGCGGTGCAGCTGTCGCTGGCTGCGGTGGCGCTGACCCGCCGGCCGGCTCACGTCTTCTGAGAGGGGCCTTGACGGTGTGGTCAGCGTGTCCTCGACAACTTTCATTACCCCCCCCAACTTCCCCAAACGTCCTACATCCCCTGTCCCACCGGCCCCTACGCCACCTTTCCCGAGGGCCCCAAGCCGCCACTTCCCCTTCTGAGGCGGAGCGGGCGGCAGACGGGAGAACGCGGAAGTCCGTGGCCCTGGAAGGCGGGGCGGGGATACGAGGGGAAATGTCCGGCTTCGACCCGCACCTCTTGCAGGCAGCGTCCGCACGGCCGAGAGTGGGATTCGGAGGGTCTGAAGGGAAAAGTTCTGACAGGCAGATTCCTCGAATTATCCCCAAGCGCTTCAGGTGGTCAAGTCCTTCCTTCCTTCAGGCCCGGCGGCCGCCAAGCCCCCAGTGGCCGTTTCCACAGGCTCACACTGCCCCCTGCTGGGCGGAGCCAGGACGGCCAGGTCTAGCGCCGCCCGAGGAAATCAGAAACGTGCCACGACCCCGACCCCAGGCCTGAAGAGAGGAAAGACTGAAATCCTTGGAAGCATCAGGCCTTCCTGCCTTGGGGAGCGGGGGGTCCTCGGCTGGGAATGGACGGTGCCAGCAAGGGCAGCCCTTCCGCACAGACACGAGAGCCAGGGCAGGAGGCCCCTCGGCCGCTCCCTGCAGCCGGCTCACCTGGGGCAAAGCCACAGTGTGAGACAAAACTTAGGTCACGGCCCACCTGAGAGGCTGGAGTCAACCAGAACGTCTACACCTCACTCCCTCCTCCGCTCTAGCCCCTCTGTCCGGCTTCCACCACGCTCTTCTGGCCAGATGGATCCCAGCCATCCTCACCTTGACATGCCAGAAACCAAGCTTGTCTTGTCGTCAAAACATGAGTCTCCCTAGAAACCCTTTCTCTGTGTTCCATATTCAATATGACTCCAGATCTGCAGGTGCCACCTCTATGACATCTTTTCATCCCGTCTTTTCTGAATTTGCCCCTTTGAATTCAGCCCCATCCCACCCCAAGTCCATCTTCTCCAGGGCTATTGGGGTTACTGCCCCAAAGCTCAGCTCTTACGGGACTCCCTGTTCAAAAGCCATCGCTGTTCCTTCTTCCCCTCCAATGAGGTACAAATTCCCCCATAACACGGTTGGAATCTGCCTTCCCAATGAGCTTGTTGCACGTTCCCTCCACTCTGAGCGCAGAACTCCGTCCTGAACACATCTGCACCTCCTTCGTGGCTTCTGTCTCTTACTGCTACCCAGGACTCTCCTTCACACCCCCTTAATCTCCATTGAATTCCTTCCCACCCACAAAGGTCCATCTTAAATGTCACCTTCAATATGAAGCCTTTCTAATCTTGAACTTAACACATGGGAAAAAAAACGAAGCCTTTCTTAGGCTCCCAACAAATTATCTCTCCGAAGCTCACAGCTGTTTGGCCTCTCGTAGCACTTACGTCTCCCTCTTGTAACAGACACCTGTGCCTTGTTGCATCCCTCTGGGCTGTGTGCAGTCTGTAGCCTCACACAAACAGTGCTGTATTGGCTGGCTGGGCTGACAGCAGAGGTTTGTCGGCATGCCCTTCCAGGAAAGCAGGTTTTGATGAGGAGAGACCACAAGGACAGAGCCTGACCTGTGGGGAAATGGGATATGCCGGGACCTGGGGGCCCCTAGGGCCAATGAGGAATCACAGAGCTGGAAGGGTTCTCAGGACCCACATGGTGCAACCCCCTCCTTTTACAGACAAAAAGGGAAAAAAAATCTCAGGGCAGGGAAGGGCTGGCCCAGGACCATCCAGCAGGTGAGCCCCATTCCTAGGGCACAGAGTATCAGTAAATCCCAGTTCTGTCCTTTCTTGCAGTCCAGCTTCCCCCACACCCCGCCCCCGCCATTTTTCTCACGTTGACCTTATCCTAGCAAAGAGCAAACAAGCTTGAATACCTTTCCCAGGGCACCCTGACTTCCATGGGCCTCCACTTCTGCAAACAGATGCTCGGGACCCAGCTGAGGCCCAGGAGAGACCTTGCAGCTGGGAGAGGAAGTGATTGGGGATCGATTGGAGCCTTCACCCCAGGATGGTGTGGCTGTCCCATCCCCACCCCCACAGCACTCAGGCCACATGAAAATGTTTCAGAAACGTTTTAATGTCACAGAGAAATCCAAAACCTGCAGAAAGTTGCAGCCATCTCCTGGGTGCCTGGAGCCAGGGTGGTCCCCTGAAGGGGCCAAGAGCAGGCAGGAGGCCTGCACAAGCCAAGGAACCAGGGCGATTCGCTGACAACCTTTTGTCCTCTGCCCTAAATGCCCTAGCTTCCCTCTAAGCCTGGGGAAAGAAAGAGAAGGAAGTGGGAAAGGAGTAGGAGGAGGGTGGGTCTCTCCAGAGCATTCTTCCTGCTTCAGGTGGTGACTCACCCCGCAGGCCCTGGCAGGGATGACCCATCAGACCACACCACGCCACGGCAGGCCCAGGAAGGAGCAGAGGAGGTTCTTCTGATGCAGTGGCCAGGAGAAGTCACCAGCAGAAGACAGAGGGAAGGTGGCTGTCTCCTCCTCCCCGGTGTGCACTTCAATGTGGCCTGCATCTCTGTCACTTTGGGCCTTTCTTAAGTACAACATTGTCATACTCGGTTCCCGGCTGCCAGCCAGAGACAGAGAAATCCTTCCTGGCTGGGTGGACATGCTGGAGGCCGCTAGGGTCCCCTTCGGCTGTGGCCTGCCTCCTCCTCGCCTTACACCCGGGTGCCTGTGGGCTGTCATACAGGGACAGAGCAGCCACTCCCTCAGGCTCATCGTAGATGTGGTCGGGTTGAGGGCGTGGGTCCTCTTCGATGCTGTCGTACAGAGGGTCCGCCAGGATCTTTGGAGGGCCTCCCAGGATGCCCCTGAAGCTCTTCCCCAAGGACCGGGCCACTGCATCGAAGGGCACCGCGTACTCTCCCTCTGGGCCTGGAGGCTGTGGGGCAGGCACCAGTGTGGTGGGCAAAGGAGGTGGCAGCGAGTCGTGGGGCCGGGGCAGTGCGGCAGGGATTGTGGGTGGCTGGGGCTGGGGCTGGGGCCCAGGAGGGGCAGCGTTCTTCTGGGCAGAGATGGCCTCTTCCAGGGCCAAGAAGATCTCATTGCCTTGCCGGGTTTCAAACTCAAAGTTGCCTTCTCCAGAGACGCAGCGCCGGCCTGCCTCGAAGGAAAAGGTTACCTGGGCCGGCAGGGGGTCGGGGGGAATGAGGTTACTAGCAGCGCCACAGGCTACGTTGCTTTCCCTGGGCCCCACTCCAACCACAGGCCCTCGGCCTCCCACTTCCCTGCACCAGGAACTGCCTGAGACTTCTCCCTCCATGGTTTTTCCTTCCAGGCAAAGACATCCCTCTCTCCCCCGCTCATGCGCCCTTCCACTTGTTCAAGTTCCCAGCGTGGCATCAGTTCAGCCACCATTCACCCCTCTGACCTCTCCACCTCTGCTCATTCTCCTTCCTGCTCTCCCACCTGCAGCACCTCATCACTCTCCCCTCCCACACGTGTGCCTCTCCTTAGCTTCTCCTCTTCCTCCCCTGCTTCTCTGCCATCCCCTTCCTTTCTTCTTCCCTCGCCTGCCCCCTCTGCCCCTCCCTGACCACCTCTCTTTGTTCACAGCTCATCCTCTCTTGGCCTGTCCCATGCAACAGCCCCTCACCTTGTCCCGGCCGAAGCGTCGCAGAAACCTGTAGGGCCACTCGTATAGCCGGGAGCCTGGCTCGGGGCCGCCCCACAGCTCCAGGGCACTCTCCCCAGCACGCAGGGTATAGGACCCCCGGAGGTGGCACCTCTCACTGGCTTCTGTAGGTCTCATAATCACGGCAAATTCCTTGCAGGGGACGACTGGGGAGGAGAGGAGAGAGGAGAAGGCAGATAATGGGAAACAGCTGGCCTGCCTGGTACCGCCTGGTTCTAAATGAGCATGCCAGAAGTTTTCTAGAAAAAGTATTATCTGTGTGCCATGACCCCCAGCCTGGATCGTGAAGGCCGAGCTGCTCCCTGCTGGGTCACACCCCCCAAAATGCCAGGTACCTCCGCCCCCTACCCAGGTGGGTACCATGGCCCTGGCCTCATCCACCCAAACTCATGCCCACTTCCTTCCTGCCGCTGTCGCCAGAGCCACAGCCTGTCTTCTCCACCCCACCTCTCACCTCACAGCAGCCGCCTCCCCAATCCCTACTGCCAGAGCTGCTCGTGAAGCCTGACCCTGCCCTCCCACTGCCGATGCCCATCGTGTCCCCTGTGGGTTGAACTTGGGTGGAAGGTTGGGGACAGCTTCTCCTCTCTCTGCCAGCTTCTCACCTCTCCCCTCAGCAGGGCCTTGGCAACACGGGGTGAACTGAGGGCAACACGCAAGGCAGGCCAGGCTCCCCAACCTTGGGCCACACCCGGAAGTGAGGGGGAGAGGCTGAGAAGGGGGCTGGCCCCGGCTGGGGGCAACCACAAGGCAGGAAGACCCAGGCCTGACACCTCCTCCCAGCCTCACCCCAGGGACAGCGCCCCAGGGAGCACAGGGTAGCCCCTGCCCCTTACCTGAGACCGCGCTGCTGTAGAGTTCATTCTCCTCCATGCAGGGCTGGCTGCTCTTCCCCTCTGGCCCCGACAGCTCCCTTCTCTGCCCCTGGAGAGGAGGCCCCAAGTCACACCACCATCCCAATCCCAGGGCCCACCCCAGGCCGAGGCCTTCTCTCAGGGTACACCCAGCCTGCTGGCCCTGCCACATCCTGACCTTGACTCTCCTAACCCCTCCCCAGAGGAAGTATCTAGTGCCCCCACCCCACATGCCCCCATGCCCTTTCTGCAGCCCTGGATGACTCACGGGGAAGGCCAGCAGGCAGATGGCCTGCATCCAGTCACCACGCTCTGCAGCAGGGGCTGCCAGCAGGTACAGGCGCTCCTTGGTCTCCAGGAAGAAGGCGCTAGTGTCCCGGGGACTGCTGGCCTCCCCATCGGCCTTGGCCACCCGCAGGCAGTCACTGAGGCGGATAACCCTCCGGGCAGCCTCTCCTCCCCGGCGTGGCGGCTTCTCCGGGTTCTCCTGGAGCTCCAGCCGGGCCAGGGCACAGCCCGACTCTCCATATAGCACAGCCCCAAACCGGCGCCATTTCTGAGCCCAGATGCATGGGCGGCGGAGTGCCAGGAGGGACACCCAGAGAAGGAGCAATTGTGAGCAAAGGGGCAAAGAGGAGCTGGGGGAGAGGGATGGACAGGAGACCCACGGAGGAGGACAGGGTGACAGGGACCACAGGAATTAGAAAGTGGAGATCAGCCGCAAGCAACCACGAAACAGACCTGCAAGCAAGAGCAGAGAGATTGCCCAGGGCGCGACACAGCACAGTAACGAGCCCCACAGGTGCAGGCTGCAAAGCGGCCAGGCAGGCCCAACCCCAGCAGACACTAGTCTAGAGGAGAAAAGCCAGTGAGTCACCGAAGCCTGGAGGAAGGAGGGAGGAGGGCAGCGTGGGGCCCAGTCTGGAGACCTCATTCTTGATCTGTGTGAAGTCCTGATGGGGCCCTGTCTCCAGGACCTTCTCTCCACCCTCCTGAACCTTTCTGCCTCACTGCGTGACAGGCTGGGCCACAAAAGAGAGAGAGACAGGTTCCTCCCTGTGCGGGTCGGCTGAGGGAAGAGGACTTCCTCATCCAAGGAGGCCAGGGAAGGAGGAGGATGGACAGGCGGGGGTCCCGGATCCCAGAGGCCTCAGCCCAAGCTTCACACCAGCCAAATGCACCCCACAGAGGTGGGGAAGGGAGAGGGAACCTCCAATGTCATCCCAAATTTGTACCCCCAGCTGTTCCTTCCATTCCCTTTAAGTTGTCCCTGCGAGAAGAAGTCAACATAGCAAGAGAGCCAGACAGAGGCAAGAGGTTAAGTCAGTACCCTCCCCCCTCCTCCCAGGGCAAACAGCCATCCATAAACAGCATAGTTTGGGGCCTGGTTTGAGAGGCAAGATCTGGTAAGGAAAGAGCCCTGCCAAGGTCTCTGTCTAATTTGGTGGACCCTTTAAAGGTTCTGGAACACCCAACTCCCTTGCCACCCCTAGGGGTTTCCAGCAGCCTGAGCCTCGCGACTCCCACCTTTCCAAACGTCTGCTGCTGCTGAAGGTACAGGCAGCCGTGCTTCACCGCCTCCTCGCCCATCCTCTCACCATCTCGCTGCCCCAGGCTTCAGCTCTGTCCTTCCACTCCCGCCCTCTTTCCTCTCTCTTCTCTGCTGTGTGTTCCCCTTCTCTCAAGTTCATTTCCTCTCTGCCTAGAGTTTTCTGCACTATTCTAGTTTGCTCGATGACGACAGGCTGATAGGCCCTGTGGTTTCTTGTGTGTGCGCCTTTTTTTTTTTTTTTTTTTGCTGAGTGAGTTTCATGCTCAAGCTTCCTGCATTTCCAGTGAGTTAAAGACAATTTCCAGAAAGCCAAATGCCAGCTCTTCAGCTAGCAGCAAGTCCAGTGCAGAAGCCAGCACAGGCAGGCACCAGCAAAGAGTGGCTGCCCCACAGAGAGGAAGAGACCCAGAAACCAAATTGCACAGTAAAGCCACTAGCAGAAGCCCCCTCCCTGCACCCCCAGGCTGGATGCTGAGCAAGACAGCTGGAAAGGACAACCACCCAACACACTAAACTCAAAAATGAGGAAACCAGGGCTCAGAAAGGTCTGTCTGAGGGACTTACCCAAGGCCACCAAATTGGAACCCAGGTTTCTCGACTCTAATAGCTGAACCACATACACAGCACTGCACACAGAGACACATGTGCACACTAACCAATACCACTTTCTCTCTCTCACACTCTCTTTCTCACACACACACACACACACACACACACACACACACACACAGAGATACAACTGTTTCACTACCTGGGAGCACTCCCTGCCTGCTGACAGCAACATACGCTTACACCACCCCTGTGAAGATTCTAGAAACATGAACATCCCTTCTGGAGAAGGGATTTACTCCCCAAGCACATCTAAACTGTTGGATTTTGCCTTCTTTTCAGCCTTCCTGAGCATTAGAAAGACTTGGGTTTCGTCTAGAGATTAGCTCAAGTTACAACAGCATTGACTTCAACACATGAACTGCAGTGTGAGCTGTATGTAATTCACGCTAGTTTTGAGCCCGGGGCCTCATGAAGCATATGTAACTCACACATCTCTACCTTGGGAGCCACCGCCTGAACTATTTTTCAAGTTGCATATAACTCACGCACAGAAAACAATAAAAAATAACAAATTTTTCATTAAATTAGAAAGGATTGTTTTGCTTTCCAAGTTTTTATTCTATTTTCCTAATAAAACACCGTGGTCCCAAGGAAAAAGTTTTTTTTCTAGTGTGGCAGTTAAGATATATTTTTTAAATGCTTCATAGTTACTAAAACAAAAGTGCTTCATCATTACCAAAGCTTGTAGGCACACACTTTCACCAGCCACGCTATTCCTTGGCAAAGGCAGGGCAGGTATGAACATACCTGTTTGCAACTTGCCTGTGGGCACAGAGCTCATTGCAGGCAGAGGAGGAAGCAAAGCCCAGGGCTCCTGGTCTTTAATTCAACATTTTGCTTAGTGGAATCCCAACTCCATGCAAGATATGTTGCTTTGGGGACATCCAGGCTCCTAGGAGAAATTTAACTTAGAGGCAGACGGCTTAGAGAGGCACTTTGGATGGAGGGACGGTGTAGAAATGTTGGGGGAAACTGAGAATTAGATCAACACTCTCGGGGTTCATCCCATAATGGGCGCTTATATTAAAGGGCCCATTTCCTCTACCACAGGGGTTCAGTTGCCCTGGTGAGGAGAGCAGAGCTGTGCACAGCTCAGGCATTCTGCTGCACATGTCATGTGCTGGCCCAAAACAGCTTGAAAAGATTAATGTTATGAGCCCTGGGAGTAGCCGGCTGAGTCACTTCAAGCTCACAGCCCTCAGCCCTGCTGCCTGGCTTTGAACAGGTTGATCCAAAGCCCAAGGGAGTACCAAGAATGTTGTTGTGGGAAAAGCACACTTGGGAAGTGGTTTGGGGTACAGAAATGGGATGTGGCCTATTCTGTCTCTCTAGTCCCTAAGGAGAGCCAAGTATGCCTGGGCGCTTGCATGGCCTTTAGCTTGTGGGCCGTCCTGGGAGCTGCCAGAGTAAACTGTAATGTGCAGATCTTATTAAAGGTGCAGATTTCAATCAAGTAGGTCTGGAGTGAGCCCTGAGATGCTGCCGCTGCTGCTGGGTGGGCCAGAAGGCACTTTGAGTAGCAAGACAATAGCAGATGTTCCCACCACTGCTCAGATCGCCTTCCCTGAAGGCAAACTGGGCACATTCCACTAGGAACCACAGGGGGGCACCCGAGCTTACCAGATTACTTGAAAACTGTTGAAACCTGAAGGCCTGAACCCCAGGCAATCCATCCAGACACCCCCCCACAATCTCATCCCTTGTCAGGAGAAGCTGGAGAAGTTCTCCTCCTATAGCCATTGTCTACAGAGGATAGGATAGCAAGAGTATACCAAGAGCAATACCCTTGAGTCCTTCAAGGCCCCTTCAACTTGCCCTAGCAGGATTTGTGGGGACCCTGAAGTGGAAGCTCTAACCCCAGTACCAGCTGTCTAGCCACAGGGGATCCCTGTGAGCAGGGGCCCAGAGACACTGCTCCATGACACAGCAGTGTCATGAGCATTAGAGGTCCTTAGGATCCCCAGGCACCAATGATGGGTGGAGAAAGGATCCCAGTGGTTTATACAGAGGCATAGGTGGCGCTTGGGGGTGCCTCTTGGCTTCTCTTTGCTTTTATTGGAAAGAAAGAGGCACCCCAAATCCCACCTCTGCCTCAATATAAGCCACTAGGACCCTTTCCTTGACAATGGTTTCTCTCAGCAAGAGTCAGGAATCACAGACCAGAGACCACAGCGCCATGAACTTTGCAACTTTTGGTTACTATTCTTCTGCAGTGATTAGCAACAAAATCCTAACACAAAAAGGCTTGTGAGCTTGTCTTTGGGACCAACAAAGGAAGAAGCAGGAGAGGCTGCGTCTGACTCCTTGGGCGGGCTTGTGAATTAGGTAACCCCAAATGATGTACAGGTGAGAAGAGCTGCCCGAGAAGTAGCTCTGAACACATGACAGGAAAGTAGGCACAAGATGGGCAGGGAGCTGACGTGCGCCTCAGAAGGAGGAAGGACTGAACAAAGAAGTGAGCAGAGACTCTGAAAGATCTCATCCCTGCCTCCCCGACCCTGAGGGGTTTCTGACTGTCGGAGGGGAAGGAAGACAACACCAGTCTCTTGAGTTCCATCTGTATCCTCTCCTCCCCTTCTCCATTAAATATATCACTTTCTCAGTACTAAGAAAAGAAAAATCCAGTTCTGGAAACCCTCTGAGAAGAAGAGTCTATGACATAACATAATGAACATGAATGAACACCGAGTGCCAGTCCACTACATCCAGAACAGAAACGGTGTGTAATTGGCATCATTTGCATCACACATTGTACTCCCCAGTAAATACAAACTTCAAACTTAACATTGATATAACACTAAAACGTTTTATGTTCTCATATGAGCCCCACATGTGCCCTAGAATAAGACTAGAAGTTCATTCATTCAGGTGAGGGGTTAACTTTCAATAGGGTGGTGAAAAAAGCCTCTGGTGACCACTGAACAGAGAAGTCAATGATAAGAGGAAACCACCCATTTAAAGATCTGAGGGGAAAAGATTCCAGGCAGAAGTTACTACAAGAGCAAAGGCCCTGAGGCAGGAGCACCACACCGGGACACCAAGAATTGCAAGAAGGCAGGAATGACCAGTGCACTATGAGCAAGAGGAGGCAGGATAGAGACAAGGTCAGCTCATGTGACCTCTTGGGACACAGCAAATATTTGGATTCTCAATGCAATGAGAGGCCACTTAAGGATTTTAAGTAGGGGTGTAAATCATCTGAATTATGATTTTAAAGGAATGTCCTGCAGATCTATGGGAAATGGATTACCAAGGGGCAAGGCAGGAAGCAGGGAAACTAGTTCAGAATCTATTAACGGAGCACAGGAAAAATGTGATGGTGGATTAGACCAGGGTGTTAGCAATAGAGATGAACAGTGGCCAGATTTGGGTCTATATTAGATACAGATTCTACAGGACTTGCACGTGGATTGGATGTGGGGGACTGATAAGATATAAGGAGTAGAGACAACAACTGGGTGTTTATTTGGAGCGACAAGATGAATGGTGGTACCATTTACTGAGAAGGGGAAGACCAAGGAATAAACAAGTGTGGGGTGGAAGGGGCAGGGGAGACAGAGACTGGGGCCTGGCCCACCAGGAAGCTGTTACCTCTACCCAGTCAAGCAGGGAATCCAAAGACTGCCATTGTGATTGTGACTCCAAGAATAAATATACTGCTGCACAATGCAAGCTCAGGAAGCCCCTGAACCCACTACCCTGCCTCTTTATACCCTCAGAGCTAATGGTTGGACACTGTAAGGTTATTGCAAAAAAACAACAAAAACAAAACCAGTCCAACATATCAAGGGCTAGGCTGGTCAAAAGGAACAGTCAAAGGCTCTATCTCACTTCTGCCTCCTAAATCTTCTCTGAGTCAATCTAATTGGCACAGCCTAACAGAACCCTAGCTCCAAAGAAGTCTGGGTAATGTAGTTTTTAGGTATCCTACCTCTGTAAATCAGGAAGACACATTAGGAGGATGGAAGTAGAAATGAACACTGAGTGCCAGTCCACTATATCCACAACAGAAGGGGTGTGTAATTTCCATCATTTGCATCACACGTTGTACCCCCCAGTAAATACAAACTTCAAACAATCATTGTCGTCAGAATTCAGCCAAGATCTAGACTGGGGGCCTTGAATGGAAGCCAAAGAGGAGGAATTCAGTGGAAAACAGAAATTGGCATTATCTAATAAAGACAATTTCTAATGGGAAAGACTGGAATTGGCCTCCGCATGCAGCGAGTGACCTCATGTGACCCAGAGGGATGGCTTTCCCACTCAAATTGAGCCCAGGGGTCCTAACCACCAGCACCACCACCTCTCTCAGCATCTGACCCCTCTCAGGAGGCAGCCTAGTCTTTGGGAAGACAGAACTATGCCTTCTGTATATTTTGATCATCACCAGTATTTGGCGGCTGTTTCCATGAATGTTTATCCAAAAGAAAAGGACATAAATGAAAACAAGGAGAACGCTATTGGGGTTGCTGGTGAAACCCCAGATCAGACAGCAATGGCCCTGGTCCGTTAAGCTAGGAAGACACAGACACAGATTCGGCCCCCACTGAGAACAGGGCCCAGGAAAGTAAAGAATCCTGCAGGCATCCTAGGTGGTTGGTTACTGGCGGTGGGCGAATTGCAAGACCCCTCCCGGGTCCGGTGTCACCATAGCGGCGCGGCGGGGTGGGGGCGGGGGGGTCAGGGTCTAGGGGCAAGTCAGGGGGAAGACACTCGGGAAGAGAGGAAGGCACGGGGTGCAGGGGTTTCGGGCGGGGACAGACCCCGGCCCATCCAGGAGCCCGCACCACGCAGAATCGAAGAAAGCAGCGCCAACTCCCACGCCAGCACCGCCCGCCGGAGCGAGCGCGGCTCCTTTAAAAACCATGTAAACAAAGCTTTGTTCCCCCAGCTGCCCCTCCTCCGCGCTCCCCCGGCCCGCTCCTTCCTCCCACCCGGCGTCTCCGGGCCGCTGACGTTGCCCGCGCCTCTACGCCGTCCCAGCGGTGCTGCGCATTCTCCAACCGCGGCCCGGGCCGCCGGGGCCTGCGCAGCCGAGCGGCGCTACGCCACGAGCGTAGCGCGACGGGCCCCCAGCGCGCAGGCGCAGCGGCGACGGCGGCGGCGGCGGCAGCGGCCCCGGCCGAGGTGCGCGCTGGGGGGGAGGGGGGGCCGGAGAGGAGCATGAATGGAGCAAAATGGCGGATCATGTGCAGGTGAGAGGAGCCGCGGGGGGGAGGGGGCGGCCACGGAGAGTGGGGAGTGGAGTGGGGGACGCACGCGGCCCACAGGGCGCGGGCCGGCTTGGGGCTCGCCAGGCCCGCGCCGCCACCACCCGGGGCTCCGGAGCCGCCGCCCGTCCCGGAGCTCTGGGGCCTTTCCCGCCTCCCGGGCCGGGGGCCTCCTCCATCCCCTCCCACCCGGTCGCACGCCTCGCACGCGGGGCTTGGGGGGCATTAATCGGCGCCCCGGCGCGCTCAGCCCGCCTCGCTTCTCAGTCACTGTCTCCGCGCCGGAGGGAGGCCTCCGCCAAGTCCTCAGCGACCCCCCCCCCCCGCCGGGGAAGGGACGGCGACCCCCTTCCCGACTCTGTCCTGAGGGCGACTCCCCCATCACACCCGCCATCCCTCAACAAATAACAAAAAGAAAACCTCACGTCGATAAATCTCGCTCTCCGGAGTCTTTCCCGCCGCCTTCCTCTCACGCCCCCGAATACGAGAGACCCCCCCCCTCCGGCGTCCTTCCCCCTCCCGCGGATGCGCCCTTCGCTCCCGCACTCCAAATCGCGCGGCCCCAGGGGCCGAACTCCCCAGTCCTCCAAAATGGGTACTCAGGCCTCGGCCCGCCTCCCGTCGCGTCCCCCTATCCACCGTGAAGGAGTTGAGCGCCCACACCTCCTGTGAAACACGGGGTGGAGGGGGGTGTGTCTGAAATGAGAGACTCAGGGTTGGGTGCAGACGTTGCTCGGGAGGGTCTCGATCCAGCTCAAGGGCTGCCCCGGGCGTGTTTTGGGGGCCAGGCCACTTTTCCTCAAAGACAGCACAGGCCCTAGAAGGGGGACAGCACATACCAAACCCCATCGTAGCTGGAGGAGTGCAGGGTTATTTCTTGCAAACTAGATAAAGTTTTTCCACTCTATGCCTTAGATCTGATATTTTTATGACAGTTACTGACACAAGTCAGTTGTCGGGGACCTTCAGATTTTCTAGGTAACAACCGCACAGGTTTTGTGTTGTGGGAAGTAAAGATTAGAGAGCAAGAAGTGTCGCCTTTATTTTGCATACTATGTAGCATCATTTCTCAAGTAAAAAGAATGATCTCATTCCTAATATGTCTACAAGAAGCTGGAGTGGTGTGACTTCTACCCCTTTCTTTGATTGAGAGAGAAGGGACTAAATAAAAGACTCGATTTTTCAGGCCAGAGATCAGTAAGGTAGATCTTTGGAGTGTGCAGGACAAGTTATCAGGACAGAATTATAGAAAGAAACATAACCACGGATGGAAAGCCGCAGGATTTGTGTTTTAAAGCCAGTATCTGAGCCTAATTCAGAAGTAGCAGTACTTGATACAAGGTGATAATAGTGTAGCACCTTGACTTTTATAACAGCCATTTCTAAGTGTGAAAGATTTTACGTGATTTTTAAAAATTCTTGCATCTTAAAAGGGTAGGTAGGCAGGAATTACTCCTGTCACCTAAAGGAACAGAGCCAAAGCACAAGTCTGGTAATGAGATTTGCTTCAGGTAAGGCCAGGTGGACCAAAGTCTTTGGAGTGCTTTTATTTACCGGGGAGAAAAGTGTCCATGAACATTCCAGAACATGCTTTGAATAGATAGCTTTTCTGAACGATGCTTTGGAATGCAGAGGAAGTCAGTACTTTTATGAATCTATGTTGTTCTATTTCCTGTAAAGAAATATCTCTTAATGTGATCTCTTCCACAGTTTTGAAGCAAAAAGGTTGTCATTCCTAACTATTTGAAAGTCAAGATGCATCAAAACAATCATAGCATTTTTGTGCTCAAAAGAAGATGTAATTTTTAGTAAGGAGATGTTTTCCTCCTACCCACCCAAAAATAAATCTACCAAAGTAAGAATTTATTAACTTTTCAAAACAAAGGGAAAAGCATGTTGGCTGATGTTTTATTTTTACTTTTTATTTTCTTTTAAGAGATGTAATGTTACTCTAAATTAGTGCTTAGTGGTCTTTATATCAACAGCATAAGTGTGAATTTTTTCTCTTAGAGAGAATGGAGCATATTGCTTTTCTTTGTTAGACCACTAAGTTTTAGTGCTATTGGATACTCACAGACTTTAAAGTGGTACTTTATTGTGACAGGAAATCTTCCTATGGAAAAAAATACACCCTCCCCCAGGTAGAGTGAATAAATAAATAAATGATAGGATTCATTAAAGATCAGTCTGCAGTGTGTTGAAGGGGGAATATTTTTCTCATAACACTCTTCAAACACGAAGTTCATAAAGGAGTATATTACACATTCAAGACAGTGATTATTTGAGAGTTGCATATGTGGAACTAAATAGTTGAGTCATTATACTAGTGCTTTTCTGAACCACCAGGGTGAGCAGTTTTTTCATAATTGAGGCTAAGCAAGTGTCATATGATTCTCAGGTTCTCTCTGGCTGAAGTCTTGGGCATCTCTCTTCCAAGGATATGTGTTTTATGGAGGATCCTAAGTGCCATAAAACTTTAGTAATGGAAAAATTATAATATTTGGTTTGCCTTTTACCTGTGTTGATGCCATAATCAAATGTCTTTACAAGAGGAGCCTTAAGCTACTCCTTGATGTGATAGGTTTCTTATTCTTCCTCTTAGATGACCTTATCTAACTCCCACCCTGGTGGTTAGAAAGGATTGCCTGGGCGGGGGAAATCAAACTTATTTGTATTTAATGATCCTCAGTTGCCCTTCCTTCCCTATATTTTAAATATGTAAAGTTAAATGAAGATAGTGAGGAGTCAGTATCTTCCTTTGCCGGCTAGTAATTGCAAAGAGATGAAGACAAACGCTAAGCAAACAGTGGTAATGAAAAAGATTAAGAATCTGATGTTAGCTGGTATTAAGGAGCTTGAAAGGAAAAGGAAAGAATATAAAATAATTAATATATATATTGAATATACTATTAATATATAGGTATATGGGATATATAATACTATAAATAAAGAATAATTCTGGGGGTTTGTTGGATTTGTTATGTAGTTATGCTGGGTCTGACCCCGAATCTTTTTTTTTTTTTTTTCTTTTGAGACAGAGTCTCACTCTGTTGCCCTGGCTAGAGTGAGTGCCATAGCGTCAGCCTAGCTCACAGCAACCTCAAACTTCTGGGCTCAAGCGATCCTACTGCCTAAGCCTCCCGAGTAGCTGGGACTACAGGCACGCGCCACCATGCCCGGCTAATTTTTTCTATATAGTTTTAGTTGTCCGATTAATTTCTTTCTATTTTTAGTAGAGACGGGGTCTCGCTCTTGCTCAGGCTGGTTTCGAACTCCTGAGCTCAAACAATCCGCCCGCCTCGGCCTCCCAGAGTGCTAGGATTATAGGCGTGAGCCACCGCACCCGGCCTGACCCTGAATCTTAACTGCATTATGACTATGTACAAAGAACTATTTTCAAAGTAGTCATAGTTTGTTTTAAATTCCAGGCACAGTAATTAAATATTGACTGCCAATGTAACTCTAAGGAGTTGTGAAGAATCATTACAACTGGCAGGTTGGAATTTAACAGGGTGCAAAATTTAGCCTCCTTATAGCAAAAATGATAGTTGTCTTTTCAGGTTTTAAAAACATGCAAGGAAATGGTAGGTGCTGTGGGTAGTCCATTTTGAGAAGGGAGTTCTATACAACTTTTGAGAATTTTAAATAGAAAAAAACAGTAACTTGTAACTTTTTTCTAGTTAAACTGGTACCAGAATGCTTGATGTGTGCAAGGCCCTTGCTGTACTGGGCACTGCAGAGGATGCAGAATGAGAAAGACACTGGAGCCAGACTGCTGAAGTGTCAGATTCTGGTGCTGTCTTTGGGCAGAGCTTCAGAAGCACAAACACAGATACCGGAGTGAATACATTGATTTCAAAACATCTGTGTTGGGTGATACTGGAATAGCTATATCCTCTCACCCACCCCTCTTTTATGAATTTGTACAAATAATACGTCCATAGTTTAAGAGACTGTGTATTTCCTCGTTAACTCTGACTTCAGTATATTTCCTCTGTGAGAGAAGCCTTGATGTATACATATGCAAGCGGTATCATTCAAAACCCAGTAAAACACAAAATACAGCACTGTGATGGAATGATCTCTAATTTAGATGAGAATAGTAGAAAGCAGCATCAAGAAAATCGCTGTTCTGTATCTTACAGAGAAGTTAGCTTTCATTTGACCCAGAAATTGATGTTCATAATCACCAGCTGTATTTTCTTTTTTCTTGGTTGGGTTTTGAAAGAAATATTGTACCACGGCCTTTGAAGAGGGAAAGTTGCCAATTTAGACCAGTAAGCTAATCTTTCTTTGTAGGTGCAACTGTTGAGGCTGCTTTGCTCATTTCAACGTGTGTCGGAAAGATAGTGTTTTGAAATTGCATCTTTTTTTCCAAACACCAAACATTTGTTATCTCACAGATTTTCTCAGGGTCAGAAATCTGGGAGTGGCTGAACTGGATGGTTCTGGTTCAGAATCTCTTACTCGAAGTCAGGCTGTCACCTGGGGCTGCAGTCAGTCTCAAGGTTTGACTGAGGAGGGAGAAGCTTCTTTCAAGTTCTTTGGTGTGGTCCTCGGCAGGCCCTCCGTTGCTTGCAGGCTGGTGAACTGAAGGCCTCGGTTCCTTACTGGCTGTTGTCCGGAGGCTTCAGTTCTTACCACATGGACCTCTCCTAGTGCATCATTTTTAAGGACTTCTTTACATTCTGTAATTATGTCTGCTCTATATAAGCGACCCATCTTTGTTATTTTATTTCACAGACTTTTTATTTAAGGCACGGTAACTCATGCCTATAATCCCAGTGCTTTGGGAGGCCAGGGCAGGAGGATCTTTTGAGGCCAGGAGTTCAATATAGTGAGACCCCATTTCTACAAAAAAAGTAAATATGAAAATTAGCCAGGTGTGGTGGCATACACTACTCAGGAGGCTGAAGTGGGAGGATCACTTAAGTCCAGGAGTTTGAGGCTGCAGTGAGCTAGGTCACCCACTCCAGCCTGGGTGACAGAGCAAGACCCCATGTCTGCAAAATTAAACGTTCTTATCGAAATATTATATACCTATAGACAGGTGCAAAAATCCTAAGTGTTTAGCTTGATGAATTGTCACAAAATGAACACTCTCTGTAGCTAGAACCCAAGTCAAATCAGTATTATCAGTACCCCAAAAGTCCCCCTGGTGCCCCCTCAACAACTACTTATGCCTCCCTGCCCCCCAGTAACTACTGTCCTGTCATTTTATTTTTAATTATGCTTTTAGAACTCAAGCTGAGTAACCTGAGAGTTTTAACTTCAAAGCTGGGGTGAGTAGTACAGAGCAGTGATTATACAACTGAGGGGAGGGATATGTATTTATTTATTTATTGTAGAATGTGATGGAAGCTATGTTACTGCTCTTCAGCTACAGTGGGGAGAGTGTACCTACACAAAATTTTGCCTACAATTTCAAGCCTTTCATGAACCTTAAAACTAGAGTTCGAAGATATGTTCCTTTTTAGATGAAAATAGTCATAACGCTTTATTGAAAAACTGATTTACAAGTGTTTCTCTTTTGGCCTATTTGGAAAGCTAGTTCAGGGCTACAGTATGTGTTTCTGGAGAGTTACATGCAAACTGAACTTTTAAATATTGAATTAAATTCTTGAGGATGATTAATAGCGACCATCAAGCATGTGCTAAAATCCTGTGTTTGTTGCTATGCAGACACGTGGAAGGAAGTCCCAGATGTGGTATCCGACTTTCAAGGGCCTTACGTTGAATTGGGGAGATCATTAGAAGCCTGGGTTACTGAGTTGTGAATTTGTAATGAGACTGGTTTTGTCAACATGTTCCTGAATGAGGGGTGCAGTTACTACCCCATTACCTTTTTCCCCTACTTCAGTACATATGAGGAATATATTCACTCCCCATATTTATAGTGACTCGGGAGCAGGGAATTCTCAATAGAATGAGGTTGGTACCAGGCAGTATATCAAAATCTTGGGGGAGGAAGGGGAATTGTAAAAAACTAGGTCCTAAATATTTCTGATGTTTGCATCCACAACTCCTCACCCCTTCATGTGTGTGCGTGTACACACAAGGACATGCACATACTCCCAATGCCATAAAATGGAAAGGATGTGTTTGAGAGAAGACAGAATTAGACACTTCATGCTAGCGTTAATTGGACTTTTAGCTGCTTGCCACTCTTCATGATCTTATTTAATCCTCAAGCAACTTTATAAAATGGATATTATAGATATAATAGTGATGGAATTTTCCATGAAATAAACTGTTTAAAAGACCTAACCCCGGAAGACTGGGAAACTGACTGTTGGAGGATTTAGATGATGTTTCTGGTGGTGGTTATTGTAAAACTTACTAGAGCGAAACCTTGATTGGACATGGGGAAAAGCGGAGACCAACATTTATTGAGCATCTGCCAGGCACCATGTTAAGCCTTTTATATGTATTATGCCATTTAATTGGGAAACTCATTTGGTCTCTAGCCTGGGTTAGATGATCTGCGAGGTCCCTTTTACTTCCAGCATTCTGGATGGGATTTTCAGTTGTCATCCTTACCATTCTCTCCCAAATGTACCACCATATTCTCAATGCATATGTCCATACTTATAAAATTTCTAAATAGATTCATACTCGTACTGATATTTCCATTTTACTTGTCTTAGATAAATCTTCCTATACTCCACCCCTCTAATTTCTAAAAACTCCCAGAATTTTTTTCTTTAGGATCTAGTAATCTTCTCACAAATTGAGCTCTGTTATCCTCCAAACAGTAAGCGAAGAGGGACCAGGTGGTGGATTACTCCCGTATTCCCAGCTCTTTGGAAAGCTGAGGCAGGAGGACCGCTTGAGACCAGGATTTTAAGACCAGCCTGGGCAATATAGTGAGCCCCCATCTCTACCACAAGACAAACAAATAAATAAAGAGTTCTCTTAGTTGGACAATAAGCCATGGACATTTCTTATTGGGCAAGAAATTGAAATTTTTAGTCAGACATTGATGCTGGTAGACTGAGAAATGATTCTCACCTCAAAGTCCTGGGTTTAAACCTCTTTTAGAAAAAGATTAGATGAGAAACAATCAAAATATTTGCCTATAAAAACAGTTTTCTTCTGAAAAACAAGTTTCCCCTGAAAACAGATTATTAAAATATCCTTTGTAGTACTTCAGGAAGTTATAATCTTATAGTTGTGTTGGCCTTTTAACTTGTAAGTATATGAACTTGTGTTGGACACAAATGCTGATCACATTTGTACTTTGTATGATAAGAAATTATGATATTTGAACTGTGCAGTCTGAGAAAGAATTGAGAATTACACTAGACATTTGCCCTAAAATTTGAATCAATTGTATGGTTAAAAGGGGTATATTTAAGGCTAGAAAAGCGAAAAGATGGCTTTTCTTAGGATTTTTTCCAATTCTATTTAGAATTGTTTGCAAGCATGTGTCATGAGTTTGGCAAAAATAATTTCCAAGCTTAGTTTTTTAACCTCATTCACTTCCACTGACTCCTGATTTGTGTTGCTTTATTCCTCTCTTCCAAAAAGACATTGTCTAGTAAGTCAGTCATGAAATTTAATTTGGCTCTAGGAACCTGTAACATATAGTTTGCTCTGAAAAGAATCTGGGGAAGCCAGGTGGGTATTTCACAATTTCACATATCTTATATTCAGTTGAAAACAATTCATCCTATATGTATATATATACACACACACATACACGTATATATACATACATATATATTATATATTTTAAAAATTCATCCCTAATATATAATATATATTAAATATATATTGCCTAATATATAGCCACAACATATTTAGAATGTAATGTTTTGTGTTAGTAAGTCACATTTTTATGTTCAGCTTGTCCTTGACCCATCAAAGGAATCTCTATAAGGTCTCGTCAAAAACAAGTCTGACATACCTAAGAATATCAAAGATTAGATAAATCTTATTGGAACACGGGACTTGTTTTCCTTACTCTTAATATTGTTAGCTGATAATGTTCTAGTACTGAGTGACTTTCTTCAAGTCTTCATAAAGCCAATATTAAATTATTTTTAGACAAATTGAACCCAAGCAACAGTGCATATTTAAAATACAGACAAACCAGGCGCAGAGGCACTCTCCTGTAGTCCCAGCTACTTGGGAAGCTGAGGCGGGAGGATTGCTTTAGCCCAGTTTGAGTTCAGCCTGGGCAATACAATAAGACCCCGTCTCTAAAAAAAATTAAAATAATAAAATAAGGACATTATTTCAAAGGTATTACAAATGAAAATTTGTTCTCACATAAAGGATAATTTACTAATTCTTGGGATTCTACATTTTAGTCTAACTTAAAAGCAAGATTACAAATAAGATCAGAATGTTGTGAATAGGCAAGTTTTCAATTCACAGAATTCCTAAAACCCGTTCATCCAAACTCTTTTATTTGGGTTGAGGTTAATGTTCCCTGGAGGTTCCCGGAGGTACATTTCCCATCAACAGTAGTAGTATAAGACTTTAAAACTAATTTGTTATCTAGCCCTCTCTTACCCATCACCTCAAATGTAAATAGCACTCATAAAAGTGGATATTTGAATTGCTAAAGATTGCTATTGGGTAAATCTGATGCCAGTGGAATCAAATCTTTTGTAAGTAAATTTTATGTGTAGAATAAACCACATCCATTTAAAGTGTACAAATTCACAAAAACATACACCTATAACTCCTTCACAAGGATCAGAATACAGAACATTTCCTCCTTACTCTTTGCGGTCTATTTCTCCCTCAACCTTCAGCCCCAGGCAACGCTGATCTGCTTTCTGTCCTGATAAATTAATTTGCATTTTCTGGAATTTGATATATTGGACTTAACTGTTTACTCTTGTTTTCTGATTTCTTCTATTCAGCATAG
>NW_012154062.1:4204737-4213447 GCF_000956105.1 Propithecus coquereli
TCTTTCCCAAAGCATTTTGCAAAAGCAAACCTTCTAAAATTCCTATGTATTTGTAACCATTTTACAGCTAAGATGGAGAATATTCAGGAAGGTATTAAGCCATGAAATAAATCATTTATTTGTGGTGCTAAGTACTGATATACTAGCAATCCTGGTTCTCTTTCAGCTTCTAATTTTAAAATGTTATTTACCCTAAAGTTTTTCGTAATGATAGCATTAGCTTTGAAAATAATCCAGAAATATTCTGAGTTAAACTGGCTAAAATAGCCTATTTGACGATTAAATTTAAAGGATTTCCTTACTGAAAACTGTTTTGTGTGATTCTACTCTGAGGGACAATCATACTCATTCTAAGCAGCGAAGTGAAGATCAATAAACATTATTAACATAGTCATTATCTTCTTTAGCAAAAATAGTAATTATTATGAATTATTTTGTTCTTAACATAAACAGAGTTGTTTATAGGTTTTTGGTGATTCATTACTCATGTCAATATCTTCCTTATCCATCCTAGAAATAAATGTTTTGCTGAGGTAAGAATCTAAATGTACCAGCTAACACTGAGAAAGTGGAGGAAATGTATAATGAATGGGTATTTTAGAAGCTTCCAGACAGGTACATTTTAAAACAACATCTGCCATTTCTGGTTTAAGCATAGTTTTTGTCACATTCTCTAATTGACCTGATGTCTCTCATACACACCCAAAATGTATTACCTATTTGCTATTTAACAGAGTGGTATTATTTGGAGTAGTATTATCTGCCTGGTCATTTAGTGAGAGGAGAAGTGACAACTAAATACACATATCAGTAAACATTCCTTCATTCGACTGGTGTTTTTTGATCACATACTGTGTGCCATATTGTCAGGCAGTGGGAATATAAATGTGAACAAAGTACAGCATCTTTGCTCAAGGACCTAATAGCTGGAAATGTAGACCAATAAGCGTTATAGAGTGGTATCAGTGATGTGAAACGTGCGTGCACAGAACATAGTGAGACATAAGTGTCAGTCCTCCCTTGGAGAGTCAGGAAAGGCTTCTGAAGTGGTGGATGGTTAAGCCAGATCTAAAAAGACCTGGTATTCTCCAGATTGATGAGAACACACTAGGCAAAAAGAGTACCATAAGCAAAGCTGTACCTGTTCACAGAACATTCTGGGAAAATGAAAGCAAATACGGCTTCTGTATAGGAAATAGGAGCAATGAGAAATGAGATCGTAGTGGTAGGAAGGGACCAGAACACGAAGAGCCTATTATATTCTATCATAATAAGGAATTTGTACTATAGGTGTGCAGTTGAAGGTTTTTAAGTCAAAGTGACAGGATAATTACTGTGGCAGTGGCATAGGAAATTGATGGGATGCGGACAGAGCAGGAGATGAAGCATTAGTCTATGTTAGAAATAATTGGGGCTTGAACTAAGGTAATCGCCCCAAGGATGGAAAATGGGAAATTGATATTAAGGAGGTTACACTAGGTTAGCACGTGGTTGACAGTTGAATGTGTAAAGTAAGAGGACAGGCTCCCACATTTCTGGACAGCTACGTGGAGAGTAAGTAAAGAGGATATTGAGAAAGATAGGAAGGTCAGTCTTAAAAACACAGTTTGAAGTACGTGTATACATTTGAGCAGAGATGTCCAGTAGGCAATTGTTTATCTGTTATCAAGTTGAATTAGAACTCACATTTTCATAGCGAAAACCCATTTCAGTCACCTTCAGATGCTGTAAATATGTGAAATGTTGGCTGCTCAAGAGTATGTACCTATCATATCAATTTATAGCAACTGCAAGACTTGCGTGAAACTCCGGTATTTTATTCTACTTTGTTTATTGGAATAACCTCAGATTCTGTCACCAGTGGAGAGAATAAAATGGTTTTGACAATCAGCAATGAAATTGGCATGCATTTAGTTCATTGGCATGCATTTTCAATGCAAAAAAGAAGAGGTCATATTCTCAGGAGTTTGAATAAGCCATACAATGTTGACTGCTCAGGCCACCAAAAGCTCCTAGCGGTTTCTACTAATTCTACTTCATTTGCCCTTGGTCTATTTTGTCCCTCCATCCCATTTAACTTTTGGGAAACCAAATTTGTTTTTCTTTATCTTCCATCAACTATCACTTTAGGGATCCCCAGAAAAGACTTCTTTTTTTAAATTTTCTATTAGAAGATTCTTCTAAATCTTGTATTTTGCAGCTTGCCTAGTCCTCCTTAATTGCCGGCTTGATGAATTCCTAGAAAGCTTTTTCCATAGATCATACAGTAGTGTAAACTTGAAAAGCAAATTGATATTTTACAAAACTGTTAGGGGAAAAATGATTTAGCATTCCAGAGCATGAGAAAACCAGCAACATGTGGAGCATGTATGTCAGAACTTCTTAAGAAACGTTTACTTAGTCCTCTTTTTTACTTTTTTTTCAGAGGGTAAATACGATCCTCTGAATTCTTTGCTTCTCCTAATCAAAGTTCAGGGTTCCGAGATTAAGTATTGTGATTGCTTTTATCTTTTTTCTCTTTAATGTTCTGTTTTGAATTTCGTATGCTTCTTTCTTGTTGAGTCTTCTAAAGGAGTACATACATACAGTGTTTGGGGTTTTCTCGTGGGAAAAGAGATAAGGGAGCTGAGAAGCTTTCTTTTGAATTTTTATGCCAGTGAAAACTGTTTTTCCTTTATGCCTATATTTCTTATTTCCTCTTTCATTCTTCCTAAGGTTTAAATGTTTATACCAATAGTTAGACTGTAAGTCAATAGGCCAGAGGAGATGCTAAGTCTTAATAACTACCAGCTGGTCTAATAAACATTAGGCCGTTCATAGTTTATGCCTGTGATATACAGGTATAAAAAAATACACAAAATGGGGATATTTGAGGAAAGTTGACTGTAATATATTTTTAATATTCACATTGACCTCTGTTACAGAATTAAAGGTATGTTTCTATAGGGCAAGAAAGTATTTATTGGCGTGTGGTGTGCTGTAGTACTTTACTGCCAGGATTATAGGCATACATCGCATTCTAAGGTTTTAGAAAATAATTGAAATTTCTTTCTCCTTTTGCTGGATTTTACAATTTATTGTTCTTACTGTTATTTAATATTTTATGTGCTACAGTTTGAAAATTCCTCTAATTTTAAGCTTCAGGGCTATACATACCATTAGTTCCCCGATCATATGTACAAGTTTGATTAACATTGGACTATGACCCTGGCCCTTGTTTTTAAACAGAGACAGGGCTATTCTAACCATGTACAACAGTAGCTTCCTTCCTTCCTGTATTATGTTTTATTTATGTGGGTGTTTTAAGAAAGCATTTTTAAGCCGGTTAACATTTCTCTACCAAATCTATTGTTTTTGTTTACTCATATCTGATTATTTGGAATGTTTCATTTGTGAGTGCTATAATTTTACTGTGTGTCCATGGTATTCAGAATAATACTGGTATCAGGTTAATGAAATGGCATTAGGATCACGTAATCTTTAAGCTAGAAAAAAATCTTATGGGATGATGATACAATAAAAAGAATTCATATGCCCTTTTTTAGGAGGGTAGCTAACAGTATATTATTGTTTTTTTGAGATAATGTATGAATTTTAACTTTTCTAACCATTAAAATTTTAATTTTGTTACGCAGTTAGCATAAGGAAAGAAAAAGTATAAGTAAACATGCTTAAGGAAGATTTGGACAAGAAAATAAGTTTTTTTTTAATTGTGTATTTCACTTTTATGAGGCAAACACTGTGCTACATACTGGAGGTGAAGCAGAGAACAAAATAGGCACGGTCCTTGCTTTCATAGTGCTTTCAGATATTTAACAAATTATGCTAATAAATATATATTTACAAATTGTAATGGATGCTGTGAAGGAAAGGATTATAATGAAATATTTAAAGAGAGAACTGATTTCTTATCTTTACTTTTAGATAGGAGTATTAAGGCAGAGAAGGGGACAGTGTACCATACAAAAAGAAATGACATGTTTAAAGGCCCTGAGTGAAAGACCTCTCTGCAGGAACTGGTGAAGACCATCCTGGCTGAAGCTCAGTGGGCCAAGGATGAGATGAGACCAAAGAGATCAGCAGGAACTAATGGCTTGTTTTGCAGACATTCAAACTGTGTTTTCACAGATCACTAAAATAAGGACATTTGCATTAATTAATAAATGAAGACTGTGTTTTGAATAAAACACCCTTTTTTCCAAGATAATTTATCTCTAAGGACTATACTAATTATGTATACATTTAAAGTCGTATTTTGCTATGTCATGTGTATATGCATGTGTGTAATACACCTTGTTATGTTACATGTATATAACCTGGTAATTTTAATTCCGACTTACTGGAACATTTATTCTAGTATTCATAGTAAACCAAACTGTTTAAGAATATTTAATGTTCTTTGGTTAAATAATACTATTCTGAATATGTTGCTATTTCTATGTAAAGACTTACATTTTATCGTACTTTCAACTTTACTGAAATTCATTTTTGGTTAGAGAATCTAATTTTACTTTTTCCCACATGGATTTTCTCAGCACTGTTCATTGTATATAGTCCATCAGCCTTTCTCTACTGATCTGTATCACTATATCTATATATAGTGTATCACTATGTCACTATAACAGGTTTCCCTATGTGAGTGAGTCAGGTTTTCAGTGCTATTTGTTCCGTTGATCTATTTCTCTTTGTGCTTGTTTCATATGGTCTTAATTACTATAACTTTATAAGTTTTGGTATCTGATAAGGCAAGTGCTCCCAACCTTGTTCTTCAAAATGCTCTCCGTTATTCATGGCCCTTATTCTCTTTCCATAATAGAATCAGCTTGTCAAGTTTATTGCATTAGATTTGAATTGTTAATATTTTATTTAGGATTTTTTTTAACTGTTCCTGAGTGAAAATTGGCCTATAATCTAGCCTCAGATTCAGGTGAGGACCTTTCCCTTTTTTTCTTTTCTTTTCTTTTATTTTTTTCTTTTATTCCTTTCTGGAACAGTTATAATAGGATTGGTATTAGTACTTCAGTATATGGTAGCATTCATCATAAAACCATCTAGCCCAATTTTTTGGAGCTAAGGCAGTAGATCTTTTCAGGTTTTCTTTTCTGTTTTGAGTCATTTGTGGTAAGTTGTAATTTTCTAAAATTCTTTTTACTTTATCAAAGTTTTCTAATTAATTAACATAGTTACTGTTCATATAATTGTTATTTTTTTAATTTGTACTATCCTTCTGGAATGAATTTCCTTCTTTCTCATATATGTGCATCTCAGCAAGGGTCTTACAATGATAAACTCAGTCTCCTTTTATCTGAAACTGTTTTTATTTAGCTCTCTCTTTTGAAAGATAGTGTAGCCGGATATAGAAATATGGAAATATGTGATTTTCTCTCACCTATAGAAGAGCTTATTCCTTTATCGTCTGTCTTTTGTTGTCAGCAAGTCTGCTGTCACTCTTTTTTCTTTGGTAGAATGACTACATGTCTTGACTGGGGCGTATAGTCTGGAACAGTCCCAAAGTACTCTTCTTGCTTGAGAGTCTCATCTGGTTTAGCATTTGTCTCAGAGAAAAGTGTCCCAGTTTGGAAAACGCATTATGTGGTTACCCTACTTAAGATCTTCTCTCTTTATTTTACATGATACTACAAAGTGTCTGGGGTAGGTTGGTTTTTATATTAATCCTGTTTTTGATATATGTTACATTTACTAAAATTGAGAATTCTGGAGAATTCTCTGAATATTGCTTTTTCCATTCTCTATCCTCTCCTAGAAGCCTTTTTAGACATGTGTTGGATCCTCTTGATGTCTTCTGTATGTCTTAACCTCATATTTCATATCTTTATTTCTCTTTTCTGGGTAATTTCCACAGTTTTGTTTTTTTTTCGTTCACTACCTCATTCTTCAACTGTGATTATTCAGCTTTTTAACGTATCTGTTGGAGCTTTTGATTTCATTGGCTTATATTTTGCATTTTTCAGAGTTTTATCTTGATTCAAATCTGCCTGTTCTCTTTTCACAGTGCCTTGTTCTCTTAAGATTTTGATTACCTCAATGTTTATACTCATCTCTGTCATATTATCCAGTTTCTTGAAGTCTTAGGTTATGAGCTAAACCGGAATAGAGATTTATCCGTGGGAACCTTGTGTGGCCTGGATTGGAGGTGCCCTCATCCAGGGAGGTTTTGCATTTAATTTGCCCCAGCACAAAAGTGTTGGCCCAGTGGCAGTTTATATGTTCATTTCTTGATCTGCAGTTTCCTGAACCAGAGTGTGACACTAGTCCTTACTTAACAAAATCTCAGGAAATTTTTATTTTTCCTTTACCCAGAATTCAGATCAAGACAGGCAGGCCTTCTTATTATCTTCCTGTAATGGCGGGCAAATTTTAAAACTTACAATATCATTATTATATTTTTAGTCTACCCTTTTATTGAGATACTTTATTTTCTTGTAAAAATCGAGAATCCCTAGGGTCTTGGTTCCAGCTCCTTACCTCATGCAGGCCCAAAGCATCTCATCCTTGCAAAGATGTCAAAACACAAGCCCCTAGACTGCCAAGACAAAAAACCAACACTCCCCATCTGCATCAGGACATTCACAGGTTAGCTTTCCTGCCTAACCACTCTAGTTTTCAGTTCCCTAGTTGATTTCCCACACTCTTTAGTTAATGCAGCCATGCATCTAAAAGGATTTTTATGTTGTTTAAATAGCAGCTCTATGTGTTTGTGGCAGGAGAGTTTGAAGATAACTAGTTTGCCATATTGCTGAAACCAAAAGTCTCAACCTAGTTTACACAGTATTTTCACATGCCTTGATTCTTTTGATTTTTATGTCAAGGTGCAAGCTTATTCCAGGTGAACGAACCTGGAAATTAAACTAGTTTGGACTTTATGCCCAAAGACATACAAGTGAGAGTTAGGATTAAAACTCTAGTCTTAAGCTTCAAATTCAGGTCTCTTTCCAATACTCCCTCCTTACCATTAAATACAGATAGTCCTAGCTCATATATTTGGTGTGCACATTGGTTTTCACTGACTAGCTCGGCCTTTTGCTTCTTTCTCATAGAAGGATTTTAAGAGGAATTTGGTTTCTTTTTCTTTTTTTTTAAGCAAGACCTAAATTTTAATCCATTTAATAGTGTTGTGACCTTGAGCAAATAACTTTAACCTTCAGAGCTTTAATTTTCTTATGTGTAAAATGGTATCTCACATGTAACTTGGTGTTGGGTCTTCCTGCTAATTAAATCCACAGCCCCTTTCGTGCCAGTGCAGAGTCCACATAAGGGGTATGTATGAGGCAAGATCTCTCTCATTTCTGCAAGTCCCAGGGACTCAGTCTGCTTTCCTCATTTTTGGTAGTTGCCACTATCTATTCTGTCCCTTCTTGGGGCTTGCTTTTTTCTTTTTTTGAGACAAAGTCTCATTCTGTTGCACTGAGTAGAGTACTGTGGCGTCAGCCTAGCTCAAAGCAACCTCAAATTCGTGGGCTCAGGCCGGGCGCGGTGGCTCACGCCTGTAATCCTAACTCTCTGGGAGGCCAAGGCGGGCAGATTGTTTGAGCTCAGGAGTTCGAGACCAGCCTGAGCAAGAGTGAGACCCCGTCTCTACTAAAAATAGAAAGAAATTAATTGGACAACTAAAAATATATAAAGAAAAATTAGCCGGGCATGGTGGTGCATGCCTGTAGTCCCAGCTACCCGGGAGGCTGAGGCAGAAGGATCGCTTGAGCCCAGGAGTTTGAGGTTGCTGTGAGCGAGGCTGACGCCACGGCACTCACTCTAGCCAGGGCAAAAGAGTGAGAGTCTGTCTCAAAAAAAAAAAAAAAAAAAATTCGTGGGCTCAAGCCATCCTCCTGCCTCAGCCTCCCAAGTAGCTGGGACTACAGGCATATGGCATGACCCCTGGCTAATGGCTTTTTTTCTAAAACTTTTTTGTGGAGTGTTTCTCCCCAAAACACTTTATAGGACCCTTTTCCCCTCTAACGGTTTTACTTCTAATCACTACTGGAAAGATTGACAGGGAAGAACAATAACAACAGTATTTATTGAGCTCTCTTTACATACTGGGCATTTTGCTAAGTACTTTGTATATATCATCTAATTTAAACCTCTAGACAACACAGTCGGTTATATACTATTGTTGCTTCCATTTTATTAATGAGGAACCTGAGGCACTCAATTTTATCACAGCTAGTAAGTTAAGGAGTAGGAATTCGAACCAAAATCTGAACTATTCCAATGATAACAGTCCTGCTATATACACTAAAGATCCAAAAGATATCAAATTCTTATAGTTGTGGTCCGTGTCTTACTGTTTCTTGAAGCCCTTCTGTGGTGGCAGCTACAGGCATCTCCGCCCTCTCATGTCATTCTCGTGGAAGTCAGCCTCCAGTCTCTTCGGTCTGTCTGCTAACCCTCCCTCTGTTAGAATCACCTGGGACCCCACCTCAACCTAGTATCAGAAGTTTGATTGTGGCAATTTGATTTTTATTTTTAAGATCAGCACCCCTGAGTAATTCTTACCAACAGCTATTTGGAAATCACTGATAATTATTCCTTCCATCTGGCCTATCTTTATGTCCATAAGATGCATAGTCAACAGAGCAAGTTTTGCCCTTTTGTTTCACAGAAGCAGTTTGAATCTCAGAGTCTGCGATCTTGCACAACACCCAGGTCACTGGATTTTTGCCCTGTAAAGAATGTGGTGCCAGGCCGGGCG
>NW_012154062.1:4214122-4256122 GCF_000956105.1 Propithecus coquereli
TTTGAAAAAGAGAAGAATACTGTCTACTTGCTATAGGGTGGTTTTGAGGGTGAAATGAGAGTTGAGAGGTAAACATTGTCGAATGGTTAACTAAGCTACTCACTACCTATGTAAGTGCCTTGCTGTTGACTACCAGTCTCAGCAAAATAAAAACTTACTCTGCCATCAGCCTTTAGAAGCCTTTAGAGTAACATCTATAATTTACATAATCATTGGTAGATTATAAATTACCACCCTAGAGCGTATACAAATTTATATTGGTAAATGATTGAATCAGTCTTATTTGGGTTTATTTTATTAAATGTATTTCCAGAACACACTTGAGTTTTGTCACTAAACTACTTACTCGCTTTTTAAAACATCTTCATCTGTTGTGTTTCAGGCCAAAGCACTTTTGATCTCTCCACTACCAAGAAGATTAAACCTCTTAGTCCTCATATAGTAGGAAAGACTTCTAATTGATGTTTTGCTGGCAGACTCCACAGGAGCTGAGTTTAGAATACTTTTCAAACTGTGCTCGTCTGGTTCCCTAGGATTCTGAAGTAGCTCGAAGCTATTTCCTTCTGTTCCCATCACTGCTCCTATCACTGCAGTGTCCCCATCTATTCCAGCCTGCCAGTTGCCAGAACAGGGAAGGTATTTCTTTTTTGAGTTTATTAAATACTAAAAGGCTTGCTAAGATCACTGGAAGTTACTGACTGTAATTTTGTTTAACTGTAGAGGGTCAAGCAGAAACTGACATACTCTGGATCAACAGGGAAATCAGTGCCTGGTTCTTGGCATCTTTGTTCCTCTTTTATAAAAACTGTGTATTTGTTAAGCAGCTATTATGTTCAAATTGATATTCAGTTTTTACAAATAGAAATGTTACATGGATACACGAAAATCTTCAAAGGTCTTGGAGTAATTTATAAAGAAGATATAAATTTTGCATTAAGCTCCCGAGTCTCAGTAACCTCCAGAGGTGCATGGACCCTATCTTGAGAGCCACTGAACTAAAGAACTTTGTATAGTCACTGGCTGTTATAGTCAGCACTCATCTTGTTTATTTTTTGAGAAAGATGTGAAAATAACTTCTTGTGTTTTTAAGGAATTGGCACACAGTATGGCTTTCCCTGACTTGTCGAGAATTAAGAACCTGATACTTTGTGGCAAATCCTTTTGAGTGTCATCAATTAAATAAAGTATTTAGGACTGTAATGTTAGGGTGCTATGGTGATTGACAGTCTGTTTCAAAATATTCTATTTTACATCATCTGAAAGATATATAGGCCCTTTTATTCTTTGGATTGCTATAACTGAATACATTTTTCTCACAAGTGTTTGTTGGTGCAGTTTAAAGAAATAATATTTAAGGGTACGAAAGCAGATTTTGATAGTATTTAAGGGTGAGCAATTTTATTTAACACATAGAGCATTCCTTATTTCCTTCCCTTGAGGGTAACTAAGTATAGAATCCTTTTTCTTCCCTCCCATTTTTCCACTAGTAAAGATGGGGCTAAGATGAGAATTCTCATTTTCTCCCCAAATATCTTACAGATTTAAAAGACATCCTACCATAAAAAAAGCAGTTATTGCTTGGTGCATGGCTTGCACCTGTAATCCCAGCAGTTAGGGAGGCCGAGGCAGGAGACGTGCCTGAGGTCAGGAGTTTGAGACCAGCCTGGGTAACATAGTGAGCCCCTGTTTCTACAAAACGTTTTAAAAATTACTTGGGAGTGATGGCATGCACCTGTAGTCAGTCCCAGCTACTTGGGAGGCTGGGTAAAGTGGGAGGATCGCTTGAGCCCAGGAGTTTGAGGTTACGGTGAGCTATGACTGGGCCATTGCACTCCAGCCTGGGTTACTGAGCAAGATTCTGCCTCAAAAAAGATCAAAAAAAAAAAAAAAAAAAAAAAAAAAGGCAGTTATTTATTGGCTGCTTGCTCTGTGTCCAACACTGTTGAATATTGAATATCATGGGAAGATAAGTTATAAACTCTCATTAAAGAGTCAAAGATAGGCTGGGTGCCGTGGCTCACGCCTGTAATCCTAGCACTCTGGGAGGCCAAGGTGGGAGGATCACTTGAGGCCAGGAGTTTAAGACTAGCTTGAGCAAGAGCGAGACCCCATCTCCACAAAAAAATAGAAAAGTTAGCCAGGCTTGGTGGCTCGCGCCTGTAGTCCCAGCTACTCAGGAGGCTAAGGCAGGAGGATTGCTTGAGCCCAGGAGTCTGAGGTTGCAGTGAGCGAGCTGTCGTGATGCCACTGTACTCTATCTGAGCAACAGAGTGAGACCCTGTCTCAAAAAAAAAAAAAAAAAAAAAAGAAGAAGTGAAAGAGAAAAAAGCAGCATATGGTTAAAGTGTAAAAATGTGTATTGCTGAGTTCAAAGGTATGCTAGAGAAATCAGAATGGTCTGAATGTTCAGAAAGGCTTCATGAAGGAATTAAGACAAACCAATAATTTTAGTAGAAAACAGAAATGCTATAGACAATGTATCTGGATTTCAGCAAAGCATTTGATAAAATCTCTCAGAACACTCTCATGGATACTAGGTAATTGGCTAAAATGTAAAATTTCATATACTCTCAAGTATTTGTTGAGTCATTGAATAACTAGCTGAATGGCCAGACCCAAGAGTGGTAATCAGTGGATCACTGACAGCTAGGAACAAGGTCTCTCTTATGGCCCAAGACTCTGATCATAGACTTGTCTTGTATTTTTATTGATAAAAAAATTTTTTTATCAGTAACTTAGATAAGGACATTCATTCAATATGTGTTTATTGAATACCTCCTGAGTTATATGTTCCAGCATGACCTCAGAAATAAAAAATACCTAACATATATCCTATCCTTAATTTTAAATGGTTTAATCTCAAAGGAATTATCATTTAATCCCAAAGGAAACTCATATAAACAGCTGCTGGAATGGACGTTTAACATGCTGGTCATAGGCAGGGTAAAAGGGTAGATTGTTTACTAAGAGCTAGAAAAATCTTACTAGACTGGAACAGTTATCCAAATCTGACAAGATAAAATTTTATACAGATTAATCCCAGACCCTACATGTAGGTATGGAAAAATTACATAGGTATAAAATGGGAAATATCTAGTTTAACAACGTGTTTGTGGGGGAAAAGAGGACTTCTGAAATTATTAGCAGTATGGCACAGTACAGTTTCTGAAAATCCTTCTATACAGTGCTCAGAAATGCTTAGGAAAATATTAAAATAAATTCTCTTAAATACATGGTCTGCCTTACTCAAAAAAATTAGGAAAATCCCTTGGGAACAAAAATGAGTAGGAAGAGTTCCATTTCCTATCGTATGGCAAACTAATTTTTCTGAAGTACCTTGTTACTATAATAAAAGTAGATACTGTTTAAATTTGATTAAGCCTTCTTTTTAATGCATTGACAGGCTTGTAAGAAATAAGGGAAATCTTAATATCCCCCATTCCCATTAATTAATTTAAATGAACCTACTCAAATTGGAGTGTGAGGAGGAGTGGTGAAGTCACAGTCCCTGTAGGGTCAGATACCAAAATGAAACGCCTATGCCGATGGCAAGCTGAGGAAGCTGAAGCCAAGACTTTCACGTTAATCCAGGACCCCAGAAAGAAACGACTTGTTAGCCACTCCGACCACTTAGCAGAAACAGGAAAATGTAGGTAGTTGCTCAGGATTTCCATAGATTTATATCAATCAATTATGAGCTTATAAATGAAGAATACTTGCCCCCCCCACACACACACACACGCATGCTCAGAAAAAGCCACCATAAACGAGATTCAGCACGAACTCTAAGCAACCGGTTTAGATTATCCCATCCTCCCATGCACACACATCAGATACTGACTTCAGATATTGGAAAATCATCAGATATAAACTAAAAAAAATAAATTATGTATGAAATGTTCAACAAAATGATCTTTAAAAGAAAAAACAAGCAAAAGTGACTATCAAAAACAATGAGGCACATTTGTAAAAGAATCAAATAGAATATAAGTTAAAAATATAATAATTAAAATTTTAAACTAAGTGAATAGATTACATATTAAACACAGCACAGAAGAGAGAGGACTAGAAGATCTGAAGACACTGTTCAAAATATAGCACAGGAAGACCAAGAGCATGAAAAGTGTAAAAGGTTAATACATGGGAGAGTAAGTTATCTGACATACCCAGAAAGAGAAGGAGGAGCGAATATTTGAAGAATATAGCTGAGAATTTCCTAGGACTGAAAAAGCATGAATCCAAGTTAAAGGAGCTCCACATATACAAAATGGGATATATTTTTAAAAATCATACCTGGACACATTGCAGTAAAGCCACAAACCATAAAGACAAAGACATGGTATTAAAATCAGAAAGAAAACATCACCTGCAGAGAAGAGACAGGCTGAGAGCGACATCTCAACAGCAACTGGGAAGCCAAAAGAGAAAAATGTCACCCTAACATTATGTACACCCAACAAAATTATCTTTCAAGAATGAAGGCACTTTAAGTCATTTTTAGATAAACAAAAACTGAGTTTACCACCAGCACATCTTTACTCAAGGAACTTCCGTAAAGGATATACTCTAAAAGGGCAATGTCATAGAGGTGTTTGGCTATGTAAGAAGTAAAGGTGGGCAGAAAAATTGGTAAGCATAGGTAAATCTAAACAACCATTTTATGAAATAATAGTAGTGTCTAATTTTTAGGGCTAAAAAGGCACAACCAAAATAATGACCAGTAACAGTGTAACACAGGAGAGAACTGGTAAGAGTTCTGCTCTAAAGTCATTGTGTTATTCAAGTGGGGAAAAGATATTGCCTAACTGTGGACTTTTGAAGAATGTGTGGTAACTAGTATTGGGGAGAAAAATGGAAATCCAACAAGCAAGCAAAATTTTTTTAAAAACAAAAAAAAGTCAAAAAGTAGAGAAAAGTAGGACACATACAGCACAAAGGAAGAAAGGAGTATAAGGTATATCAGAAATCGCAACGATTAAGTAACTTCAAAGTTAAAAGCCAATTTGAGTGAATTGAAAACAATTCTGTAGAAGAAATAAAACTTTGCTATCACCAGTACTCCCATAATACACACATATCATACACAGTATCAATAGGCTTTTAGATATAAAGATGAAAGTAAAAGAAACAAAGCTTTTAAAGATATTATAGAAGAATATATTTATGACTTTATGATAGAGAAAGATTCCTAAACAGGGCAAGCAAAATGCTAATCATAAAGGAAAATAATAATAAATCAGACTCTGTTAAAATTAAGATCTTGTGTTCATCAAAAGACACTGTACGAATGAAAAAGCAATCCACAAAGTGGCAGGAGAGACTTACAACACATAACCAACAAAGGCTTTTAGGGATCGAAAGAGTCACTAAATATCAAAAGATTCAGCTCCTAAACTTGTATGTACCTCATGACGTAGCTTCAGAATATATAAAGTAAGAACTGATAAAACTATATATAGGGCAAAAGCACAAACCCAGTATCATAGTGAAACATTTTACTTGGTCATTGATAGGCCGGGAGCCAGAGAAATAATGATATAGAAGATTTGAACATAGGTTAACAGGTTGAAACAGGTCAATGGACATTCTCAGGCACACATGGCACATTTGTAGAAATGAACAAGAAGCAAAGAACTGGAGTGGTAAGGAGGCCCTCAAAGCCCAGAAGAATGAGCATGATAGATTTGAAAGCCATAGAGACCAGAGGGTTCTTTTTTTTTTTTTTTTTTTTTTTGAGACGGAGTCTCACTCTGTTGCCCGAGCTAGAGTGCGCAGGGTGTCAGCCTAGCTCACAGCAACCTCAAACTCCTGGGCGCAAGCAATCCTACTGCCTCAGCCTCCCCAGTAGCTAGGACTACAGGCATGCACCACCATGCCCGGCTAATTTTTTCTATATGTTTTTAGTAGTCCAGCTAATTTCTTTGTATTAGTAGAGACGGGGTCTCGCCCTTGCTCAGGCTGGTCTCGAACTCCTGACCTCGAGCTATCCTCCCACCTCGGCCTCCCAGAGTGCTAGGATTACAGGCGTGAGCCACCGCGCCTGACCCAGAGGGTTCTTAATGAAGAGCAATGGAGAGTGGATTTAGAATAGGTAGATTTGAAGTCAGATTATTTTCCAAAGTGATAATAGGTCCTACCCTCACATATTGACCTACAAGTGAAACCCAGCCCTTAATTAGAGGCAGAACACAGATTTCAGAGTGCAGTCATATGCTGAAGAATGACATTTCCATCAATGATGGACCGCATATATGACAGTTGTCACATAAGATTATGATGGACCTGAAAAATTCCTGTCACTTAGTGATGTGGCCATCACAGTGCAGCACTTACCTTTTCTGTGTTTGGATATGTTTAGATACACACACTTCCCCCTGTGTTAACGTTGCCTGTAGTATTCAGTACACATGCCATACAGGTTTGTAGCCTAGGTGTGTAATAGATATACCATCTAGGTTTGGGTAAGTACGCTCCGATGTTTGCACAATGAAATTGCCTAACATCACATTTCTCAGAATGTGTTCCTGTCGTTAAGCAATGAATGACTGTACTCTAAAGGAGTTTTAAATGTTACTTTTATATACTAGACTGACCCACATAAAATTGCCATTTTTACAGGTCAAAAATGATTGGATATTTGACATTTTCATGTGGTTCAACCTAATACAAGATGCGGAGTTAGCTTTTCTACTTTTATTTTTTTTATTCACCCTTCTCCAGAAAAACAAGTGTTAGTAGGCCAGAATTCAACATCCTATCAAAAGCGTCTGTGCCAGAATCTTCCTGAATTCATTTAACATTTTACACACCAGAAGGCGTCACAGGCTTTAGTAACAAACAACATGTTCTCAGACTAGAAGTAGATGTGGGACTATTTCAAAGAAACTATTTGCCTCCTCCAAGGATCCTTTAAAAAGCCAGTAAGTACCCTGAGAAGTGTGCGTGGACTCATCTATAGTTGTTTGAGTTGTTACCAGGAAACACTTCCCTAGGCCTTTGGGCTTCCGGCAGCAATAGCACGTTAGGGGTCCTGAGATGAGAACAGATCACATTAGTTTCCACAAGTCAAACTAATTATCTAAATAATTAGTTTAGCAGGGTTCAAATGATACCCTGCTTCTAGTTTTCTATTTTACTATTAACCTTTGCAAAAGATTTCATAAACTGACACAGTAGTTCCAGAAATTAACATTATAGGCAAAGTTAGTTTATTCTCACCCTATGAGGTTTAATTTCCACATTTATTGTTGATTTTTCTTCCTGGTATAGCACAAGTCTTCCTGGCTTAAGCAACTGTTGCTCTTTGGGATTCAGTAGTTTTTCTGGCAGCTGTCAGACTGACCCAGACATCCTTTCTACCTAGAGGCAATTGCCCACATAGCTGCCTTAGTCTGAAGTCTACATATTGATAGCATGGCACTAGATTTTGTTTTGTTTTGTTTTGTTTGAGGTTTTAGAAAAATTAGCATATTTATTAGGTGGATTTGTTTTTGACTTAACACACAGCCATACCCTAAAATATTTCAGTTATCTAGCTGGGCTGAATGGATCTGAAGTTATATCATCTCCTTAGTTGTTGTTTCTTTAATCTCTTGTGTTTCATAAGCTTTTAAGGACATTTTCAAAGAAACATTTGCCTGAAGATTTAATTCGCATTAGTCCTATTCGTTGAAAGAATATTTCATGTTCTTCAACTATAGGAGCTAATTTTTGTTCTCCTAAAGAGAAGAGTAAATTGTTCTCCCCATCAAATGAGCACTGATGAAGTTATGTCAAGCTATTTAGGTTGCATCATGTCTGTTTTGGGGAACATTACTGTTGTTTTCACTTCAGCTGCTAGATTGTCAGGTTAGTTTCAAGTTATCTTTATTAGTCTGCAAATGTTACATGGACTTTCTTGGATGAATTTAAATTGCAGTATCTTGCAACAGATTGTTAATATAAAAAAATGTTCTGTGAATTAAGTATATATAGTACATACACATTCCTATTTCTTTTTCAGTAGCCTTTCCTTAAATCTTGTAAAATTTATATTTGCCTTTCACTTTTTAAAAAAGCATGATTAAGCTGCAGGAACTTACAGAGAAAATGTTTTCAATTGAAGTACGTCAGAATTGTGTTCAGAAATTGAAAAGAGGGCAGAACACCAGACATACTATATAAAATAGAAGACCCACATGGCAAACTAAAGTATATTTTGCTGACCTTTCCCATATAGACATATATTTGGGTGCATGGTAGGGGATAATTTAGAAAAGTAACAGTAGGTTTTTTAAATATGAACGTTACTCTAAAATGACTTTATAAATCTTGCTATTGAAGAACTTTCCTATATAAATCCCCAAGCAGAAGAATATTTTATATCAGATAGGTACAATATGGATTCTAATTTCAATCTGCAGAGAGTCACTCTCAGTTACATAATATTTGACTATGAATGACAGTGTTATAATGATTGTGTGTTCAATTAGAGAATTTTAACAATTCTATTGCCCTGTCAGGTGGCTTAGGGTGGGGACGGGGTGTGAAACCTAAGATACAAAATGTCATGTTTTAGTATAGAACATTGGTTAGTAAACCAGACATAATTAAGATAAAATAGGGTTAGAAAGAATAGGACTTTTTAAACTGGCAAGTTATATTTGTTTTTGGTATACCTTTTTTCCCCAAACAGTTGTAGATTTATAGAAAAATGAGCAGAAAGTACAGAGTCCCTGCATACCCCCTTATTCTCTGCATCCCCCCAACGCACAGTTTCCCTGTTACTAACTTTTGCATTGGTCTGGTGTATTCACATTTGGTGATCCAATATCGGTACATTATTAACAAGTAAAGTCTGTTCTTGATGGTGTACATTCTGTGGGCTTTGACAAAGGTATAATGACATTTATCCACTATTACGGTATCATACAGAATAGTTTCACTGCCTAAACATCTCCCATCTATTCATCCTTCCCTCTACCAACCACCATTCACCCCCAAACCACTGCTCTTCTCCTGTCTCTGTGGTTTTGCCTTTTCCAGAGTATCATCTATGTAGTTGGAGTTATACATTATGTAGGCTTCAGATTGGCTTCTTTCACTTAGCAATGTGCATTTAAGTTCTTCCATGTCTTTTTGTGGCCAAGTTTTGGCAATTTTGAATAAAGCTGCTATAAACATTTGTGTACAGGTTTTTGTGTAGACATAAGTTTTCAAGTCATTTGGGTAAATACCAGGGAGTGCAATTGCTGGATCATATGGTAAAAGTATAGTTAGTTTTGTAAGAAACTGCCCAACTGTCTTGTAAAGTGGCTACCATTTTGCATTCTCACCAACAGTTCCTGTTGTTCCACATCTTTGCCAGCATCTGGTGTTGTCAGTGTTTTGGATTTTAGTCATTCTAATAGGTGTGTAGAAGTATCTTGTTGTTTTAATTGGCAATTTCCTGCTGATGTATTATGTTAACCAATTTTTCATATGCATATTTGCCATCTTTATATCTTTGGTGAGGTGTCTGTTGAGATCTTTTGCCTATTTTCTAATTGAGTTGTTTTCTTACTGTTTTAAGAGTTCTTTGTATATTTTAGATACCAGCCCTGAATCAGACTTTTGCAAAGATTTTCTCCCTGTATGTAGCTAGCTAGTCTTTTCATTCTCTTAAGCAAATTAGATTCTGTTTGTAAATGCAGCATCTATCAATCCTGGAACTGGTAACATAGAAAGAAGGGAGGAAACTCAAAGATTGCTGAAGATCCTTGACTATTCTCCATGCCAGTTTGTATGTCAGTTTGTATTTGGCTAGCCGAATAATAAACCTAAGTATAATTGCTTGAATCTAAAATCCATTTTATCTCGTCATTGTAAACATAGTGATGGAACTTGGTGGTTGGTGGCCTTAGAGAATTGGTGTGATTGTGTATTTGATCACTTCCATTGCTCCATTATATATAATTCAGTGTTTGAATGGAGCTTTTACTATTTTAATAGGATTCTGCACAAAATATCCCCAATAGTCTGAAGTTTGAAGGTTGTGTCAAATTGATATTAAGAACATAAATTTAAAATAATAAATGTACACGACCCAACAGTATCCCTCTGCAGTATAGATTACGTAATAAAGAAATCAAAAGCAAACAGCTGTTGGAAACCAGGACTAAATGAAATAAAAGTTTATATAACGCTCACATTTTGTCTCCTTTAAGAACTAACCAATAGGCTATCAGTTTCTGGACTTTAAAAGTCATTTGTTTGATCATGCTTGCTATATGGTAAAAATCCCTATTAAGTTTGTGAGGCAAAAAAATCTGATCTGTCAAGACAGTTATCACATCGATTTAAAATGCTAGAGACATTGGTTAACACTCTTAACAGGAATATTGAACTATTACAAGATTATTCTCCCAGTGTAGACCTGCTTATAAAAGTGCAGTTTTCAGGGAACTGGTAACATAGCAGGAAAGTTTATTTACGTTTGTGATAGTTTCAAACTGCAAATTTGGGTTCCCAAATAGCTGGGTGTTGGCCTCCTTTCATCAGGTGATCTGCCTAGCCTACATAATCTACTTTCTTACTCAGCCATTTCCACAGTGGAGTACATTGTTTTGGTCTTTTAATACTGTCAGCATGGCGAATCAAGGTCTATAAAAGGCATCTGAGAGACAAACAACCTTCTTTTTTATAAAGAAGGAAGTGAAGGCGGCAAAAGCCAAGTGTATATATGTTCTATTTTTGTTTTTTCCTTATTAGAATTCCATTTGTAAATTACAAGGTGCAATATTTTTTATGACTAAAGCTTATTATGGCTTTTAAATGTTGTAAGTAACAGCACTATTTAATATCAATTTCATGGCCAGCCTTTAAGGTTGCACAACTGCCTTTGTCTTTGGAATATTTGTTAAAAATGATTATGCACCTCTGTAGAAAAACTCTCCAAAATTTAAATGAGAGTGATTTGTTAATTGAGGGCTTTTTTATAAACTAAACTTCAGCTTTAACCTGTCCTCAAGTTAAGAGGGCAGGAATCTTGGTGACGACCCCGTGAACGTGATTTGTCCCTTGAGCCACTCTGCTTGAATAAGGCCTGGTGGCTCTCGATAGCCAGCTCACAGTTGTCCTGGGATCTCCCTTCACCATCCTCCCAGGGATTTTCTTTTCTTTTCTTTTGCTTCTTTTTAAAATTTTCCATATTTTTAAGAGACCAGGTCTTGCTATGTTCCCAAGACTGGAGTGTAGTGGCTGTTCACAGACACAAGTCCACTACTGATCATCACCGTTTTCACCTGCTCCATCTCTGACCTGGGCCAGTTCACTCTCCTCAGGCAACCTGGTGGTACCCCACTGCCTGGAGGTCACCATACTGATGCCAGACTTAGTGTGGACACCTGATTGGCATAGCACACTACAGCCCAGAACTCCTCCCGCCTCAGCCTCTTGAGTAGCTGGGATTACAGGTATGTGCCACTGTGCCTGGCCCAGGGATTTTTCTTGATATCCCTCTTCTGGGTTGGATTTCCTATGTCCTACATTCCATGCTTACCTTTTTATGGGATTACTTTGATCTTTATTTTAGGGTGAAGAATGTTCTTTAGTAACTCCTTGAAAAGGGGAGCATGGGAGGAAGGATTTTTGTGGCCTTACATTCCCCAAAATAGCTTTGTTCTGCCCTCGCACTTGATTACTTCTTTGAGTATAGCCTTTTATGTCGAAGACCATTTCCCTCAGAATTTTGCAAGAATTCTGTTGGCTTCTTGTTTCCATTGTTGCTTTTGGATGTCCAGGAGGGTCTGATTCCTGATCGTTTATGTTTTAGCTATTGTTTTGTATGTGTGTGTCTCTTTCTCTAGCCGCTTAGAGAATCTTCTTTTCGTCTTTGGGTCTCCGAGATTTCACAGTGATGTGCCTTCGGTGTGGGTTGACTTTCTTCAGTGTGCTGGGCATTCAGTGGACTTTTTTGTTCTGGCAACGTATGTTCTTCAGTTCTAGGACGTTTTCTTGAATTATTTTGTAGATAATTTCCTCTCCTTCACCATTCTCTTTTCTCTCTTTCTGGAACTCCTGTTAATTGGGTATTACACCTGGGCCTCTGATTTTCTTAACTTTGCTCTCGTATTTTCCATCTTAGTCCTTTTGCTCTGCTTCTATGAGATTTTAACTTTATTTTCCATCCTTCTGATAGACGGTTGTCTCTGCTGTCGTATTTTTGTATTCTAAATCTCTTTTTTTTAAGCAAAGTTATGATCTTTAATATTTTTCTTTTTTCTTTTTTATTTCAAAATATTAAGGAACTGCAAATGTTTTTGGTAGATGGATATCTTTTATAATGCTTAAGTTGGCACTTTTAGTGTGCCCATCACCGAAATAGTGTTCATCATACCTGATAGGTAGGTTTTTACCACTCCCTTCCCCTCCTCCCCCTCTCCCCCACCTTTTTTTTTTGAGACAGAGTCTCAGAGCTAGAGTGCCATGACATCAGCCTAGCTCACAGCAACCTCAAACCCTTGAGTTCAAGTGAGCCTCCTGCCTCAGCCTCCCTAGTGGCTGGGACTACAGGCACATACCACCATGCTCAGCTAATTTTTTCTATGTTTAGTTGCCCGGCTAGTTTGTTTTTCTGTTTTTTAGTAGAGATGGGATCTCGCTCTTGCTCAGCTGGTCTCGAACTCCTGACCTCAAGCAGTCCTCCAGCATGGCCGCCCAAAGTGCTAGGATTACGGGTGTGAGACACCACGCCCGACCTCCCCCTTCTTAATTTCCTGTGACCTTTAATATCTCTTTGTGCCCAGCTGTGCCCATCAATTAGCTTCTATTAAGATCTTTTTATGTTCTTTGAATGTCTCTTCGTTTAGAGCATCATGCTATTCCACAGTTGCAGTATATATTTTTTATCTCTTAAATAGGCATTATGGTATTTTTTCACTTTTTCTTCCTTTTTTTTCCCCCAAGTTTTGTTTTTTTCCAAGTTTCCTTCTCTCTGCATAGTTTCTGTTTGTTCCAGAGTGCTTTTTGTGTGCTTGTTTTGCTCTCTATCTTCCATGTTAAACACTTTCTACAGATTTCTGATAATCCTTGATCATGTGCCTATGATCCAGATTAAGAAGATACAGAGCTGATTGGAAGCTCTGAGTGTGGATGAGGATAGTCTGCTTCAGGCATCACTGTAGAGTAATTGGGTGAGCCATGTGTTTTGATAACCCCTAAGTCAGTGTATCCTCAGCTGTTTCCTTTGAGACTGATAAGGTTCTAGGGAAAATCTTTCAAACTCCTACTTGAAGAGTATGCCTACATTTCTGGATGGAACCAGTGCAGCAGTCAGTAGCCACTGAATCGACCTGTTTGTAATATAGTGCCCATATCCTCAAATGTGCTTTTGATTGGCTTGTTGTCTCCCCAGTCCAGAGAGATGGACAGTCATTCAGAGGGTTAGAGCAAGGAAAGATACTTGAGAATCTGACTTTTCAAAAACCTCCACTCCTTGTTTGGGCCACCCCACTGCACCTTGACATCTGAGCGTGTAAATTAGACTGATTTGCAGCTTTTTTTACTGCTGGCAAGGGATTTGGCTTTTTTGGGTCATTTAAGTCAGTAATCATTGATTTTTTTAGGATTCCAAAATTTTGTTGCTGTTATCTCTGATCTTTGTGGGATTATGCGGTTTGGGGGTTTTTTTTAATCCCTTTAGTGTTATATGTTTTTGTTTTGGTTTGGTTTGGTTTAATCAGCTTTCTTAGGTTGGACCTTTAGTGTTGTTTTAGTTAGATTTGGGGAGGGAATAAAATCAGGTGTGTGGTCAATCTGCCATTTTAACCCAAAGTCCCTTTAGAAGCTTTTTAAAAGTTAAACTTATCCAAGTGTTCAGACATTTTTATGAAGCTCCTACTGCGTACCAGACACACTCTTGTCGTTTCCATCCAGTGTGTGCATTAGTACTCATTAAAGTCACAATACATACATAATTAATATAAATGGCAATTTAAGCAAATGTTTGAGACAATTGTGCAAGAATTTGAGACAACGGTAGAGACATTAATGTGGAAGTTATGTAGATTAATAAATACCTTTAGATTAATAAATGCCTTTAAACGATGACAGTAAATATAGTTATGTTTCTGTGGGGAAATATGTACTGAATATCACCCAGTGTCACCGGAAATACAACTGATCCTCATTATTCCTTGTAGTCATGTTCTAAAAAGTCACCGAGTACCCTGAATTAGCAAATACTAAGCCATTGCTCCTAGAGGAAATACAGGGTTAGGTTCCTGCCAACCTCTGGTCACGTGTTCATCAAAATCAATATGTAACCTTGTTTTATTTGTGTTTCTGTTTAAAGACACTTTATTTAATATATGTCATTGATTTATTAACATTAAACGAATGGCCAAAAGCACTATAACTCATGCCTGAATGATGCTTATCTAACACAATTTCTCCATAAGGCACATCATAGCCTTCTTGCAGTTAGGAACACTAGACAGCATTTCAGTGCTATGCCAAAAAAGCACTGAAAGCACAAAACTCCAAAAAACGTGGTATTAGATAAAACGCAGAAAGGACCTTACACTTGTTTACAGTGTAAGAGCTGAAACAAGAAGTTAGAGTATCACAGTGTTCAACCTCAGCTGGGAATGTGTGAATCAGGTGACTCAAAGTTTTCACCACTCTGTGCATGTCCATGAATGGCCATGAAAGCAGCATGAACGAATGTTGATTTGGGGATTACAAATATAATTTAGCAAGTAGGCGAATTCACAAAACAGAATATACAAATAATGAGGATCAACTGTATATCCTGGCCCTCCAGGGGAGGGCATTTATAATCCCTTTAGGAGAAACAGTGCAGATTTTGTATGCATGTATGCAAGCATGTATATATAAACTACTGTTCTCCAGAGCTTTTTTTAGTGGCCAGTGTAATCCATAATAGCCAGTAATAAACTCAGTAATTAGCAGTTTACATACATTACTTCATTGGCTTTTACCATCTTGTGAAGTAGGTGTTATTTCTATTTAAAAGAAGGAATAACTAGGTTGGGTGATTTGAGTAACTTACTCATACTCCCACAGTAGATGGAGGAGTAGAGATTTGTCTGTCACCTAAAATCTTAACCATTTCTCTGCTGGACCTCAACTCCAAAAGAACCCTTGTTCCTGCTGCCAAGTCACTGAAATTGTTTGTGGGCAGAGGTCAGGGATGTGAGTATCATGTGATTTATTTTTAAGTATAATTCTCACTTTAAAAAAAATTGTGCTGACTCTGGTTTTCATGATCATTTCAATTTTAACATTTGTTTACTTTTAATTCTGATTTATAGAATTAAAAATCATACAATAAAGTCCATTTACTTTACACATGAGAAAACTGATCCTCCTGGACATTAACTTGCCCAAAGTCACACAGTTGCTAAGACCAGTATCCAAATTGTTTAACTCTCAATCTGTCTCTTTTCTCTAAGTTTTATGTAGCCCCTTGTACTCAAAAGATCGTTTCAATCAATCTGGCAGAGTAAGTACCCAGTTAGCTAAAATCTGTTGTCCAGTTATGCTCACTACTTTTTAAGTTTGACATCCTGGAGTGAACCGCTGATAGACAAAGCTGCCAAAGAGCAGCAGGGGGAGACACGCTGTCTGCAGAGTACTCAGGATTGGCTGGAGACAGCCTGCTCAGGGAAGCACTCCTTCGGCGTCATCTGACTGGTGGCACTTCAGAATGCAGGTCTGGCGTTTTCAGAGCCTCTAATTTTTCACAGGAAGCTGGAAGACCAGATATTATTATGAAATATTGGCAACCGCCAAACTTTAAAACCACACCACAAGACAAAAAATGTCCATGGACTGGCTTCAGGCTGCCAGATTGAAACCTCTGCTTTAGAGGATTCATCTCACGCTGTGGGTTTCATTCCTCTGCACCATTAGTGACTGTGGGAAGGAACCAAACCAGTTTATAGTGACAGGTTACGGGAATGCTGTTGGGTCAAACTTCAATAGTCACTAAACCATTAAGTGACCAGACACAGTCTGGCTGTTTATTTTATGAAAAAATTTGTTTACATGTGTTTTGACCACATATTAGTGTTTGTTCCATGTTAGAATTGATTACTATTTTGAAGTGAAATGTAGAATTTTGCAGTCTCATGTGTTAGCAGACTTGCCACCCTTATCTCAGGCACACAAGGTTCTGACGTAGCATTATCACTTGCTGAAAATATGTATTTTATCTTGTTTTACGGCTGTAGACATTACACAGCATCCGCATCCAAACAGTGTTACTCATCCTCTTAGTGCTCTCAGGAATAGACTGTCTCCACATTGCATCCAAAAGTCTTACCTTAGTTCTTTCCCTGAGAAGCTAATGGTAGTCATGGTGCTAAAAGCATGAAGTGATGTAAGACTAAATCTAAAGTGCAGCTGTAGGTTATTGGTGAACAACTTTTCCATTAGTATCAGAAAGTAATAGATAAATACCTGGAGAATTTGAGAACTCAATGGCATTCATCTATTCATATAGAAAAATGCTCAAATTATAAAAATACACAAATTATAAATTATAGAAACACAAACTCAGTGAATTTTCACAAAGTAGACATGTCTGGGTAACCAGCACACAGATTAAGAAATGAAACATTTATCCCATAATACTATTGATGGGCACTTGGCCTTCCATTTGGGAACTATTACATTTAGTGCTGCCATGAATTTTTGTGCACATTTTTTTGAGTGGGAGGGGGCGAACTTAGTGCATGTCTTAATTAGGTGTATACCTAGGAGTAGAGTATCTGGGTCATGGGGTAGCCATATGTTTAACTTTAATAGATACTACCAGTTTTCCAATGTATTTGAATCAATTCAGACTCCACTGGCAGCATGTGAGTTCCAGCTGTTGCACATCCTAACCGGCACTTGATCTTGGCCTTTTCGTTTTAGTCATTCTAGCACGGTTTGAATTTATATTTCCTAATGGTTATTGACATTGCACACCTTTTCATTTGTTTATTGGCCATTTGGATATTTTTCTTGTAAGGTACATGTAAGTATTTTGCAAAAGTTTGTAAACTTTTTTCTTAAACTAACTTTTAAAAATAAATAGTTTGCATTTATAAACATTCTTGTTCAGAGAGCTAGCTAGTTTCCTCCATTGACTCCACCACAGTAAATAACTTCTGAGAGTTGATCTAACATGTGTAAAACCAAGATGACTGTGGCCCGTTCACACTGCCTTCCAGATTAACTTTCTAAACAAGAAGAAACCTTGAGGGTTCTTTTCAGGCCATTTAAACTACCAATATTGGTAAGAAAAAACGAAATAGAACTAGTAATAAACACAAACATTTTTTAAACAATCTTTGGAATAGCCTTTTGCATTTTTGGTTTTATGAATTTGTTTTATGAGTTCTGATTGGTAACAGAATCAGCTATTAGTAAAATGTTACTTATTACAAGAGTTAACTTAGAAAAAGAATGTAGCTTAAATTGCCCTTTTAAAAAATATCTGTCTGTCTATCTGTATTGTTGAGATTTTTTTCCTGCTTACAGAGTAGTATATGGTTGTGGTCAAAAATTCAAAAGATACAGAAATATATAACATAGAAATTGAAAGTCTCCCATTAGGGATAATTGTTTGGTTTGTATTCATCCAGATTTTCTTTTATAAATTTACTAACATATATCACATCATATTAATAATATACTCTGCATTCTGTTTTGCCACTTTTGTAACCTGACAATAATTGTTATTCCTGAATTTTTAAGTTTTTTATTATTATATATGATAATTGGATTCTCATTATTGGCAATAAGAATTCCTTATGGAATAGATTTTAAAAAACAAAATATAGTTGGTATGTCAATTTTATTAACCTTCTAGCTCCTTAAAATGGTTCATTTTTCTGGCAAGTTTCAGTATGCATCTTTTAATTTACTTAACATGATATTTGCTAGTACACAGAAAAATTCCAACTAAGGGAATCTAAATTAATGGGGTTCATGAAGAGGTTGAACATGGCTTGATTTTTCAGCAGTTTTTTTGTATATTTAAGGCATCCTAATTATGAAAATTCAGCTATAAAATTATTAAATATACTCTGTCTTCATTAGAACTTCTCTGGATTGCACCTACACTTTGTAATATGATGGTAGCTTCTGCTCATTTCAGATGGTTCGGTGGCAGTCAGGTTAAGACCTGCAGATATGACTGATCCTCCAAGGGTTATTCTTATTTCTAGTTCAGCACTCCGCGTTACAGGGATTGTCGTCGAGTCCTTCCTGAAAGCCAGTATGCTAGTCTCTGATTGGAAATCTCCAAGTGTGTGTATATATATATATTTTTAAAGCAGTGAGGCTAATTTAAAAGTATATACCATTAAGCTGTTTAAAAAGTATAGTATACAAATTAAAGTAAATTCCAAGGTATTCTACTTTATGGAGTAGTATAACATCTAATGTACAAACAAAATCTTCATTTTCCTATAATCTAGAAGCAACTTGCCAGATAAATCATTATATTCTGAGGTCTGTAGTCTCAACAAATCATACCTTATATTGAAATGAGAATAACCGAGCTGTATTTTGTTTATCCAAGTTGAAAAGACTGTATAAAATAATGTTGCTAAATATTAAAGAAGATACTTTTTTTTAATACCTTCATAGTCATTATGGTTGTTGAAATCAGTCTGGTTCTAGGTTTGGGAGTTAATCATCTTGAATTTCTTGTTCTAAAGCAGTACTTTGCTAGTTGAAGATCGCCTTCCAGTTTTATAAAGTGTTTCCCCAAATGTGCTTCTCTGTCCCAGCAAGACCAGGTGGAAGTTTCTCTGTGGATTGTACATTTGGCAATCTCAGGAACAGAAAATAGACATTCTTCTCTGGAGGCTTTTCTGTGACCGAAGTGCCATCACGTACTAGATGTCCTTAATAAGAACTGGGGAATAGCAAAGTGTTGAACATCGGTTTTATAATGCAAACGAGGAGAATGCTGTAACGTGTTGTTTGCCACCTCTAAGTGTGAAGTACTAGGTTTTTGTTTTCTTTTGTTTTTTGTTTTTGTTTGGAGACAGTCTCTCTCTGTTGCCTGGGCTAGAGTGCCATGGCATCAGCCTCGCTCACAGCAACCCCAAACTCCTGGGCTTAAGGAATCCTTCTGCCTCAGCCTCCCAAGTAGCTGGGACTACAGGCATGCGCCACCATGCCCGGCTAATTTTTTCTATATATTTTTAGTTGTCCAGCTAATTTCTTTGTATTTTTTTAGTAGAGACGGGGTCTCGCTCTTGCTCAGGCTGGTCTCAAACTCCTGACCTCGAGCTATCCTCCCACCTAGGCCTCCCAAAGTGCTAGGATTACAGGCATGAGCCACTGCCCCCAGCCTGAAGTACTAGTTTTAATAGCTAATCAAATAATTGTGTAGGATAAATTATTTCATGCTAGGTCCAAAAAAAAATGGTGATTCAGAATAACCTAACCATTAGATTTGCTTTGGAAACACTAGCAACCAAAAGAGCATAAATGTAAACGTCTCACTCAATTCTCTCTCCTCCCGTGGGTAATACGGGCAACCCAAATAAAATGACCCTGTGTTTTTTAGATGTTTCCACTAATTGTTTGGGAAAACAAAATTGTTTCCCATTTCTTCTTCTGGCAACAAAGAAATGGAGCTGTAGTTCTTGAAATTGTTTGTGTAAATGATCAAATTACTTTTTTGTTTTTTAAACAGTCTTGTTTCCTGAGCTGAGAACTCATTACCAGACTTACCCTGCAGTATGTTTTGTCTGCTAAATTAAAGCAAATCAAAACAAAACAACAGCAACAAAAAAAGCCCACCATAACCTGCATTTAGGTTTTTAGCAGTAAGGAACTACCTGTGACAGATGCTTAGCTATTGTCATGTGAACAGCTTTGTTGTAATAAACATAAACAAGAGTTGCAGTGGGGAGCTATGGGAACTGATTGATCAGACTTTGAGAAGCATCATTATCCCTTAAGCAGCGGGACTGTTTAGGGAGTGTCTGTTAAGGAGGTTGGAAAGCTCAAAGTGTGTGATGGCTGCAGCTGCTGCTCTGCATTCCTGGTACCAGAGTTTATCGCTGGCTTTTCAGTTTTAGTTACAGTGTCCTGCTGGTGATATCTTCTGTGTTACCTATTTTTTTAAATAATTTGTTCCTTTTCTGTTAAGTGAATCATTTTATAGGAGGGGAAAACCAGACTTCACAAAAAAAACCTTGTGAAGGAGATTTAATCCCGTGCTTAGGAATGTGGGATTTATAATTAAACTGATTCGGTTTTCAGTAGGGTCTTGAGCCAGTACTGCCAAGCATAAAAATGACTTTTACATGTATTTCATGGAATGTATGTAATAGGCCTTGTCTTCTATTTCTTGTGTTTATAAGCCATATGAAAAACTCAGGCAGTGCTTATAGAACTTCACTGTTTGAGATCTGACTTTGCAACTGCAGTTTTCTCTGTGCTTTTGGATTGAAGGAGGCAGTGAGTGGGACCCCTAGAAGTCAGAAACAAGTGAAACGTAAGCCTAGTCAAGTCCTAAGGTTTTGAAGGGGGGGCTTGTTTGTTTTGTTTTGAGGACAGGGTTGTTTTTGTCCTTTTGGGGGCTCTCTGGAGTGAGACTTAGGATCTTAGAGTGTCAGTATTCATTTTTCTTGTTTCCTTTAGGTTAATGTTGGAAATTTATCAATCAGGTTGAGTAAAATAGGAATCCTACCCAAAGGGCTTTCCTGCTTAGTGGAGAAGCTGTGATTTATAAAGTCACAGCATAATGAAATAAAATGATAATGAAAAGCCTTGGGCAGACTGGCTGTGTAATGTATTTTAGGCAGTTTACACAGGTTGGTTTGTTTAATTATTATTATTTTTGTTCTTGTCAGAATTGTCATTTCTAATAGTAGGATCCTTCAAACTGTTTAAACCAAATCTTGCTTGCTACTGGTGAAAATTGCTTCCGATTTCTTCTTAAAGTCCAAACCGTTCCTTTAAAGCCTAACAGATGTTTACTTTCCTCTTCCATCAGTGAAAGCTAATAGTATATTCTTAACTAGTTCCTTCTCTCTTCCTTTAAACACCACGTTAAGTGGAAGTAGCTTTGCATCGCTTTGGCTTTTTTGACCAAAGCACACACCCATACCCCTCCCTATCTCCCTGGAACTGGTTCAAGGTTTGGAGAGAAGGATTTGCTTGGCGGTGTTTCCCTTCTCTTATCTGTGAGTGAGCATATGCTAGGGTTGAATTTATTTTGACCCTTTAAATTTGGAACTGAAGCAAGAGTTTAAAGTACAACTGAAGAGTCTGCCGAACTTTAGACATGAGGGATCCAGGGAGGAAGGTGCGTACGTATATTCTGAAGCTTTCTCATAGATTTTCTCGTAGAAGTGACCATCTTTATACATATATATCATTGTAAGCTAATAACTACTACTCAGAGGAAAGATATTTTATTTAATTTTTTTTATTTTTTATTTATTTATTTTTTTGAGACAGAGTCTGGCTCTGTTGCCTGGGCTAAAGTGCTGTGGCGTCAGCCTAGCTCACAGCAACCTCAAACTCCTGGGCTCAAGCAATCCTTCTGCCTCAGCCTCCCCGAGTAGATGGGAGTACAGGCACATGCTACCATGCCTGTCTAATTTTTTCTCTATATATTTTTAGTTGTCCAGATAATTTCTTTCTACTTTTAGTAGAGATGGGAGTCTTGCTCTTGCTCAGGCTGGTCTGGAACTCCTGACCTTGAGCGATCCTCCCACCTGGGCCTCCCAGAGTGCTAGGATTACAAGCGTGAGCCACCACGCCCAGCCAAGATATTTTAAACTATATAAAGATATATGTGGCACTAACATCATATGTTTATGTGCCTGATTTTAGTAGCAATTGCTGTAGTATTTCATACTTTTAAAATGATGACAGAATAAGTAAATTCTGAATTTTTATTTGAAAGCCTTTTGGAAAAACTTAGAAAGATGGGCATTTGCAGGGGGAAAAAATGTATTATTTGTGATTTGTCTCCAAGTGAATGACTGAAAAAGTATATAGATATTTTAATTATTCTATCATTTTCTCTTCTAAAGCATCAAATGAAGAGAGCTACAAATGGTTATTATTAGATAAAGACTGTCCAGGTTCTCCTCAGAGTTGAGAAGCAATTCTCTTTTATCTTTGTCCAGTAATTCTGAGCACAGTTCCTTGCATATATAGTAGGCTGGACTGATTTCTTTCCTGACTGATCTTTTTCAGAGCCTGGCCCAACTAGAAAATCTGTGCAAACAGCTGTATGAAACAACAGATACAACCACTCGACTCCAGGCAGAGAAAGCCTTGGTTGAATTTACCAACAGTCCCGATTGCCTGAGCAAGTGCCAGCTACTCCTCGAAAGAGGAAGTGTACGTAAGATGTAAAAAATTCTAAAGGATACTGGAGGCTTAGGAAATGGTATTCTGTTCTAACGTTAGGGATGGATTGGGCTAGTTCTGTTCCCTGATTCTTGTAGGTGTCCCTGACTTCTTAATTTTACCTTTGAAAAGCACCATACCTGCCAGGTGGGCAAGAAAACCCATATAGCCTCATCAGGAAAATCTTCGAACATAATCCTGCCATTTTTCATCTTGAATCAAATTTCTGAAACATGTTTTGTGTGTTTACACTTAAGCGCCACCTCCTGTTCTTTTCAGAAGAAGACAGGGCTGTATGTAAATGACCTTTTGTATCCAAAGTCCTTGTCACTGTGCAAGAGCCTCATTCTTGGTGTTTTTCTCCTCTCTGCCATAGCTGCTGCTTAGTGCCTTACGAGTCCAGGGAAAAATGACCTTGACAATAAAAGTTACAAGATGTAGGATTTAAAATGGAATTAGAACCTCCTCCAGCATAATAGTGGCATCGCAGTGATAAAATAATGCTTCTAATGAGACATAATTTGATAAAATTACTATTTTTGGTGAGATGGAAGTCTAAGGAAGGGTAAGATCCCCCAGGGTACCATGAAAGGGCACTGAGAGAGTCAGAATCCCAGCTAGACAGTAGCAGCAAGTACCAGCCTTCTTTCAGCAAAGCAGTGACATAATCAAGTGTCGCCCTCCTATTTTCCTAATGCTCAAACAACTTTCTAGGCATGTATTTGTCTTGTTTCACAGATGAAAGGGACGACACTAAAAAAAGTACAAATGTTAGTCATTATTATTATGAAGAAGTGATAATATAGTATTATATCCTGAACAACAGTGTAGCCCTAAAGAATTGGCTAATAAAAATTTACTTTCGAAAAAGTATCCTCAAGACTGGAATGAAATGTGAAAAAATGAAAGCAGTTAATTTGTTGAGAGGGTAGAATTCTAGATGACTTCATTTTTGAATTTTCATTACTATTATAATATTGTTTATGCAATAAATAGAACAAATTATAGTTGGCTAAAATTATCTCTTGGTAGCTGAGTGATCTAATTCTTTTTTCAGCTGTCTGAATAATACAAGGTCATGTTCAGAGATTGTGTGGTGGTCTAAGTTTTGCATATGTAATTTTTTGTATATTTCTTTTAAATCACTTGGTCTTTGGATTAATCCACTTACACTTGTCCTATGGGAGATGCACAGCTAGCTCTTCAGCTGACTCCTGCTGGAACCCCACAGTAAAATCTCTAGTACTGAACTCCAGCTCCTCCTCATTGACAGTCAGCAGGCTGGAAGAAAATTGGATTGGTGCAATACTAAAAGCATAAAAGCACTTAATTATGGTGGATTCTTAGTTTTTAATCTCTCTATTGACTTCTTAGTGATTTGGTAGACTTATTGAAATTAAACTACTTACACATTGTGTAATATGTCGTTATAGTTATACATTACATACTATAATGATAGTAGCCTCTCTTGCATATTAATGGTTTGACCACATCTGCTTTAACAAATCAGTCTAAGCCATGTTCAGGTGTGTTGAACAGAAATCACTTGTCAAAGTCACTTTTATAGATTTTTTTTTCTTAATCTTAAATTTTTATAGCTGGTAGTATTATGTAATACTAACATAAATGGATAGCCTACGGTGTTAAGAACTTTTACTTTAATGGAAAATTATCCTTGACCCTTGAATAAATTATTTTTACTGGTTCTTAGTCTGTTCCTGTTACGTGACATTATACAGTATAGCCACATGGAGGAATTCTTGCATGGTTCCTTCTTATATATTGTGATCAAATGGAATGCTTTGATTCTCCATAAGGTTAAAATTCATTAAAAGCCACATTTGAGACTGTGATGATGCCATTCCATTGCTTAGGGCATACTTTTTCTTTCTCACAAATAATTGTTATGAAGTTTTCTTCATTCCCCAGCTCTGTAGTTTATTGATAGCTATGCTGATGGGAAGATCTAACTTAGGGATTAACTATATAGCATAGTGCGGTGGTTCCCTCTAATACTTGTCTTTTTTTTTCTTTCTTATACCATACTATAGAAATATTTTGAGGTGAAACATTTTGAAACTTCATTTTAACAGATATTGAAGGAAGGAGATTTCTTGGATTAAATGAGAGAAGAGATTTTTGTTCTAAGGATCTGATATTTTTCTGCAAAGATGCCCTCCAGGGTCGGTCCCTCACAGTGAAGCAGATACCCACATTGGATTCAGTGCCCCTTGTTCATGGCTGAAGTCAGCTAAATAAGCATTATGCTATGTGGGGCTCATTTTTCCTCAGAGTTACCCTCCAAAATCCAGAGGATCAAATATAGAAAAACCGAATGCCTTCTCTTGAATCTGAGCACAGATCTCCAAGTAAAAAACCCTATGACTAACTTACCCAGTATAATTTTAAGTCCTCTTTCTCCCTCTTTTCACAGTCATCTTACTCCCAGTTACTGGCAGCTACATGCCTTACCAAGCTTGTATCACGCACAAACAACCCCCTACCATTGGAACAACGAATAGATATTCGTAAGTAGAGCATTTACCGTTCTGTCTTGAAGAAATTAGTTTAATTAATGGTGTGCTGGTAATAGTTAACTCTGTGTGCTTGTTTGATAATGGCTGACATTGCTAATCGTACAGAATATCTAGAATCCAGGTTTTTTCCAGAATTTTGGGCTTATGAAAGTGCAGAGGACACAATACAATTACTTCTAAATAAAGCCTAAATGATCCCTTTTGTTGTCAAGAGATTACTTTCATACAGTCTTTATTGCCACTAGTAACTAAGTAAAACATTGTTAAGGATTTTGAATTCTGGGTAGACCACATTATTTAGCTATGTAGGGGTAAATTCAAGGCAGCTATACTTCAAACTCTTCATTGTGACAGTATGAAATTCTGAATTAGAAAGCCTACTAATAATCTTAAATTTGAGGTCCCACTTTAGGAATTAAGGGAGCTTAGGGTAAAAATAGTCTAAATTTACCATTTCTTGGCCATTTAGCATGTTTAAAGATTATACACCTTTCTCTGGCAGAGCTTTCTGTTATGTGGATTGTTTTGCTTTCTAGGGAACTATGTGCTTAACTACCTTGCCACTCGGCCAAAGTTGGCTACTTTCGTGACACAAGCACTTATTCAGTTATATGCCAGAATCACAAAACTGGGCTGGTTTGACTGTCAGAAGGATGACTATGTCTTCAGAAATGCAATCACAGATGTCACGAGGTTTTTACAGGTATGATGTATATATTCGATATAATAGGAATGGGAGAAGCAACATATATATACTTACATGCTTATCTGCTGTTTGAAAAATTACACAAAATAGAATTATTTGATATGGTCTCTTCTGCGTCTTTTTTACCCTTATGTGTTTGCATGTCAGCCAAACAAACCCTGCCTCGTTCTTCTGAATGCCTACATACTATTCCAAGCTAAAACACCATAATTTAATTAATCTTTTATAGATGGACATTTACTTTGTTGCTATTTTTTAGCTGTTAAAATAAATATTTAAGTGACTATCCCAGTACCTTTTTTTTTTTTTTTTTTTTTTTTTTGAGACAGGAGCCCAATTCTCGTCCCTTTTTTTTTTTTTTTTTTTGTGAGACAGGGTCACATTCTGTGACCCCGGCTAGAGTGTAGTGGTACTATCATAGTTCAGCGTAACCTCAAATTCCTGCATTCAAGCAGTCCTCTCACCTCAATCTCCGGAGCAGTTGGGACTACAGACATGCATCACCACACCTAGCTAATGTTTTTGTGATATTTTTGAATAAGTGTGTTTGTAAGGTGAATTCCTAGCCTTGGAAATTAATCAAAGGGATATGTATTTTTTTTTTTTTTTTTACTTTGCAAAATATTTCCAGATTACCCTCAAAAATGTTATATACAGTCATACACTGCATAATGATGTTTTGGCCAATGACAGGCAGCATATGTGGCAGTGGACCTGCAGGATTATAATAGAGCTGAAAAATTCCTGTCACCTAGTGATGTAGCCATCGTAGTACAACACATTACCTTTTCTATGCTTAGATACACTTACCATTGTGCTACAGTTGCCTATAGTATTATTAGTATTACTCAGTGTAATAATACACTGTACATGTTTGTAGCCTAGGAGCAAAAGGCCATACCACATAGCCTAGGTGTGTAGTAGGCTGTGCCATCTAGGTTTCTGTAAGTACACTCTGTGATGTTCACACAATGATGAAATCGCCTAACCATGCATTCCTCAGAACATATCCCCATCATTAAGCAATGCATGACTATACCTAATTTATTACTTCCACCAGCAGTTTGTAAGAGTGCCTACTTTCCTATATCTCAGCCCTGGAAGCTAAACTTTATCATTTTTCCAATTTAATAAGCGAAAAGAATTGGTATCTCATTGTTTGGGTTACAAGTGAGACTGGACAAATTTCCATGTGTTTATTTACTGCTTATATTTGTTTTTCTATGAACTTCTATTTATGTCTTATACCCATTTTTTTCTTAGATTCTTTGCCATCTTACTGTTGTATATAGTCTCTTTGTAAATTATGTTACTCATTTGTCATTTACCTTATAAATGTGTTTTGAAGTTTATCTTTTTAGAATGTGTATGCTATAATGCTTACAGGAATTTTTAAAATATAAAAGTTTTAAATGTTGATGAAGTCAGATTTATCAGTCTTCCTTAATGGCACTTAGGTTTTATATCCAGCGAAGCAACAGTTTTAAGCTATAATTCCTTACTACCTTGTCTAGGTGACACAGGAATCTGTTATTCAAAAGTATGAGTGCATTGCAAATGCCAATTCTTTCTACCTTACTTTTTTTACCAGGATAGTGTTGAATACTGCATCATTGGTGTCACGATTTTATCTCAGCTAACCAATGAAATTAATCAAGTAAGTGCTACAGCCTTCCTCATTGAAGTAAGTGCAATATTTTTTCTTAGTATTGGTGTTTTCTGCTGTGTGTGGGATGATCTTTTTTGGCAGTTGTGTGCTTTTGCGGTAAGTGATTAATGCCCTTTGAAACAAAATAGTTCAATTGGGTTTTCCTCTGTAAGTTCAGCCTACTTCAGTTTTCGTCCTGGTCTGCTTCTGTCTCCAGAATATTTTACCCTCCCATCTCAGCTTTCCTTATTGATATTAATGTTCATTTTAGAGATGAGAGTGATGGAGAGTGATGTTCATAAGTCAAAACCATAGTGAAATGCTACCCTGCTAATGAAAGAGAATAACTCCAAAAAAGGGATTATAAAAGTGGAACCAGCATCATTTGTGTGCCCTTTCTGCTCCTGTGTACATTAATATGTGTTATAATCATTTAAAAATCAGTTCCCGTGTACTACTATTAAATATTTTGCTGGTAATCTTTTCAGAATGGATGAAACATTCTGCTAAATACCAATTAATTTTTTAGTCATTGATGTCACAGAATGCTACAGAGGAAATACCAGTGGCTTTCTTTTGCTCTGGCTATTATTTTTTCAGTCATTTACTTTCGTATCCCACTAAAATTTTATAATTATTGAACAGGCCAGTATTAATATTAGTTGTAATATCTCACCCGTGTCTGCATATTAAATACATTAGCATTACTGTTGCTGTTGCTCATAATTATGCAGACATTTTTATTAACGCTGAGAAATTTTAACTGTGACCTGGTGCTATGCTAAATGTATTAGCTTATAGCCTATTAAATCTAGAGTCCACATTGTGTTTTCTGTCACATGCAGTCCCCATTGTGATCAGTAATTATCACAATAATAATAGTTTACACTTTGGAGTGATTCCTATGTGCCACTGCTTCTTATAACAGTCCAATAAGGTATGTGCTGTGGTTACCTTATTTCTGGATAAGGAAACTGAGGCACATAAAAATTAAATAATTTGCCTCTGGTTTCCCAGTTAGTAAGCAACAGTATCTAAATTCGAACCCAGACAATCTCATTCTAGAGCCTGTGTTTTTAACAGCTAACTTACTGTTTAACCACTGTTACCTTTGCGGTAGGAGAGCGCATGCATTAACTAAGCACGGAGATTGTGGGCTTAATGTCATCCCCTTTCAAGTTTGTCTTCACAAGCTACATCAATGTTGGTATTTAAAAAAAAAAAAAAGACCATTTTCAAGATTTTACTTGTCTTTTTTAGAAAACGGTGAAATTATGTGTAGTATACTTAATGTGCTAACATTCTATTATGCTCATTATAACAGATTATATACAATTTAGAAAGACCTTTATTATGTTAAGACATACACGATAACATAGTGACACTGGAGCTAGAATCAGAATATTTTGAACCTCTAAGTCACTTTAATTTTCCATTATTTTTTGGTTGTCAGATTCAAAGCAGAAAGTATGTTTCTGTCACCATTCCTATTTGAATTTAGAAATAAAATCAAGGAAGACTTGATTGTCAGAAATCTTGCTGCACTACTCTTTAATGTGGCAGAAACAGAATGAGCCTCCTCTTGGATGAAGTGATGATATATAGGAGAGATTTAAGCTTTCAATAAGTGGTTGGACTAAAAATATCCTTGGCAACCTTGAAATTCGTTTATTCCACATATTGAGTGCCTTCTATGTGTTAGGAATATAGGGCATACTAAAGAAGTAAAAGGTGTAGTTCTTGGCCACAAAAAAATTTATAATTTAGCTGAAAAGACAATAACAGAGGGATGAGTGAGAGACTGATACGGCCATTTAAATTAAGTTTTCACTTCCGTGGTATAGACTATATGTTGACTAGGTTAACGAAGGAAGAAATATTACAGGCTACTGTCATTTATCTTAAGTTCATGACTGTTAATGACTGTTTTGGGAAATTCTCTAGTAACTTCAGCTTTGAGGGGATGCTTTTAAAGTTGTTTTTTACTCAAATCCAAGCCTTATTACTCTGTTTTTGAGACTAAGCCACAAAAACGACATGACAGTAATTATTAGCAATGTCTGCCAACAATTTGTTAAGTTTTACCTCCCTGAGAACAGAGGAAAATAAGGATTTGCAGTTAAGATACTCATCCCTGCTTTTGCTTTTCCTCCGTAAGCTAGAGAGAACATCCTAGCTAGCTGTTAGCAGCCTACTGTCCTCTGCAGCCTTTCCCTAGCTATGCCCTCACAATAATTTAAATGTTTAAAATGTATTTTGTATCGATGTTGCTTTTATTGGAAGTCTTTCTAGTTTATGTGAAGTCTACATGAAAAATTCTTTCTTTACAATTCTTTGTATTGGTTTACTCTTTTTCTGCACAGGCAGACACCACCCATCCTTTAACCAAGCACAGAAAAATAGCCTCTTCTTTTCGAGATTCATCATTATTTGATATCTTCACACTTTCCTGCAATTTACTAAAACAGGTGAGAATGTAGTTTGGGTCATGCTTTCCTGTTTCTTTTAGAAGGATGGTAATGGGTGGGAACTTGTTAAATGTCAGCTCCTAACTAACCCCATGGGAGTTTATACATCTCTTTCATCGTCATTGTCTCTCACATGATACACTTCTCAGAGGTATTGGAGAAACTTGGCAGATTGACCACTGAAGTTAGAGAAGGGTTGTAATTTCCCTATTTCAGATCTATTCCCGTAGGTAAAGAGCAATAAGTGAGCATTTATCCCATGCTCCTATCTTAAAGGAACCGAGTTTACTACAGAGTTTGAAATTTTGTTGCTTGGTGGTTGTTGTTGTTTTTTAACCACATAAAATCTTTCTGTACAGAATGAAAGCATGTTAGTTTTATGGTGTTTGGATTCTTAGTGCTCTGAAAGCAGGTTTAGACTACATTGTTAGCATACAAAAACTAGGCGGGCTTCTCTGTCCCCTGCTGAGTTAAGAGCAGCAAATAAACAAGCAACATCTGTAAGGAAAAGTAGATTTTGAATTTTTAACATTCATTTAGATTTAATAACCCGAAGGGGTAGACAGTATCACATAAGGAAATTACTTGTTTTAAAACAGAAAGTTGGTGTTTCAATTCATTTATTGATAGAGTTAAACTAAGAAAGAAATGTTAACCTAAGGGCTCTACACATTTATATCCGAGTTTGAGTGCTTTGTCCCTGTGAAAAGCTAAATGGGATTAGCCTCTGGCTTTTTGCTCATTTGGGGGTTTTTGTCCTCTTTTTACTGCATTTCCCAATTGTAGTTTTAGAAGCCAAGTTTGGATTCTTTCTGTTGTCCCAGTTAATGATATCCATCTTTTCCTTAATTACTTAGTTTTCTCTCAGAATTCCCAGACAATCCTTAGGTTAGCCAACCTGCGTGCCAAAAGCTCTTGTTTCCCCTGGAAGGGAAAACTTTTGACAAAACTAAGGATTGACTCTTCTTAATTGATACTGATAATCAAGAACAGATATTTAGCCAGCACTGAGGCTCACCTCGTCTACCCTTGGAATCTGACAACCCCAGTAGCTGTGGACCAGTATTTAGCTGTAGTCTGCAGGGACACTGCAGATGAATAAATAGAATTCAATGATGATTTTGTTTTAATTCTGTTTTGAAAGATTTTTGGCGATGGTGCTGTTAAAAAGAGGAAGGAGGGTAGGGCAGGGTGTAAAACTCCCTCAGAATTCCCTGCAGAATTTAATCCTAGCCCTGTCTAGAAATAACTAGGATCTCTCATGCCAGTGAAATCACCACACATCCATATTGCTTCAGAATTCTCTGGGGCCATAATGTCTACCACATGTGAAGAATAAGTGTTAAAAGGGGGCTCTCTTTAAATACCAGCTTCATGTTTTTATTGTATATATGTTTTAATAGTAGCTAATAGGAGCTAAGTATTTTTATAATAATATTAAGGTGACAGAAGTATAGCGTCTTTGACCGGGGCATTTTATTGTGCTGAAGTAGAGCCCTCCTTTTCTGGCTTAACAGCTTTTTCATGGGTCTGGGAGCAAACTAGGAAGAGAGGAGTGATTGTTTGGGGCTCATTATGTGGTAATTTTTACAGGCTTCAGGAAAGAATCTAAACTTGAATGATGAAAGTCAGCATGGCTTGCTCATGCAACTGCTCAAACTCACTCACAACTGCCTAAATTTTGATTTCATCGGCACTTCTACTGATGAGTCCTCAGATGACCTGTGTACAGTACAGATTCCCACCAGCTGGAGATCAGGTAACAGAACACGCACCCCCCTAACACAGTCTGCCACTCAACTCTACAGTGTCCATAAGATGGATGATCTAAAGAACCCCTAGCAATCCCTTGTTTATTCTGAGAGAGAATTTAGAATTTTAATGTCTATTTTTATAACATGGGGGCAAGATTGTTGGAGGAATCTCATATATCCCCCAGCATGGGAGAACTCTTTACGTTACTGATTAACACAGCAGTCAGTCCCCAACATTTTTGGCACCAGTTTCATGGAAGACAGTTCCATGGACTGGGACCAGTTCCATGGACTGGGAATGGGGTGGGGGGGGGCCCCTGTGGTGCAGAGCTCAGGTGGTGATGCTTGGCCTGTTTCCTAACAGGCCATGGACCAGTAATGGACCAAGGCTCAGGGATTGGGGACTACAGTGTATATTTCACCTTCTTGCATTATCACCTAGAGACTTCTGTTTTCTGTTTATTTAGGGTAATACCTATCTTTAAAAACAAAACAAAGCAAAAGAATTTCTACTTGTGTTTGTTTTTATGTTCCAAAAGAATAAAATTTTAAATTCTTGCTGTGGACAGAGGTGCTTGGATTGTCTTAAGTTCCCTGAGAATCAAAAGAATGAATCTATTTTTTAGAGGAGCTAAAACTAGTACTTTAAAAAAAAGGAAAACCAAAATGCCCCTATTAGCTTATTACTTTCTAAGGAAATAAATATTACGTAACATAAGTAAGCAGGGGAAATGGTCTGTAATATATAGTACCAGAAGTATGCCAGTAGCAATATGCATACATAATAAAGTTATGTCTTTTATCTTTTTTTTCCCCCCCAGCATTCTTAGATTCTTCAACTCTGCAGCTGTTTTTTGATCTGTATCATTCCATCCCTCCTTCATTTTCACCTTTGGTGAGTCAGGACCACAGTTTCTAAAGCAAACCTATTTCTATAAAGTAGAAATGGTGAATGAGCCTTATGTTCATTTTGTTTTTTAAAATCATAGAAGTGAAGCATAAAAATACTAGGTTTAGTTATCTAGCCTTTTGAGATTAAGTTTGTAGCCTAAAGGTTCTATCAATAAAGTCTAATTATTTTTAAATTATTCCTGTCTGATGGCCAATTCCTACAAATGGTCAAGCTCTTTTGGTCTCGTCTCGTATCTGATTTTATACCATGCCTCAAATTGCCACAGGCTACAGTGTGAGGATTCACCTAATACTGTCTAGTTGAACCATTAAGATTGTCCTGACTGAGAAAATCCCTCAGGTATACATTAGTGATAAATGGAAACTGTAGTAGGAATCCTAATTTGCATACTTAGTCTGAATAACATTTGAAAGCTATCAGAAATGGTGTATTTCTCCTTTAAAACAATAATTAACCTGAAATCTCAAAATTCATACAGGTTCTAATATACTGTTGGTCTGGTATTCCAGATTGTTGGTCTAAAACACTGTTATATACAACATATATAAAGGAAACAGAGTAAAACAATGAATGTTTTCGTAGAGTTTCTGCAGTAAATTACTTTCCTGGCCATTGTAGTACTTTTCCAAATTAATATAGACCTTTGCTTTAGTAGAAACATGAATTCAGTGTTGTCTTGTGTATCATTAAGGTTATTACAGGAAAAGGTAATGTGGTTAAGAGGGGTAATTAATGAAAGGACTATTTGCAAAGGGGTCAGCAAAATTAAGGGACTCCCACAGGGAGTGGTGATGCACGCCTCTAGGGGTGGCAGTGGGGAGCCTCAGAGGGCAAGTGAAGGAAACCCCAAAGCTGTGTCTTTGCGGGGGGCTATACAACAAGAGCTACAGCCATCAGGAGAGAAGCCCTGGCACCCCACAACCAGCTGGAGAGTGGGGAGAGGGTCCCTTTTTCCTTCTGCCCTCTGATCTGCTGGTACTTTCCATTGTTTGAAGCCAGCTACAAGCCAGAGGGCAAGGGAGCTTGGCTGTTGTCCTGGACAGAGGTCAGCCTCCCAGGGAACAGCAGAGTGGAGAAGGATAGAAAGTGGATCTGGAGGTACAAACAGAGAATATAAATATCTAGCACAGTGGGGGAAAGGAGAAAATGTTTTCAGTGTGAAAGCTGTTTTTTTCAGAGCATAGATCTAATGTGGTTATTTCATTATAGCAATACATAGCAAAGCCTGATTAGTCAAAAGGCCTTAATAAAACAAACCAAAAAACCCCTAAACCTACAGCTTTATTTAAAATGTGAAGCACTTGATACTTTCAAGCCTTAAGTACATACCTTAGCAAGAATCAAAGAAGCCATTGAAGTGGTCAAAGAGTAATACCTAAGGGAATTTCCAAAGTGAGTTTAACTAGTTGCTGTGATCAGCTTGGCTCTAATGCTCTTTTCTTTCTTTCTTTCTTTCTTTATTCAAAGCTCTTTCAGATATCCTAAAGAAGAATATTATAGGAGGGGGAAGTTCTGGTGAAAATAGCTGTACCATCTTTTTAATCAGTTGTGTTGGGGTTGTGTCCTGCTTTCAGGTATTGTCCTGCTTAGTGCAGATCGCCTCAGTCAGAAGGTCCCTGTTCAACAATGCAGAGAGGGCCAAGTTTCTCTCCCACCTTGTCGATGGTGTTAAACGAATACTGGAAAATCCACAGGTAAGCTTTTTGAGAATTTGTTTACATATGCAATTAGTATATACCTAGCCACTATGAGTCAGAAGGAATTCCATCCAGAGGCCACACTTTGCAGAAATCCCAGAAAACAGTTTGTTGTGCTATTCTTTGGAAGATATATGTGAATCTATATTCGTAGGCAAATTCTGAGAATATTTACCCAAAAGAGGAGCTTGTATCTTTCACCTTCAGAAATGCAATAGTTGTGAGAAAGGGATCGCTTTGATAAAGGAAGATAAATAAGGATGGAGCTAGTCATTTTCCCCTAAGAGCTGAAGAATCTAAAGTTTGTTTTTTATTTTTGTTTATATTTTTTAAAAATGTATATTAGTAACCTAAGTGTATAGGGCTGCTCTGAGGTGGGAAGGTAGATATTTCTCCTTCAAATATTCATTCTGTAACTCAGTTGCCCTTTTTTTCTTTTTCAGCCAACATATACCTTTTTTCAAAGTGTCACATCTCTATACTAGGAAAAAATCATAAAAGCAGTTTGTTTTTAAATATACGCAGTTCTTTCACCTTTTTTAAAAATTCACTTATTCATTCAACAAATGGTACTGAGCATCTAGTATGTGCCAGGGTATACAGTGGTGAACAAAACAGTCTCTGCCTTCATGTGCTAATAGAGGAAGTCATCCATAAGGAAACATAAATTAAACATACTAGTATAATATGTAAATAAATAAATATTTGATATAAGTATAGAATAAAATCTATAAACCTATCAATATATGGATAAATTTATTATATTAATGATCTGAATATATGAAACATTTGCATTTAATATAACTTTGCCACTGTAGGTTAGTTGTGCTTAATGATCAGTTTGACAGATGTGAAAATGACAATTTCATGAGATTTCCTTTGTGAGGAGCGAACAGGCCAGTCACGGCTCTGTGTTGTGCCCGTTTCAGCCACAGTCAGCTTTACAACCTCAGACAAGCCGTGTGCTCCTTCTGGGTTTCCGTTTCAAATTCTGTCAGTTGAGGCTAATAATCCCGTCTCACATCTTGATTATTATGAACAGAAGAAATAATAAATGTGACTGTTCCTTATGAAAATGACTTCTAAAAAAATGTTTTTAAACATTATACAGATATATTATTCTGAATTATAACCTGCAGCCGAGAAATTAAGTAGATTCCTCTCGTTCCCCCATGCCATCCCAAATATATGTCATTCTTGAAGTATGGTGAATCACATTTTACATTTTATTTTTCTCCTGTGCTGTTTGCCAGAGTTTATCAGACCCAAACAATTACCATGAGTTCTGCAGACTGCTGGCCCGGTTGAAGAGTAACTATCAGCTGGGAGAATTGGTAAAGGTGGAAAACTATCCTGAGGTCATCCGATTGATAGCTAACTTCACAGTGACCAGCCTGCAGGTTTGTCTCTTATGGCTTATGGCCTAAACATTGGAATCTATTCTCTTGCTCATTGGTTTTAACTTTATAAGAATGTTCTTTTTTGAGGGACAGGTGTAGTGGCTCATGCCTGTAATCCTAGCACTCTGGGAGGCTGAGGCGGGAGAATGTCTTGAGGTTAGAAGTTCAAGACCAGCCTAAGTAAGAGCAAAACCCCGTCTCTGCTAAAAATAGAAAAATAAGCCTGGCATGGTGGTGTGCATCTGTAGTCCAGCTACTCGGGAGGCTGAGGCAGGAGGATCGCTTGAGCCCAGGAGTTTGAGGTTGTAGTTACAATGACGCCACTGCACTCTAGCCCAGGTGACAGAGCAAGACTCTGTCTCAAAAAAAAAATGTTCCCTTTTTTCTTGGCAGAGGTGACTATAAGCATAGGATAACCTGCAGCCTATCATTTACACTAACAAAAGTGCAGGGAATGTCGTCACAGGAACAAGTGGGAATTAACATTTAGATTTAAAGCAGAGAGAATTCCCTCCTAATCACCCCCCAAAGACAAGGTTGGAATAGGGAACTTGACAAAAGAGTTAGTGCCCTCTCTTTTTTAGTCATGTAATACAGAACAGTGGATTTCATCAGTCATCTAGAAGATGAAAAAATACAGGTGCTTACGTCTTACCTCTGTAATTTCTGGTTCACTAGGTTCAGGGTAGAGCCTTGGCCTCTGTGTCTAACAGGTTCTCCAGGTGACTCTCATGCATACTAATGTTTGAGGCTCATTTACATAAGGCTTTCCTTGTGGTGAGGTTTACACAACCAGTGTAGAACAGCTTTTCTTGTTAGATGCTTAATCTCCGAAATACTGATAAACACATTAAACTAGTTGCTATATACAGAACAAAGCCCATAAAAATCTATTCTCTTTTTTTAAAAGAAGTCTTTATGCATTGTGTCAGGTGGTATGGAACTGATGTGTACAGAAATGAAAAATATGCCTTCTGCTCTTTTGGTTTTCCCTAGCACTGGGAATTTGCCCCAAATAGTGTGCACTATCTTCTGAGCCTATGGCAGCGGCTGGCAGCCTCTGTGCCATACGTCAAAGCCACAGAGCCCCACATGCTGGAAACTTACACTCCTGAGGTCACCAAAGCCTACATCACATCCCGGTTGGAGTCTGTGCACATCATACTGAGGTAAAGAAACTTGGGCGGCCTCCCTCATTTCCCCACCAGCAGCCTGCTGTCAGACTTGCTAGAGCTCAGACACCCAGTTGGGGTTTTGGTGGGGGTCTTATTGAAGTTAATACTGTTAGTGGTCCTTTTGCCTTGTCAGCAGAGTAGCATAATGAGAGCATAAAGTCTGACGGAATGGTCTTACCTCTTTACCCTCCTATTCATGTCCCATTTTGTCATCCATAGCAATGTCTTTGAATACAAAGTACGTCTGTGTAATGTTTGTCCTTGCCACTGATATTCTTTAAATGTGAGAAACATTTATAGGATGTAGATGATAAGAATTATAATGTGTAAGTTATAGGTACTTCATGTGAACTCCTAAAGAAATAAGTAGATAAAGATTACACAATGTAGTTATCAATTCTAATTCCAGAGCTTACTAGAACTCATAAGAATTCTAGGCAACTGATTATTGATTGCATTACAGTTACGGCAGGGCTGACCGAGAATAGACGAAGAGACACACACACAGAGATTTTGGCAATATAGGTTTTATATGCCAGCCGGCAAGGCTCAGAGGGGAATTTGGTCTCCCCAAATTCTGAGCAGCAGACAAAGAGCATTGCAGTCTTTTATACACTGTGCTTAAGGAGGAGGGACACGGCTACAACAGGGTTAACTTTAGAGAGGCAGGGTCCTGAGCCACTTTACAACCTGGTACACTGCTTGCTACAGGTGATTTATGAGGGGAAAGGTCACAGGGCAGGAGAGGAGGAGGGGCATAGTCACAACAGGGTTAACTTTAGTGAGGCAGGATCCTGAGCCACTTTACAACCTGGTATGCTAATTTCTACAGGTGATTTATGAGGGCAAAGGCACAGGGGAGGAGGGGGCCCAGGTAAGGATCGCAAGGGAAAAAAAGCCCGGTAGTAGAATTTCTAAGAATTCCTCTTTAGTGGAATTTTCCAGTCTTCCACTTCATTACATTAACATGGTTTCTGTCTACCTTGACTATTAACTGGACCAGAAACCTGTAGCTAAAGAAATGTCAGGCCCTTTCAAAAGTGACGTATATTATATGAAGTTAACCTTTGTTTAGGGGCCTTTCTTGTATAGTTTTTCATTGGCTGTTTGTTTCTCAGAGGAATTTATTTGGACTCTGAGGATCTGAGATCCTTTTAAAGTCAGATTCTTAATTTGCTCTGAGTTAAATGCATTTAATTGTCATGAATTGTAGTCTTAACTGTTTAGAACTTGAATTATTTCAAAAGCTGAGTATTCGTGTAGTTCACTAGAAAGCATTGTTCTGTCAGCTCCATAGCTTCTGTTCCTGGCTTCAGTGAGGGCTTGTTGGGGAGTGGGTGAGTGTGTGGGCTCTGAACCCAGATAGCCAGTTAATAGCTGCATGCTCTTAAGGCAGGGTTCTCAGTTTCCTTATTTGTAAACTACAAATAATAATAGGCCTGTCTCACAAGGTTCTTACAAGGATTAAATTAATATGACCTGGCACAGTGTGTAGCACATGGTAAGCACAGTCAGCTGCTGGTTGTAGTAGTGGTGGTGGAGGTGCTGCTGTTGGCATTGTCATACTGTGATATGCCAGTAAGGAAAGCTCGTCACTGGACAAGACGTTAAAATCTAGGAGCCAGTGATAAGGCAAGACCTAGTATGGACCCACAGCACCTCCTCTGCAATTCTGAAATCCAGGATGTGAAAACTAAAGTTTCTCATTGGTTTTGTACCAAAATTCACTTGGCAGCAAAACTTGACGTGAGCTGATTGATAGGAGACCATTTATAGAGGTTTTTTTTTTTTTAATCCTACTTAGTATGATATTTCATAATATTCATACATTTTGCTACAGGAATACTGAGTTTGATATGCCACAAAGCCCATTAAGGATTTTACATTACATGGTGGAAGCGTCATATTGCCCTCCTCAAATCTGAAAGCTTCTCAATTCCAAACACATCTGGCCCCAGTGGCCTCACACAGAGGACTGTGTACTTATAGTCCCAAAGTTTACGATAGTCAGAAACAGGTGAAAGATTTAGAGCTAAGAGCCCAGAGAGATGAGAAGCATAGGACTGTGAGGTTCAAGGCAGACAGATGTTAAGGGAGGGACTTTCACATTGGAAGATTGGATGCCACCAAGCAGAATATACCTCAGGACACAGACTGATTCTAGGGCAGAGACATCTGCCTTCTGACTTAATATTCTTGGGAAAAAGCAGTGTTAGGGTATGATACAGGCCTCTACCATTGGAAATGGTGGCTAAATTAAGAAGAAAGGGAGCTGCTGCATCAACACGGAAATCAATAGGCATATTTTAAGAGAGCTGCTTTCTTTCTTCCCTTGGGAATAGAGATGGCCTGGAAGACCCACTGGAGGATACGGGTCTGGTCCAGCAGCAGTTGGACCAGCTGTCTACCATTGGGCGTTGTGAGTACGAGAAGACATGTGCGCTCCTTGTGCAGTTGTTTGACCAGTCGGCCCAGTCCTACCAGGAGCTGCTCCAGAGCGCCAGCGCAAGCCCAATGGACATTGCGGTGCAGGAGGGTGAGTGTGCAGCGTGCAGGGAACTCTCGACCTGGGAAGGGATGTTGTCAGACCCCTTCTCGCATTGCCACCTCTTTCCCGCCTGCCCCCCCAGAGGAAGATTCTTTCATCATCAGTTACCTCCATATACACAAAAGAATACTCATGAATGAATAAATGCCACAGGGGACTAGGGAAGAGGAACTGAAATCCTGTCTGCAATATGTATCTTTAACTCTAAAGAAATACCGCAATCTAAAAATAATGGCCTTGTCTGATATAGGAACATTGATTATCTAATGAATTTCCTCCTTGGCATCACCTTTACCAGAGCAGAGTAGTAGCTATCCTCTGTAAAAAAAAAAAAAAAGTAAGACTTAATGGCTTTACCATAGTGTTCTTAAGATTAAGGAAGCTCATAGTGAGGAATGTCTTCATGAAATTATCACTGGAGGTGACACTGATGGGTCTTCCTCCTGCTACAGGAAGGCTGACGTGGCTGGTTTACATTATTGGAGCAGTGATTGGTGGCCGGGTTTCTTTTGCCAGCACTGACGAGCAGGACGCTATGGATGGTGAGCTTGTCTGTCGGTAAGTGCTCCCCCAGCAGCTCTCCGTTCCGCTTCTCTGACCATTCTCCCACCCGTTTGGGTCCTCTTAATGCTTTTCTCCCCGTTTACAGAACACAGTCTTGGGAAACTGATTCCCCGTGAAAACGAAGCCTTCAAGTCTTTCATAAGTGCAGCAAGAACTCTGCCTATGATCGTTATTGAAAAAACATTTTGGCAATAATTCAGCAAGGAAATGATGGGTACACAATTAGGAAAACTAAATTGGAATGTAGCTATTAGTTCTGTTTAAGGACAATATCTCAGAGTTAGTAAAACGCAGACTGCTTTTACCATACCAAAAGAAGTCTAATAGGAAACTGTGGTTCTTCAGAGATGACCAAAGATGGAATTACAGTTTCTATAGCCTTTCAAATCTCTTGGCAATAGACTTGTCCACCTACAGGATTTCAGGTTATTTTTTATCTGTGGAATTCTCATTTTATTAAAATCTTTTAAATGAGCATCAAAGCTTATTGAAAATTTATCTTTCTAATTTGAAGGGGGGAGAAATGAAACATAATTAGTGATTTCTAAAAATTTACCTAACAGAAATAAAAAGGCAGGATTTTTTAGTACTCTGAAATAGAAGTTCTCAAACCATTTGATCTTAGGACACTTTACCCTTTTAAAAAGTATTGAGGACTTCAAAGAGTGTTTAGTTTCTTTAAAAATATATATTTATTTTAAAATAATAGCAAGCCCATTTCATGTTAACATAAATAATATATTTTTATGAAAAATAACTATTTTCCAAAAAAATTAATGAGTGGCATTGTTTTACAGTTGTACAAATCTCTTTAATGTCTGGCATAATAGAAGTTGGCTGGATTCTCATGTTTGCTTCTGCATTCGTTCTGTTGTGATACCACATCTTGAAGCCTCTGGGAAACCCTACATACCCTCATATGAGAATGCAAGTGAAAAAGGCAAAAAATGTTTTAGTATTATTATGAAAATGGTTTTGTGACCTTACAGAGAGCCACTACCTTAAAGAGTTCTAAGCTTTGAATTGAATTGAATACATTTTAACCTGATGCTTAGGCTGTATAGGTCTGCACACACCTCAGTCTGTAACTCTCCTGTTCCAAAATCCACATCTGTCTCTGTCCACCACCATTTTGTTCATCAGATGCCCATTTGTCTTAGGAGCCTTAATCCTGACAGAAGTTTCCATGGCATTGTCCTACTTGCATTTTTTGAAGAGTTGAGCAAAATTGTAATAAGAATGACATCTAATACCTTTCTGATTCTGCAGCCTGGTATGACACTGTGTGTGTCATAATATAAATTTAGTTTAGGCAATGTCTTGCATACTGGTTGTCAGCTTGCATGTAATAACACAGTGATCAAGTCTAATTTGCTCATGATATGTCACAAATAGTTTGTTACCTATTCTCACACTATCAAAATGTCAAGTGACTCACTTATAACATCATTGTTATTCAGCATTCACTCATTTGCATGCCAATATGCTTTCTTTTGGGGAGAGGGATAGAGGGGACAGGGGTGAAGTCACAGGTAGTGTATCTGCTGTTTGTCTCTGGAAGTCTCACCTGCATGTGAACATCATCCTTCACGCGTCTCCATTCCTTTCATGGCTCTGTGAGAAAAAAGATTGACAACTACTGGTCTAGCCCAGTCTCCCGCATTTATAAATAGATAGACGAACAGGGATGCAGAAAATTGCTGTGCCCTAGGTCTCACAGAAGTTTCAGGAAAGACCATTACCCCTCATGCCGGCATTTTTTTTAAGCTGATTATGAGTTCTGACCCAGTCTCCCTATCTCAGTGGATAAACATCTAACCATTCGTTCCTCAGCTGTGGTTTCTGTTGTGGAGCAAGGAGAATTTTGTTTCCTCACCAGAGTTTAGAACCTGCAGACCATGCCTTTCAGATAGGATGGGTAAGGAGAACAGGCATATGCAACTATTTTGGGGTCCTTGGATTGTCTAGAGTCCTCCAGATATCCTGCTGTTGAGAGAATCATTGCTCCTCTTCCTCTAGGGTGCTCCAGCTGATGAACTTAACAGATTCTCGCTTGGCGCAGGCCGGTAACGAGAAGCTAGAATTGGCCATGCTGAGCTTTTTTGAGCAATTTCGTAAGATCTACATTGGGGACCAGGTGCAGAAGTCCTCTAAGGTAACAGACTTTCAGATGGCTCCATTTAGCTCTCACTTCTCACTTGTGGGGTTGCTGATTGAGGGAAATAGTT
>NW_012154062.1:4257651-4284266 GCF_000956105.1 Propithecus coquereli
TGTCTGTGAATTAGTGGTGCAGATGTGTGGTGACTTTTGATGAATGACTTTCTTCTTGTCCTAGCCCTCAAGAAAACCAGACAAATCAAAAGAGTCTCTTGCTCTTTTTTTGTTTTTGTCCTCCAGTATCACCAACTTGAAGTACTGGGGCCGTTGTGAACCAATCACCTCCAAGACACTACAGCTTCTCAATGATCTCTCCATTGGATATCCTTTTCTAAGCTGGCTTCTGTGCACAGCAGAAACTGTGGCAGGCCACAGTCTAGGAATCATAGCCTCCTGCCATTTCCACTTTAATTTAGCTTTAGTGTGTACTCAGCTATCTTCCATTTTCCTAGGAGTCAAAGGCAGTGCCCACACAGAATCCAGGAATAATTTCAGACTTCAAAAATGAGATGAGACACCAACCCAATAGTTTACACATTTATCCCTGGCTATTCACAAGGTCCAGGCATACATAATAGATGAATCTTGTAGATACACACTCTGTGTGGTCAAGGTTGTAGTATGTTAGTGATGACAAAGCCCCTCTCGGGTTGGTTGTCCTATCAGCTAGCTGATTGGTAGAAACATCCTGATTCTAAGCTTTGTGGTAGAAGTCACGGCTGTACTTCCTCTTGACGTACACTAGGTCCGCTACAAAGTTTGAATTGCTCTAGGACAGCTTTTCACAACCAGGGGTCCACAGGAGGAGTCAACCCTGTAAAATTATTGATGTGACTTTTTCTCAATTCTCCCAAAGATAGTACATAGCTCGTACCATTCTAAGTAGTAAAGTTCATTCATTATACATAATGGATGCCTAAGGCAGAGCTTTAGGGCTTAATTCTCCCTTGGACTCCTGCTGAGAAAAGCTACTCTAGGATATTCATGATTCTTTGGGGAAACTTCAGGGTTTTATCTGTTTTCTTACAGATAGGAGTTCTCTAACTGGTCAGTTAAATATTGCTTAGAAGAGAATACATTTTTTCCTGTTTGGCAGCGGTATACTCAAGTGGTTTAGAAAAATCAGATATTCGGGTAAACTGTACTTTATCCTGGATGGTTTCCATCTGCCTTAAAAATTCTTAGTTTGCTTCACACTTTCCTTGACCTTCTTCTTTGTCTTTACATACAGTAGCGTAAGGAAGCTGGTGAAGCTTAGTGCGGTACAGTTCATGCTGAACAATCACACGGTGAGTGACGCTAGCCCCCTCTCCCATCATCCACACATACACTTTCTCCACACATAAAGGAGATGTTTAAATTGGGGTCCCGGCTACTGCTACAACAAAGATGGGAGTCAGGTGATGACACACTTACTGTCATCAGAGCTGCTCCAGATGCTTTGCATTATGGTGAAGTCACCTACTACTATTCACACTGCAGTGAATTAGCAGCAGGCAACAACAGTAAGCAAAACAAAACACCCTTCAGATCCTCAAGAATGACCATATAGCCATTAGCTTGAAAGGGCTCAGTAATTCTCGAATTGCTGGCTTGTATTCTCCCTTTAACCGTGTTTTTACCTTTTTAACTTCTTTTCTTTTTTTCTATAGAGCGAGCACTTTTCATTTTTGGGTATTAACAATCAGTCCAACCTGACAGACATGCGGTGTCGGACTACGTTCTACACAGCACTTGGGCGTCTCCTCATGGTGGATTTAGGTACTGCAATAAATCCTAGAGGCTCCTGAAATAATCTGGCACTGTTTGAAATTTTGATTTGAAGACGGAAAACTAGATGCGGAGGACATCTTTTCTGTTGTTTCAACAGTAACAAAATCATCTGAAATAACAGTCTGATTTCACTGAGAACATATCATGCTGTCATGATCCTGTAACTGGAAGAGAGTAACAGCATGCCCCTGAAGTTTCTTCCAGTGCGCAGTAGCTTTAAAGTTCCCTTTATGTTCCCTATCTGTAAAATAAGGGACTTGATCACTGAGATTCCTAAATGCATCTTGTTGGCCAGATAACTTCTCCACCCCACATTGAGGTGCAAACCCACTTTAGACAGTCAACAAAAACTTTTTATTATCCAGTTCTCTAGCACATAGGAACCAGGAGGGCTTAATCCCCTTTGTAGCAATAGTGTTGATATTTGCAGTTTTAGATCAACTAATAACTGAAGCTCAATGGTATCATTCTCATTTTGAGCTACTTATATTTAATCATACTAAAATGACATTATAAAACCTTTCTAAGTTCATCAAAGTTTACAAGAAAAAAAAAAGAGGAAAGTGTGAATAAACCCTCCACAAGCACTTCTTTCAAGTTTGAGTCTCATCTAGTTCTCAGACACCAACCATGCATGGTCCTTTCTGGATTGACTCTAATTCTCACTAAGGCAAAGTAAGTAAATAACATAGTATCTTAATACACACATGAATCACTGATACTGCCGCTCAACATCAGAAAACTGAGGACATTCTCAGACTGGATGGTTTCTGTCATTTTCTAGTTTTAAAATTGTTTCTGTATATACATTTTATTCTTAAATTGCTACTAAAACCTGTTGGGATGATAAAGGGCCCCTCCACCCCCACCCTTTGAATTACCTTTGGGTCTACTCATCTTTCATCCCCTCTTATCTCTTGTGCATACACAGCTTTGAATTCTTTGTGTTGGGGTCACAGCCTGAGTTGTTTTCCTTACAGGAGAGGATGAAGATCAGTATGAGCAGTTCATGCTGCCACTCACAGCAGCGTTTGAGGCTGTGGCCCAGATGTTTAGCACTAATAGTTTCAACGAGCAAGAGGCAAAGGTGAGTCGTTCACCGCGGATTGATCTGCTGCTGGCTTAGGGCAGTCCCTGATAGAGCCGAGATCAGCTAGCACGGCAAAAAATACTGAGTCCATAAACTGCTGCTTTAGCTTTCTACTTTCTTGGATTCCTGGGATTTTGGAATTGAAGAACCACATAAACTCTTGTTTTTATATTAAAGTATATTTTTAAGCAGTTCTTAGGATTTTTTTTTTTTTGGTCTAAGTTTTCAAATGAATTAGCATAAAGTTGTTTGTAGTTTTCTTACTGCCTTTTTAATCTGTTATATCTTTAATTATGGCCCTTTTCATTTTTAACACTGCTTATTAATGCTTTCGATCTCTTTCTAGATCTGTCCCTGCCAGAGATTTGTCAGTTTTATTAGTCTTTGCAAAAAACAAAACATTTTTTGACTTTGTTTTTGCTCTTTTTAATTTGTTTTCTGTTTCATTCATTTCTACTTTTATCTTTATTTTCATGTATTTTCCTTGGAGTTATTCTATTGTTCTAACTTCTTAACTGTTCAGCTTTTCTTCTTCCCTAATATGATTATTTAAAACTATGAAAGTCCCTCTAGGTATAGTCTATAAGTGTGGGATTTCTTTTAATTGTGGCAAAAAGACACACAGAATTTACCATATTAACCATTTTTACATGTACAGTTTAGTAATGTTAAGTATTTTTACATTGTTGTTAAACATCTTCAGAATCTACAAGTTTTAATATGTAAGATCTTCATTATCATTCAGGTCTTTGTAATGTCTCATTTCCATTGAGATTTCTTCTTTGACATGAGTCATTTAGAAGGCTTTTCGAATTTCCATATATATGGAATTTTAAGTTGCTTTTACTTCTTGATTTTCAGCTCTCAGAAGTGCCTTAATTGTTGCTTTCCTCATCTTTCTTACTTTATACATGCCTGCTCTCCTGACCTGTAGATTTCTGTGCCAAAATCCAAAGACATCAGAATGTTAATACTGGTAGGACTTTTTGCCGTGTTCCTAAGGGCACTGAGGCTGAGTGGTAGAACCAACAGATAGCCAGGGGTATCACCAGAAAAAATGCTAGGCTGTACCTGACGTTCCAATGTTCTCCTTTTCATCTTTAGAAAGCCTCTTAGTTTTCCCTCTGCAAATCAGCAGAGTAGTCAGAGAGCAACACCACTTTGTCCAACACTGTCTTCCCTTTATATTTGTATGTTGGGGTCTGAAATGGGTACTGTTCAAAGCTGGGGTTAGTGTGGAACATATCAGTAACTTAGGCTAGAATATCAACCAATATCAAGGACTTAGGGTGAATTTATATGCTCTCTGTGTAGCCCAGTTTGATAATCAGTGAATATCAGTCGTTTCCCCATAATATTAGTCCTATACAAGGCAAGTAAAATTAACCAAAGGCACCATCTTGGCAATGGACTACAACCATTACCCACATCTTTGTCATATCCCACAGCTAGATTTTAAAAGCAGTCTTACTGCTCAGGGCCCCAAGTAAAAGTTCTATTGAGAAAGAGAGGATTGCATTTAGAGTCTTAGTGCTATGTATGAATCCTAATCTGGGCCCTTCTACCACCTAGTAGCATGAGTGTGGGCAAGTTATTTGGCCTCTTTTAGGATTGGCCTCTTTTAGTCTCTTTTTCTGTAAAATGAGAGCACAGTATTTTACAGCTCCAGCATTCAATAGGTCAGTCTTACTTCCTGACAGCCCAAACACAGGGGGACAGGTACCACGTAGACTCCCCTTCTTCGTCTTGGCAGGGTTTGCATTTGAGTTCCTTTAGGATACAGACTATTAGGATATATGTGGCTTTTCTACATCTTCTTGTACGGGCTTTTTTGGTTTTCCACCTTTTTTTTTTTTTTGCCCCCCTTGATGTGCCCAGAGCTTTTCCAGATTTATTACTTTAATATCTTAAAAGCTTGTCAGCCTCAATTTTTGCTATAATGGGCCAGGAATCATCCATTTTCTTAGTATAACAAGCTTCCAAAACTAATTTTCCAAGTGAAAAAGATTCCATTTTAACATGGAAGAGATTGATTCAGGCTATTTGGGAAGGAGTATTTGTTGAACTGTGGGAGGAAGAATTTGATTACAGATGTGTGAAATCCCCATGAGATGGTTATAAGTTTAGTTTTTCTTCTATTTTAATATATTTTTGCCTTCTACAGCGAACTCTAGTTGGCCTGGTGAGAGACCTGAGAGGGATAGCTTTCGCCTTCAATGCCAAGACCAGCTTCATGATGCTCTTTGAGTGGATGTATCCTAACTCAAGCTAGGAGCACACCACAGCAAGCCTTACCTGGGGTGTGATTGGCGGTGAGGTCGTAAAGCGGGCAGAGGGGAGAGAGGGAAGGTGTGATGAGGCAAAGAAGATGGAGAGAGTTACCCACAAGGCCTGCCATGTGTCCTGTGGTGTGACACGTGCCATCCCACAGTGGTCTGATGGCATAGTGTTGTCTGAGATTAGGACATGAATGAGGTAGTTTCCCAGTTCCTCTTTTGGGTCCCAAATATAAATACCTGTGGAACTATATACCACTGTGGAACTGTTGATGTTGCTACACTTAGAAAAGAGAGACATTTCAATCTACTAAAAAATGACAGGTTTTAAGAATTAGGAAGTCTAACTTTACTGACTTCATAACCTTGAGCAGATCATTTTAAATCCAAGTGCCTCTATTTCTCCGAAAGATATGTAAAGGAAATAGCTGATCCCTGTCATATCATAGAAGTGGTAAAGGGATAAGTAACAATATCATATACATTGTGCTCTTCAGAAGAAAGGTGGTATGTAAATTAAAATGTCTCATTAGATGCCTTTTACAGGTTAGAGGACACACAGTCACTTTAGCATCTTCTGGATGCTAGAAAGACTCTAAGATGCAAGGAAGAGACAGGAAATTGGAGAACTGTAATTTGACAGTTTTGTGCTTAGCTAGTGCTGAGAAACTTTTAAATTCTGTACCTTTCTGGATTCAGAAATCCTTCCTTAGCTTCTCATTTACAGATACCCATCCTACATGCCAATTCTCCAACGGGCAATTGAGCTCTGGTACCACGATCCAGCCTGTACCACACCTGTGCTCAAGCTGATGGCTGAATTAGTTCACAACAGGTGAGCAGGGGGCAAACCTTCACAGGGCACAGCTGCCCTTTTATCTGAGAAAGCCCCGAGGATTTGCTTTATCTAATGCTTTAGGCAGATTGTGGGAAATAATAAGGTTTACGGCTATCAAAATTTGAAAACTTCTAAAAGTTTACGTGGGTGTGTTTTTGTTTGTTTGAAGGAAGGATATTCCCAGCCACACAAAGCCATAGCTGACTGAAGAAAATAAATCACTTTAAAAAGAGTTTCAAGGCCAGGCGCAGTGGCTCATGCCTGTAATCCTAGCTACTTGGGAGGCTGAGGCAGGAGGATCACTTGAGCCCAGGAGTTTGAGGTTGCTGTGAGCTAGGCTGACGCCACGGCACTCTAGCCTGGGCAATACAGTGAGACTCTGTCTCAACAACAAAAAAAAAGAGTTTCAAGATGTCCATTCTTACAAGAAGTAAATTTGGCAACCAAGATTCAAATTACAGCTGGATCAATAAAGGTTCACTTTTTTATAAAAAGTGAGAAAGATTTCAAAAACACCAAATTTTAGATTTGCCCAACAATTTAGGGACGGTGAAAAAAATACAGCACCTTAGCTTTACTAGAATTTCAGGCATGTGCATCTGTCTCTCACAGCACTCCTGGGAGAATTGGTAATTTTTAAAACTACCTTAGGGAGTGGGTAATATTTAATGAAGCTGTTACCGCTTATGGGGCTTCTATTCAAGAGTTATTCATTTATAAAATAGATATTTGAGAGCATCTACTGTTTGCCAGGCACTTCCCTAGCTACTGTGCCAGAGAAAATCTCTGCCCTCTTCGATGTTACAAATGGCGGGAAAGACGGGCAGCAAAAATAAGCACAGACGATACTTTCAGACAGTGATTAAGTGCTATAAAACCACGAGGCAATAAAAGGAGAATTGAAGGAGTGTCAAAGAAGGCCTCTGAAAGAGGGTAATATTGAAGCTGAGATCTGAATGACAAGAAAGATTCTGGTAGCCCGGGAAAGATCGGAGTGTTGTAAACAGAAAAGCAACTGCAAGAGTCCTGAGACAGGATACACTAGCTGGGACTTGTGGCTGGGGGCTGCCTGAAAGGGGAGTCGGACCGGTGGGCAGAACCAGGTCGTCTGACACCTTGGCACGGCAGTGGTGAGGAGTGTGCATTTGTTCTCATTGCACTGGAAAGCTGCTGCAGTGTTTTCAGCAAGGGATTAAAATGATCTGCTTACATTATTTAAAGGCCACCATGTGAAGAGTGGGACTGCCGGGGGACAGGGGTGGGAACATGGAGACCGTATAGGAAGTGGGCAGGTTCAGGGCATATTTTAGAGCTGGATCTTGATGGCTCAGTGTCGGAGGAAGGATGCCCGGGTCTGAGGCCTGACCAGCTTGAGTCCACTGAAGCTCATTAAAAGGTAGAACAGACAAAAGAAGAGGTGTTCTCATCTAATGAACAGAGTCAGGAGCTCAGAGCTAGGATTGTTGCAGATCTTTTCCTTCTCCGCCTGACTTGTGTTGTAGCCTTCCAAGTCCCTTTGTATCTTCTCTTTTTATAAAGTGACAACAATGCTTGTACCCCTCCCGAAGTTGCCACCGAAGCCATAAAGGTAGGTGTAGACTAATGCCTGAAGGGCAGTAAGTTAATACCAAGAAGTACCTGGTAGAAGCTATACTTTAATCAAATAAAATTGCGAGTTTTGAAAGTAATTTTATCTGCTGCCACAATTTTTTTGCTTCTTTTAAATGTTTACAATTTGAGCAGCAGAACTTGAATCTAGCATGTTGGTCTTTAAGATACAAGCTACACTGTATGGATTAAATATTTGTAACTTGGTTATGCTCACATTATGATAGGCAATCTGAATATCTTACTGCAGAGTCACCCAAGGTGCTCAGATGAGAGCCTGACGTACCCCAATCTTCCAAGAAAATGCCTCTGACTTTTTCTCCTCCTGTGCTCTCTGTGCAGATCCCAGCGACTCCAGTTTGATGTCTCTTCTCCCAATGGCATTTTACTTTTCCGAGAAACCAGCAAGATGATAACAATGTATGGTAAGTGCTTCAGAGGATCATGCCCCTGGAAGTGAATTTCAGCTCAGTCACCACACTAAGCAGTGTGGGGGTCTCTGGCTAGCCCTGGCGACAGCCGGGACAGCATCCCCTGGGCATGCTGTGTTCCTCATACATGTGTATCAGTGTACTGGCTGTCACCACGGGCTTTTGTATGCCTTTGGAATAGGAAGGCTGAGTTTATGTATGCACTGTTGATTCCAGTGTGGTTGAATAAACATGTGTTGTGTGTCTACTCAGGCAATCGTATCCTGACACTAGGAGAAGTCCCAAAGGATCAGGTCTATGCCCTGAAACTCAAGGGGATCTCCATCTGCTTCTCCATGCTGAAGGCTGCCCTCAGTGGGAGTTACGTCAATTTCGGAGTCTTCCGTCTCTATGGGGATGATGCCCTGGACAACGCCCTACAGACCTTCATCAAGCTGCTTCTCTCTATTCCTCACAGTGACCTCCTGGTAAGCCTGGAGCTTTGTGGACAGCGCCTTGCCCCATAGCACGTTCAGTTTTTTTTTTTTTTCCACCTGAGACCATGATTGAATGTTTTCCTTGAGAAACGATGACCTAGCTCCTTTCTGCTATACCTTTTTTTTTTTTTTTTTTGCTATAACTGTTTTGTTTTCCCAGTTTTATTTAAGATCTTCTTCCTTCACGCTGAAGTGCACAGAGCCTAAGCTGATTTTCTTCCTCCTCCTCTCCCACAGGATTACCCCAAGCTCAGCCAGTCTTATTATTCACTACTGGAAGTCCTGACCCAGGACCACATGAACTTCATTGCAAGCCTGGAACCTCATGTCATCATGTATATTCTCTCTTCCATTTCTGAAGGACTTACTGCACTTGGTAAGCACCGGGGTGCATGGGTTGGTTAGCTGGGTTTTTACCACTTAACAGAAGGGAAGAATCTTGCTCCAGTGTCCAAAAGGATTACTGCCTGGGGAGTTGGCACCAACAACAGAGTACGTAATTCACGGTACTTTCTCATCGAGCACGTCCTTACTGGTCCCCTCCTAAGTACCAGGCACTGTGCATGGCACTAAGGATATAGTAATTGACAACACAGAGTCCTTATCCTTAAGGAGCTTTTTATCTGGTGGATGAAACAGACACATGAACAGACTACTGCCTGTTTAAGATGGTTACACTTAAACGCACTACCACAGAGGTGAGTACAAAGTGCTACACGGCCCTCAGGAAGAATACCTGAACTCCTGGTACTGAGGACGTGGGGTCAAGGAAGACTTGGCATCAAAGCGTATCCCTCAAATCTGGATAGTTGTTACCCAGGTTAGCAGGGGAGGCTTCCTAGCAGCAGGGGCAGCAAAGACTAGCATCTGTGGGCGAGAAGGGACCAAGAACTCCAGATGGGTGGCACACAAGCACAGAAGAGTTAGAGAGGAGTGAACTGGAGTTCTGGAGATAAGCAGGAGCCAGTGTGAGGGCTCCAAGGATCATGAGGGCCCTTCCCCCGCGGCAGGGTGTTTTGGCTCTACCCTGAGGCAGGGGAAGCTGTGGGGAGATTTTTCACAGCTAGCGCCATAGTTTTTTCATTCTAGTTCATATGGTTCCTGTCAGCCATTGTGTTTGTAGGCTACCTTGTAGCAGTCTTAATAGATATGTGTGTTCAGACAATAAAACATATTTTTATTTTAGGCCGAGCAAAACATAAACAGAAAGATTAAGTCAACTGCAGAATAATCATGACATAATGCAAGTGCACATAGACTCCAGAAGTCATTTTGGATCATCTACTGGTGAATTGTGCCACGCTTCACTAATGCACATTTACATCCATCAAGCTGCACAGCCATGTCTAGTACAATCCAGTCACAGTATTACAGCTTGCTTCGGGAGGCTATTTTATGTCTTCTTGAAAAGAAAGGGACTTTTGCATAAGCTGTCAGTCCCATAGGAATCAGAGAATTGTTTACTCTTTTAAGAGTTCATCCCTTAATGCTGTGGTCTCACTTCGTGTTTACAGAGGAAACACTGCAGGCGGTGCGGCAGTGCTCCCTTTGTGAAATGCACGTGGCTCCCTCGGAGATGCTTTGGAGATAAACAAAAAACATAGTACACCCCATTCTAACCAATCGTAGATGTTTATAGGCAATATTAAGCTGGGTTTAATGACATCTCTCAGGTAATGCAGAGCATAGGCTCACATCTCACACTTGGATTCTAATCACAACTCTTCAATTACTAGCAGTGTGATCTTTAGGCAAGTCACATAATTTTTCCAAATTCTGGTTTCCTCATGTGTGAAACAGAATGCCTCCTTCCTGGAGTTCTTGAGAGGACAAATTAGAGATAATATCTATAAAGTACTTAGCATAATGTCTGGCACAAAAGAAGTACTTGCTGAATGTAAACTGTTTGTTAGTTTTTATGAAGCAGAAGACATCCATCCACAACACATTGAGCCAGTAATTTCGGTATTATTTCTTTGTATTTATTTTACATTTATTACACCTACTCACTTTCAAACTTAGAAATTGGGCCTTGCACGGGTATTTGTATACACAAGGAGTGCAATGCGCACTACCTGAAGGATGGACATATTTGAAACACGGACTTCGGTGGGGGGGGGGAACCAAGGGCAACACACGTAACCTAAACATATGTACACCCATAATATGCTGAAATAAAAAAAAAAAAAAGAAAAAAAAAGAAATTGGGCCTTGCTGTATAATGAGGGTAAGAGAGGAGCTGGAAGCATTCTGAGTAGTGGCCTTGGCTGAAATGGCCACAGTTCCCAATCTGACCAGGTACTTCTATGGGATCTGAGCTAAGGTTAATCCATGTTTGCCCGGGTCCCCATTGGCAGCTCAATGTGCCTGCTCCATCCCACCCCTGCCACTGTTTCTTGCAGACACCATGGTATGTACAGGCTGCTGCTCCTGCCTGGACCACATCGTGACATACCTCTTCAAGCAGCTGTCACGGAGTACCAAGAAGAGGGCGACACCCCTGAATCAGGAGAGTGATCGCTTTCTGCATATCATGCAGCAGCATCCAGAGATGATCCAGCAGGTAAGGAAGTGGAGGGTTAGGAGGTAGCAATGGGGTGCCCCACAATGGAGGGAACCTCTGCAAGAGAGGGGAAGCCACACAAGATAATGAATGTGACTAACATCAGGTTCATGCTGCTGAGATCAAGTTTTTGTCTTAAACTTGCAGTGGAGGCCGCGCACAGTGGCATATACCTGTAATCCCAGCACTTTGGGAGGCTGAGGCAGGAGGATTGCTTGAGGCCAGGAATTTGAGACTAGCCTGAGCAACACAGCAAGACCCCATCTCTAAAAAATTTTTTAATTAGCCATGCATGGTGGCGTAGTCCTGCCAAGCTACTTAGGAGGCTGAGATGGGAGGATAACTTGAGCCCAGGAATTCGAGGCTGCAGTGAGCTAATTGTGCTCTTGCATTCTAGCCTGGGCAACAGAGAGAGAGACCTCATCTCTCTAAAAAATTGCACTGGATTTTGAGTTTGCTGAGTAATCATTGGATATAGAAAATTTGAAACAACCAAGATCTGAATTGTTGTTCTGAATGTCACACCAAGCCCTATTCCCTGGGCCTATCTCATGAGCACCGTCCTCCTCCTGTGAAAATTACCTTGCTCACCCATTGCCATAAACGGAACATGACTTAGCAGTATCCAGCCTTCTTACGGCTTATCTTCTCACTTGCAAAATGGGAACAAGAATGCAGGACAAAAGAAATTAACTGACCACAGAGATATCAGACCATATGCTCGCCCTTATTTTATTTGTATGCAACAAAAATAAGACTTGAAGCAACTTGCAAAAATACAAGTGGGGGCTGGGCATGGTGGCTCACGCCTGTAATCCTAGCACTCTGGGAGGCCAAGGCGGGAGGATAGCTCAAGGTCAGGAGTTTGAGATCAGCCTGAGCAAGAGTGAGATCCCACCTCTACTAAAAATAGAAAGAAATTAGCTGGACAACTAAAAATATATAGAAAAAATTAGCCGAGCATGGTGGCGCATGCCTGTAGTCCCAGCTACTTGGGAGGCTGAGGCAGAAGGATTGCTTAAGGCCAGGAATTTGAGGTTGCTGTGAGCTAGGCTGACACCACGGCACTCTAGCCCAGGCAACAGAACACAACTCTGTCTCAAAAAAAAAAAAAATACAAGTGGAGTTACGAGATAAAAATAGATAAGGAAATGGGATCAGCAGAATTACTGAGATTTTAGCCAATCTCACCTTTGTCCACATTGTTCTCCATAAGAAGCAGTGAAATAATTTATAACACCATCACATCTACAAAATGTTACAGAGCCGTATCTCCTCTGGGACCAGTAGTACCTGGAAGTGACAGTGCATGGTATTTCGCCTACTTTAATTTTGTTTGCCTGACCCCATCCCATCGCCCACAAGTCTGGGTGAACTGGGAAAGTCCATTTGTAAATGCAGTTATCAAACCAAGGTAAAGAACAGGAAAGGAAATATCTTAGAAGAAAAGCTTACCTTGAAATAGAAGACTAAAATGAAGCTTAACAAAATATGTGTCTCATTTACCCTTCACAGAAAAGGGCTTCAACCTAATACACTCCTCTCTTTGCAGTGTGTCATTTTGTCTTGGGTAGCCATGCACTAGGTCACTGACTCGTTCTCCATTTTCAGATGCTCTCCACGGTGCTGAACATCATCATCTTTGAAGACTGTAGGAACCAGTGGTCTATGTCCCGACCGCTACTTGGCTTGATACTACTTAATGAAAAGGTAGGAGAGCCAGTCCTGACGCCAGGCCAGAAGAAATGGCAGACATGCACTTGGCTGTCACTTTCCAGGCACCGTGAGAAATGCACATAGAAACACCCAGGATGGCAGAACAGGGAAAATGGGCCACTCACTGAGCATGTCCTATACATGCTGTGAATATCATGTAATCACTTGGCTGTGGGACCGCAGCACATGTGGCAGTTCAGGGAGACGAAGGACAAAGGTTGAGGAAGTGCTGTCCTCTAGGTATCATCTAACGGGACAGAATGTACCTGGGTATCAGAGTATTTAGGACTTAAGTTCTAGTTCCAGCTCCGCCATAAACCAAGTCTTGAGATTCCTATAAAAGAAGGGTCCCTTAAAGTGCTTTATAAATTAAAAATTCTTCATCCTGCAAGACCTGAATTTTTTTTTAAGTATCCAGTTTTAGTAGATATTCCATTCCTTCTTGGAAAAGAACATTCTTCAACCCTGCAGTGACGGAGGGCTAATCTGCCTTCCCCCCGTTCTCTTACCTTCTATTTCACTCCTTGCCCCACAGTATTTTTCTGACCTAAGGAACAGTATCGTGAACAGCCAGCCACCAGAGAAGCAGCAGGCTATGCATCTGTGCTTCGAAAACCTGATGGAAGGTATTGAGCGAAATCTTCTTACGAAAAACAGAGACAGGTGAGTCTAGAGGGCCGTGCCAAGGAAACGTGGGTGACTGTTATTTTGCAAGTCATTGAAAGAGGAGTGGTTCCTTAAAGTCTTTGTGTACCCATGTTTAGAGGCCACGTAGAGCAGCACTGTCCGTTAGAAAACAAGCCACATTAAAAAAAAAAGTTGAAAGAAATAGGCAAAAATTCATGTTATCTATATATTTAACCCAATGTGTCTAAAATATGTCAATGTATAGTCAATACTTAAAAGTTGAGAATTCTAACATTCTTTTTACTGTACTAAGTCTTCAAAATCCTATGTATTTTACATTTAACAGTGTATCTCAACTCCTGTGTTAAATTTTCATCAGAAATACTACATCTGTATTTAGAGTTCATAAATTTACAGTTGACAAAGCAGATTCCCATACCAAGCTTATTGCAAACATAAGTTTTCCAATAATTGAATTGAATATCTGGGTTTTTAAATTTTTATTTAATTTAAAATAAGGCATTTGAATTTAAAATTGATTAAGGTGCAATTGGGGAACTGAATTTTAAATTTTATTCAGTTCGTTTCCACAGTCGCACTGGCCACGGTTCAGTGCCATCTGTGGTTGGTGGCTACCATACTGGACAGCACAGCTCTATACTACTGGTGTGTTGGCACTGAGAAATGAGACAGCTTCATTCTCTTACTGCCCTCGCTTTGTGAGGGTTACTGACCACCCATTAGTGAGATTTTTTTTGTGCTGCCATGAGCCCAACATGGACGACAGGGCCCCAGATTTGACCAGATCTCTAGGCCTGGCCTGAAGTTGCCAAGTAGAAAGGGGGAGCAGAACTAAGCCAAGTTGCCCTTAGAGTCTCAAGACTGAGATTAACTGACCTTAGAAACAGAACCCATCAATTCATACATTCTGCTTCCCAATAGCTACTTCACTGCTAAAAAACGTTTTAGGGAAAGACCTTTTCCCTTCCACCCTCCTCCCCCAACCCACATGCATCCTCTCTGCAGGTTCACCCAGAACCTGTCAGCATTCCGTCGAGAAGTCAACGACTCGATGAAGAATTCCACTTATGGCGTGAATAGCAATGACATGATGAGCTGACACCTCCTTGGACTCTACCTGTACAGAGCAGCGTCCCTTTGGTTTGGCCCAGGGGGACGAACAATTGCAAGGGGGAGGGCCTGGCTGATCCTGGCTCCTTCCTCCAGGGGTGTGGGGAAAATGGCAAAGGTCAACTAGCTACTCCCCAGGGAATAGGGGTGTGAGTGCACTCACTAGAGGGCAGGGCGCTGCTGGTTCCTGGGGACTGGGTGGGAAGGGTGGTGGGAGGAGATAGAGACACAAATGTCTGAGACTCCAGCCCCCTCCTCCTGGGGCCACCCAAGGGGGAAGAACCCCCAGTGTCCTGCCACAACCTGCCTTGTATAAACATGTACATTTTTTCATAACATTTTGAACAAGGTTTATATTGACTCAAGTTTAAAAACAAAAGTGTGACTGAAAAATTTTTACAGAGTCTAGTGCACCAATGCTGATGCGAGGGGTTGTGTATGCGAGTGAGGAAAACGTGTATTCTGTGGCCTGAAGCTTTACTGGACAAGGATGTGTGAGAGTGCAGAGATATATTTAGTGACACAGTATAGAGGCAAAAAAAGTAAAAATCCCAAATGTATATTTTTTCTTATTGCCCTTTCCTCACCCCAAAATGATCACTTCCTGTTACTGTATTAACCCTTGTTATTAGGAACTCTAAGCCATGCCAGAGCACCACCCTCCCCCCATAACCGTAGACGCTGCCCTAGGTCCCTGGCCTCTTGCAGTGACAAGTAACTCCAGCTAAAAGTGTTTGGTGTTCTTATCTCCATCCTTTTCCCACTTTGCTTACCCTCATCCTCAGACAGATGCCTCTTGCTTTTAAAAGTTGGATTTAACTATGTGTTGTAGGGTTCTTGGTCTCTGCAGAGACCAGAGAGAAGGAAACGAGCCAGTTGCTCTCCTGTTGCGCGATCTGGATGAGTCCACCAGAGGCCCAGCTGCGTGTGGCCAATAACTTTTAGTCTTCCCCAGCCCTCGAGGCAGTGTGTGTGGCTGTGTGCGTGTGGATATTTATATATGTACCCTGCACTCATGAATGTATGAACTGGAGGAAGTTACTACAGTGGAGGGTTCTTAATAACAAGGTCTACCTAGCATGAAGTATTTAACATCCTCCCACCCCTTTAAAAATATACATTTTTATAAAATGAAAACCATAATAAATGTTTTGAATATTAAAAAAAAAATTAACCTACAGAGGAAAATTAATGGAGAAAGCTATTTGCCTTGTACTTTTTCCACAATTGTTGCTGCTAGTTGTACACATCTCTAGTTCAGCTCTTGCCCACGGGACACTCATCAATTAGGTTTTATTTTTATTTCTCTCCTCTACCCCCAGAAACAAGCCTGTTAATTTTTTTTTCCTTCTCCTCTGGCGACTGTGTGGTGAATCCTTTCTTGCGTGATCAGGTTGCGGATAGACTTGTAAGGGTGTTTGCTGCATACAGTGTAAGCATTGTGACCGCCAATAAACTTCAATGGTTTCTACTGACCTGGCTTCAGCAATCCAGTCTAGTGTGTGTCCAGGGCCACGTCTCTCTAAACACGTGAAGATCTGTGAAACGTGCATTCTTAAGAGCCAGTGGATGACAGGGGCCCCTCAACCTGATAAAATTGTTTCTCATTGGACTAAGTCTGACTCAATTTCTTCTAAAAGTCTGATTGGTTGCATTGAGATACATATAGCATAGGTTGTCCGCAGCTATAAAAGTGAAGCCACTCTACCTCTTTACTAGCTTCCAGGTAATAACGTGGCTACCGGCAGACAACTAGTAATTGAAGAAAGGCCAGTTTTGTTAATGTTCTGACATCGCTCCTCTGACGTGGGCTGGGCTTCATTCATCAGACCTTGACAAGTTCAAGGGCAAATGTTTTCCCCTGGAGTACTATGCAGACATCACAGGCTAGATTTATAAAATGAAGAACACCAGTTAACAGGGACTACTTCTAACTGAGGTACTCTGTAGTACCTAAATATGAGGGAACTCCATTGCCCAGAACGTGGAAAAGTATTAAGATACAGCTAGGTGTGTGTGCCTTAATGCAGACATACATTGCGTGATTCCCGGCCCCAGAGGGCCACTCTTGTGTGCCTTATCTAGACGCACTGCTCCCTTTCTCTGCTGTTTCAGCCCCCTGGGAACTGGCATAACCTTAGTCCTAAGTTAACTTCCAAAGCAAAAAATTGTATTCTAATTGCTAGAAGGCAAATGGAATTGATTCATCGAAGCCAAGTTCCATCTGTAAGGCTAATAAAAACATAAAAACACTCCTGGAGTGAAAAACACTCCTGGCACATACAATTCTAATTCTGTAGTAAATGAGACAAAAATAATTTTCTCACAGGTACTTGAAGAGAGCTCCCCTCTGCCCCAACCTATTAACATACTGAGACGCTGATTGATCAGCAAAACCACAGAGCCCTCCCTTCCACAAAAACAACGTACAGACTCACCAAAGACGGTGGTCTCATCGGTGCAGCCCTGAGCACAGTCCAGTCAGGACAGGCGCTGTGGTTAAAATCTCCCACAGCCCTGTCCAGTTTTAAACAGTGGTGCTGCTCCCTCCAAGATTAATTAAAATTGGGGCATCCAAAAAAAAAAAGCCTTTTTTTTTCCTCCCAGAAATGGTCAATTAGCAATCTCATATGATTCAACCCAGTAAATGTGAAAGCCAGTTATCTTTAAACTTCATTTTCCTGAGAAATCACGGGGAAGTTTTAATCAGTCAAAACCTGAGTTTATTTGGGAGTTTCTAGGCTCTAGGCACTATGTTCATCAAATCGAGTGTCTTTAGACAGTTTCTGACACAAACTGACAAACTGTACTTTACGTTGAAAAAACAGCTAAATCCTTTACTACAGATTATTAAATTATATTTTATGTGTATGCATTTGTTTGTTGACTTAGCCCGAATAAGGGTAATCTGTTCCCACTAAAGTGTAAATCAAAGGAAGGGATGTGGCCCAGAGATGTGATTTTAAGTTTTAAGAAATAATGACTTTCCACAGAAATTTCCATTTCCTAGACAAGTGACAACCTACAAAAAAATAAGTATTTCGTTTTCCAAAACATAGTCTTTATTAAGGACTTTTCTCCCCCAAATGGAAAAATGTTTTAGTGTGTTACGAAATTTCAACCAACTACAGAAACAGAACACTTTCCAAAATACCCATGGTCTCTTTCCAACTCAGGAACAGTGAAAGAAAAAAAAAAAAACAGAAAATATCCATGGTCGTGGGGTAACATGAACTAAATCTAGAAAGCCAAAACACCTCCCTATTTCGTATTTGCCCCTGTCCCACCCTGTCCTCACCATAGATTTTTGGGTAGCTCTACAAACCTAAGCCGAGATAAAATGCTACCAAAGTGTCAAATGCCAACGAAAAGGGAGAGGAAAGATTATAATTACTGCAAAGTCCTGGTGCTTTAAACATTTTTTTAGAGTAAGTCTGAAAGGATAAAAGTGTATTCACCAGCCATAATTACGCAACAATCAATTAGATGATAAATGATGTCTAAGTAGATTCTTGCCTTTGTAGCTTGTCTTCAGGGTCCATTACTTTTACCTTAGATACCCTAAATTCACTGGTCGGTCAGTCACTTTGATGGGCTTTAGGAATGGTGGGTCAATAAAGGAATCACCTAACACAATGGGGATATGAGACCATCAGGGTGGAGGATGAAATAGTTTGGAAAGTCATTCCCCTTCCTCAGAAAAGCCTTATGGTTCTCAGGACAAGCTGACTGCCCTTCGTTGTCTATTCATTTTACAAATACTTATTCAGCATTTATCTTGTCTTTTTTTTTTTAAAGACAAGGTCTAGCTTTGTCACCCAGGCTGGATTGCAGTGGTGCAATAACAGCTCACTGCAGCCTCAAACTCCTGGACTCGAGCAATCCTCTTGCCTCAGCCTCTTGAGTAGCTGGGACTACCGGTGTGCACCACCATGCCCAGGTTTTTGTTTAAGAGACAGGGTCTCACTGTGTTGCCCAGGCTGGTCTTGAACTCTTGGCCTCAAGCCATTCTCCTGCCTCAGCCTCCCAAAGTTCTGGAAATATAGGTGTGAGCCACTGCACCCATTTTCAAATATTTTTTTGATGGTCAGCAACAGAAAAGGAAGCTCAAAAGAAAAGCAGATAAAGTCACTTGCAAGGCAAATTCATTTCCACTCTTCTGTGTAAGATCCCTCCATAGTTCAAAATGACTTCAAAACATATGAAACAGTGCTTACAAATGCATGATACACACAATTATATTTTTAATTTTCTGCATGATGATAGCCACGAACTCAAGTCATCATGCACTTAAACATACAGCAGTACCCATATGGTCCTAATCGTCCCACTCTTCTGTTGCAAAGGAATGAAAACCGGCAGGTGGGGAATCTACTAACCCCTGCCATGGAATCAGATTAATCAAGTCAGGGCATCTGTATTCATGGTCTGAAAGACAAACAGGATAAAAACTAAGGGACAGTGGATTTGGACTTACGTAAAGCTCAGGGGGGCCAGTATACAGAGTCTGATAGGTACTCCCTGCAGCTGATAACAGGGTGGGAGAACATAAGGGCAGCAGTCTCAAAGTCAGAACCCAAGCCTCTCCCCAGCTCCTAGAGACACTATACTGTGTAAAGAAGGTAAAGCATCCTTTCAAGGCCAAATTAACTTGTCTGGAAAATGGTTGAGAGTACCAACTAAGATAGTGGAAATGAAACCACTTTTAATTCTAAGAATATAGCAGGCCATTATATCATTCAAAAAACTAGCTACCCACCCTTTAACAGCTTGCAGTCTGGGGCATGTGTCACGAAGATCAAGTTATAAGCTTTATCAAACAAGCTACGAACACTGCAGCAGAACTCTTCCATTCAACTAGACAGATGCAACTGCCGTCCGCCTCTTCCCGGTCTGTAGAACCCTCTCTTCTCAGGCTAAACTTAGATGCCCGTTGCTCACCTGCCCTTTTCAAGATCCAAAATCCCTCTCAAAGTCTCCCCTTACTGTCCCTGTGCCTAAGAGACTTAGGGCAAACCTGCTCGTTCCTTTGGGGTGTTCCTAACCCAACCCCTACCTGTCCCAGCAACCAAAATGTGCTCCTTACAAGACGGGACCAGACCATGATGTCACGTTATGAAAAGGATGTGTAGTTTCTGGAGCGTAGTGGGAGTCCGCAGAAGATGGTGGGTGGAGGCTGGAGAGAGCTTTTGGAACTAATTTGGGTGAAGCCCCTGCAAGGAGAGGATGCCTGGTTTAGGCGGGCTAAACTCACGCCGTTGCCATAGGCCTCTACGGCAAGGAAAAGCAGAAGCGGCTGACATCTTCCCGCCTGGACCCAGCAAAGGACAGAGGGGAACAGTGCGCACCCGACCCCTCCTGTCGCTGCGGGCACGCCGCGCCTCCGGAAGTGGTTCCGCGCGCCCCTTCCGTCGGAAGGAGGTGCGGCGGCCCGTCGCGTCTGCGCACAGAGGCCCGCTCGCCGGGCTCGCCCTTCGCCCCTCGCCCCGCGCAGGCGCAGTGAGGACTCGGCCCCGCGCGGGCGGGCCTGAAGTGTCGAGGTCGGAAGGGCGAGGGTCTGGCTGCTGCTTGAGTGAGGGGTGTCTTAAGAAGGCCGGAGCTGGGCTTCTGCGGCCCTCGGACCCCACCGATCCGTGTGCTGGTGAAGGTTCGAGTTCACGCTCACAGCGGCCTCACGGTCAGTAGCCGCAGTGATCCCAGAGGCACGGTGAGGGCTCGATCCTTGCTCGGAAGAACTCCGTGTCGCTGGCGGACGGACAGGATGGCCCCTGCGCAGCACGGCGTGCGCCCCGAGAGAGCGTAGGAGAAGCGGCCAGTCGAAGGAGGCAGGGAAGGACACCGCGCAGTGCAGAAACACTGAGGCGGGAAGCATCTTGCACTCTTACAGCAGTGGCAGAAAGTGTGGCTGGAGGGAGAGGCGGCCCTAAGGTGTCTGGATGAGGGTGGGGCACAGGAGCTTGGGATTTGATCCAAAAGCTCTACCTTTTTCCAAAGGCCATTTGGCATAGCAGCCTGGTGATCAATCTGTTTAACCCACCAGCTAGTGGGTGATACGGATTTGAAGCGAGAAGAGGGCAGAGGGGAGAGTTGAGAGAGACTAAGACAGCTGGAAGCAACAGGTCTTTGTGACCAGTTGGATTTGGAGAGTGAAGAGGACTCTAGTAGGATTCCCAGGTTCAGAACAGGGCAGCAGCCAAGTAAAGAAGAGGAAGCATGGAGCGGCAGGGGCCTGTGAGTGCGGTGGAGGAGGGTGCTGGGTGAGCCTGAATGGAACTCTCGCCCAAAGAAATTTCCCTGCTCTTTTAGGCAGAGCGCCTGGGAGATGTCAAAAACTGATTGCTACAAAATAAATGATACTCGCAAAAACTCAGAAAATAGTAGAGAAGGGAACACTTCCTAACTCATTTTATGAAAGAAGCATTTCCCAAATACCAAAACCAAAGATATTTAAAAAAATAAAATTTAAAAAACCAGGCCAGCTGTGGCAGCTCATACCTTTAATCCCAGCACTTTCAGAGGCTGAAGCAGGAGGATCACTTAAGATTAGGAGTTCAAGACCAGCCTGGGCAACATAGTGAGACCTCACCTCTACAAAAAAAGAAGGAATAATAGCCAGTTGTGGTGGTATGTGCCTGTAGTTCCAGCTACTCGGAAGGCTAAGGTAGGAGGATTGCTTGAGCCCAGGAGTTCAAGGCTGCAGTGAGCTATGATGGAGCCACTGTATTTCAGCCTGGGCAAAAGAGCGAATCCCTTTCTCTGGGAAAAAAAACAAAAACAATAAACAGAAGAAAACCTTTTAGACTAATATCCTTCAAGAACATACATGCAAAAATCCTAAACAAAATATAAGCAAGTCAAATCCAACAATATAAAAAGGATAATACATCATGACCAAGTGGGATTGATCCTAGGAATGCAAGGTTGGTTTAACATTCAAAAACTCAATAATATCAACCATGTAAACAAAATAAAGGATAACTAATGGATCATCTCAATATATTTATAAAGAAAAACCATGATGAAATTAGATATCCATTCATGATTCAAAAAATCAGCAAAGTAGGAATATAAAGAAACATTCTTAATAAAGGACTTCTACAAAAAGCCTACCACTAACAGCATACTTAAAGGTGAAAGACTGATGGTTTCCCACAAGAACAAGGCAAGGATGCCCACTCATCACTTCTATTCAACATTTTACTAGAGGTCCTAACCAGAGCAATAAGGCACAAGAAAGAAAGAAAAGGCACATAGATCAGAAAGGAAGAAGTAAATCTAGGTGAGTACCTGTGATAGGTACTCTCATCATCATCACCATCATCGCAGAGGAAGGGAGGAAGGAAGCCTGGTACAGAGGCAAGGTGAAATCAGGAAGACTCCAGCCACATCCCCACACTCTGAACATCTGCCTCTGAGCCACTGTGCATGCTGTTCCACTGTGCATACCCGCTGTGTCACACATCGCCATTGCCACCGGCTCAAATCATGGAGATCGCTCTAAAGCCACCCCAGATCCCTGCAATCAGATGCATTCTCCATTCCCAACCAAGCCCCTCCGTGTTGCTGCCTCCTCACCTGGCTTTATCTGGTCTCTCAGGGACAGAGACCAGGCTCCCAGTCTAGGACCAGGTACACAGCAGGTGCTCAATACACACTTAAGGCTGCAGAGTCCTGCTCACTTGTCCTCTGACCTGAAGGATACTCTGCTTCCCTCAGATGCTCGTCTGGGGAGACCAATCCTTGCCCTTGAAGTCATAAAGTCATTACCAAGGGGTACAGTCATGACACGTCTTCAAAGTTTAAAACCAAATTAAAACTGGGAAGGAAAAACGCCATGAGAGAGATCCCTAGTTATGTGTGACTCCCAGGCAGATGTATCTCAAGGATGGGTCAGCTGAAAGCCCCCTCCTCTTCACTGCCCCTGCCAAATAAACTTTCAAGTGCGCCCTGTGGCCTGGGCGCCGCTGCTCTTACTCGGCGGCCCTCGTGAAGCCGCTGGCCGAGCTCCGTGGTGCGTCCACCGCTCCTCTCCAGGGGAAAACTCGCCCTCTCTGGAGACACCGCCCTGGAGCACCGGCCGTCTGGGCCTTGGGAAAGGTCCACGCTTGAGGGAAGGGGGAAGAAAGCGAAGCAAGGCAGGCAGTGAGCCCGGAGGGGCGCTCCAAGCCAGGAGGGGCGTCTCTGGGCTGGGCGCGGGGTCCGCAGAGGCCGCGGTGAAGCCCATCGGCCGCGCCAGTGGTTCTCCGGCGCGGTGCCGGACCAGCTGCACCGCCCTCACCTGGGACCTTGTTAGAAATGCAAATTCTCTCGGCCTCACCGAGACCTACTTAAGGGGAAACAGTGGTGTGAGGCCCAGTAATGCGCGCTTTAGAGAGCCTGCCAGGTGATTCCACCACCCGGGGAGGAGGAAGGAATGGGAGCAGGGATGGGGAGACGGGGCTACCTCCAGGCTGATTGCACACCTCCCCTTCTCCTTCCCCGGCCTCTTAACAGCCGGGGCGGGCAGCCGCCCTCCGCCGGGCATGAGGCTGCGCTGTGCTCCGGGGGCACCCAGAGTGTGACCCGCCTGCACGGAGCTAGGACGGTGAGGCTGGGCCGCACAGACAGCGCCTTTCTCCGCGGCCCCGTGGAGGGGGCACAGCCCTGGGCTCTCCCCGCCGGTGGGGCGGCTGGTGCTTGGCCTCTAGGAGCCCACCACGAGCCCTTGACCGTGGCAGGCGATCTCCGGCCGGGAGCCAGGCCTCGCCACCTGCCGTGCGGGCCGCCCCTGGCGTGGCTCGGGCGCCGGGCCTGCTGAGCTCTGGGCCGGGGAGGGGGCCAGGGCCTCGCCTCACCGCAGGGGCTCTTCTTGCAGCTGCCCGGTCGCCCCCTCCTCGGCCCCCAGCCATGAATCTCAGCAGCACCAGCAGCACGGCCGAAAAGACAGTGACGACCGTGCTCTGGGGTGAGTGGGGACCCAGGCTCCTTCCCAGCGCAGCCCCGCGACGCCCACCTCGTCCCCGCAGCTGGGGGCGCGGGAGAGCCGCTCGCTTGGGGGGGAGGGCTGCAAGCGGGGTATGGACAGCCTTTCTGGGGCCCCCTGCCCGCCCCGCTCCCTCTCCCTCGGCAGGCTGTGAGCTCAGTCAGGAGAAGCGGACTTGGACCTTCAAGCCCCAGCTGGAGGGCAAGCCCGACTGCAAGTTGCTGCTTCACACGGTGGGTGTCCCCTGGAGGAGCGGAGAAGGATGGAGCAGGTGGCAGGTGACAACAGGTTTCCCCCGCCTGCCTTCAAGGTGATGAGGTGTTTTGACCCCTTGCAGATTTGCCTGGGGGAGAAAGCCAAGGAGGAGCTGAACCGCGTGGAGATCCTGCCCCTCTCGAACCTGGAGGACAAGAAAGCGCAGCCGGTCACCATCGCCTCGCTGCAGGCCTCGGTCCTGCCCATGGTGAGCCTTTCCCGCGGGCGTGTGCTGCGCGCCGCCTCCCCGTCGGGCCCGCGGGGGTCGGACACAGACCAGGGTGCGCTCACCCCCCAGCAGCGGCGTGACCGCCGCCCCTTCCCGGAGCTGCCTGAGCCAGGGCAAGCTAAGTAACCTCTCCGCAAAGAATTACATTTTTAAACTATGCACTGCTAGAGACAGCAGCACTAATCTACATATTGGTTGTGCATCTAGAAATTCTCTTGTTTCTAATCATTTATCTGTTTCTAATCATTTATCATTTGCATTTCTATTCAGATGATCATTGTGAATAATGGCAGTTTTGTGTCTATTTTTATTTTTATTTTTTAATTCTGCTACACTGGCTAGGATCTGTAGTATAACACTGGATAAACGTGATACTAGTTGGCATCTTTATTTCCTTCCTGATTTTTTTTTTAAGGAATGTTTCTAATGTGTTCTCCATTAAGTGCGAAGCGTTTGGTAAATACCCTTTGCTAGGTTAAGGAAGTCTCCATCTAGTCCTACTGTGCTTTAACTTTTTTGTTTCTTTTTAATCATGAATGGTGGTGAAATTTTATCAAATGTTTTTCTGTTCATATGATTCTGGGTTTGTTCTTTAATTCATTAATGTGGTAAATTATATTAATAGAATACTCTGAACTGCTTGCAGTCCTGTGATAAACACTACTTAATATTATAAATTCTAGATTTGCTTTGCTAACACATTGAGACTTCTCTTCTTTCTAATTTTATTTATTTTTTCTTTCGCGTTAAGTCGTCTCAGGATTTGTTTTTTTAATTTATATACTTGGAAGTGAGGTTGCCCTATAAATGATCTTATTTGGTGTCGAGGCATGCTAGCCTCATGAACTGAGGATGGTGTGTTCCCTCTGTCTGTTCCCTGGAATGGTGAGTGTAAGAGCAGGATTTAGCTGTTCTGGAAGGTTTGGGAGACCCACCTATAAAACTGTTCTCAGACCTATTTTCTTTTTTATTCACACTTCTTAGGAGATCTCATCCATTTTCATGATTTTAAAGGCCATCTATGTAAATGAAGACTCGAACTTATTCCCATTAATCCAACCTCCCTCTTGGGCTCCAGGTCCTATATCGACTCAGCGTTTTTAATGGGTGTCTAATAGATGCCCTAAACTGAACACGTCTAATCCAAGTACTTGAATATTATCTCTAATTCCACCCCCGCCACGATCCTCTCCCAGCGAATAGCTCTCACAGCTGTATCTGATCCACCAACTCTGCCCTAACAACATACAAGTCTCACCACCTCCCCTGCTACACCCTGGTCCAGTTGACTTGTCGCTTTTTGCTCGATTTTGTTGCAGGGCCTCCCAACTACCTTCACCTTGGGCTAAGTCTGGCCCACCGCCTGTTTTTGTAAGTAAAGTTTTATTGGAACACAGCCATGCTCATCCATTTATATCTTGTCCGTGGCTGCTTTCCCTCAACAACAGCAGCGCTGAGTAGCCTTGGTGGAGACCATATGGTTTACAAACCTAAAATATTGCCATCTGGTCCTTTATAGAAAGTCGCCGCACTTCTGGTCTATTCTGCACACAGTTTCCAGAAAGATCCTTTTAAACACAAGTCAGATCATGTTGGAACATTTAGGTGGTGGCTTCCCACCTTACTCTGAATAAGACCCAAGAGGCTTGCCACGGGCTGCCTCAAAGCCCTTGTGTGCTGGCCCTCAGCGACCTTGCTGACCTCAAGCTCCCCTCCCTAACCCTGCTCACACCACATTGGTTCCTTGACTGCACCTTAAACTTCAAAGGTACCCCCACCTTGTGGTCTTTGCATTTACTGCTCCCCATGCCTGGAACACTCTCCCCCTGTATGTTGCCACGGCTAGCCCTCCCGTTCAATCCAGCTTGGTTCCAATGTCATCTCATCGAAAAGGTCTTCACTGACCACAAGCAGCATCTCCTCTTCCTGCCACACCCAGGAAATTTTGATAAGTGATGTTTTCATTTTCATTCAGTTCAAATTATTTTCTAGTTTCCTTCAGCCCCTGGAGGATTTAGAAGTATGTGTATTTAACTTCCAGATCATTAGGGATTTTCTAAAATTAATTAATTTCTAGTTTAATTCCATTTTGGTCTGAGTGCTTAATTGATAGGATTTCAGTCTAAAACGTGTTATGCGCCAAGCGCAGTGGCTCATGCCTGTAATCCCAGCACTTTGGGAGACTGAGGTGGGGGGATCGCTTGAGGCCAGGAGTTCGAGACCAACCTGGGCAACACAGCCAGATTCCATCTTTACAAAAAATAAGAAAAATTTGCCAGGAGGATCACTTGAGCCCAGGAGTTTGAGGCTGCAGTGAGCTATGATGACACCACTGCACCCTAGCCTAGGCAACAGAACAAGACCCTGTCTCAAAAAAAAAAAATGTTTTTTTGATGTGTTGTGACTTTTCCTTATGGCCCAGAATGTGTTCTACCTTGGTGAATATTTCATTTATTACGCTTAAAGAATGTGTGTTTTCCTGATGTTGGGTATATTGTTCTACAAATGTCAGTTATATCAAGTTCGTTAGCAGTTTTGTTCGAGTCTTCCATATCTTTACTCATCTTCTGCCTACTGGATCTATTAATTACTGAGGGAGAAGTGTTGCAATCTCCAACAGCAATTGTGACTTTGACTATTGCTCCTTTCAATTGTCAGTTTTTGCTTCATGTATTTTGAAGCTCTCTTATTAGGTGCATATGCCTCTAGGATTGTTAGAGCCTCTTGATTAATTGATTCCTTTATCATTATGAA
>NW_012154062.1:4286277-4329550 GCF_000956105.1 Propithecus coquereli
TGTATGTTGGACCTGCTCATTCTGTCCGCATCTTAGACTCTCTTTCATAATTTTTCAAATCTATCTCTCTGTGCCTCCAACGGGGTAATCTCTTCACAGAATTATTCTATCTTACTAATTATTGCCTCTGCTGGTTTATTCTACTTTTGAAACTATCTGTTCAGTTTATTTCAATGCTTTTATCTTTCATGTCTAGAAAGCTACATTTTGCTTTTCTTTTTCATAATGTCTTATTCTTATGATTCTGATTTCCATTTCTTTGGTTTGAATTGCACTTATTTCATAGTTTTTTCTGTTGGTGTTCTCTTAAACCCTTGGCTGTGCTGGTCTGTAGCCCTTTGGTTTCCTTCTGCTGACTCCAGAGGGATTGTTTTGCATGTGTTTTGTAATTTTATACAGTGAGCTCATCTTTAGGTTTTTAAGTTTGTTTTGTTTTTTTTTTTTTTTTTTTTGAAAGAATTCTGTCTGGCCTGGGTTTGGGGAGTGTCCCATCAGAGTAGTTTCATGTTTGCTTGTGCCATTCGCCCCAGGAATAGGACAAGCCTGGGATTTTATAGAAATGTCTTGGCTTGGCAGTTCCCACCAAGTAAATGCAGATCTCATATAGGTGAGAGGTACAGCTGTGGGTTTGTAGCATATCACAAGAGACTTCTTTTGTTCCCATTCATGCTTCCTTGTTATCATCCTTTAATGGTGGCCAGGGGTTTTGTCTTCTGCGGGGTCTTTTAGCAGGGGATGGTTTTGGGTTTATAGTCCCCATCCTCAACTCACCCTGGGTGCAGCCCCCTGAGGGTCCAAGCCTCCCCGCAGTGGTCAGTTACCACTGTCCTCCCCTTGAGCCCAGGGCCTGCCTCCCGTCCACATGATCATCAAAGCCCAAGGCCCTGGCAGTTCTCAGGCCTGTCTCCCCTGAGCTGTTGCGTGCCAGCTCCCGCACGTACCTCTCCTCATCTCCAATGCATGAGGATCCTTCTTTCTGTCTTGCTATTCAGCCATGCAGTAAAACACACAGAATTATGTTCTGCCCAGCATCTCTAGGTGTTTCCAGCTGCAGAGTTTCGGCTTTCACTTACCCACCTGCTCTCTGAACAAGAAGCTCTAAGTTAATCTCCCTGAGCCTCAGTTTCCTCCTCTGCAATAGTACTTCTATTGGGCTCCTTGTGAGGATTTAAGTGAGAAAGTTGGTAAAATGCTGAGCATGATGCCTGGCATGTGGTAGAAGCTCAAAAAATATAAGCTATTGTCGTCATTATTCTAGAAAATTTGGAAAGTTTGGAAAAGTGTAAAGACAATAAATGCCTGACTGTCCGCTGACAGTTAGGGTTAGCACTTTAATGTATTTCAGCCTTTATTCACGTGTATATCCATACATGACTCAGAAGACAAATGTGGTTCTGTACATACAACTTTCCATCTGCTTATCCGATCTGTGTCTCAGCCAGCTTGGGTTGCTATAACAAAATACCACAGACTGGGGGGCTTCAACAATAGGCATTTATTTCCTCACAGTTCTGGAGCTGGAAGTCCAAGGTCAGGGGGCCAGCATGGTCAGTTTCTGGTGAGGGCTCTCTTCCTGACTTGCAGACGGCTGCCTTCTCACTGTGTGCTCACTCTGTCGGGGGAGCTCTCTACCATCTCTTCTTATAAGGGCACTAATTCCCATCATGAGGACCCCACCCTCGTGACCTAATCACCTGCAAAGGCCCCACCTCCAAATACCATCACATTGGAGGTTAGGGCTTCAACACATGAACTCTGGTTTGGGGGGGACACAATTCTGCCCATAGCAATCAGACTTCTCCATCCAACAGCTGCCCCTGAGCTCGGAAGTTCATCTGTGATCTTGGTGAGAATGAGATTGTCAGGATCACATTCTCCTTGGACAGAACCCGCCGCAGCAGAAGGGTACGGGGCTGAGAACAGCCCACGAGTGTGTGTGTTTGCAGGGGGCGGAATAAACTCTGAGTATTTCTGCCCAAGGCCAGCCCCGCCAGGTGCCAGGCCTGAGTCACCCTGTCTTCTCTTCTCCTGCCCCCACGTCCCTCCCCCTGCAGGTCACCATGATGAGATTCGAGCTTTCTCCTCCAGTCACTTTTCAGCTCCGGGCTGGCTCAGGACCCGTGTTCCTAAGTGGCCAGGAATGTTATGGTAAGTCCAAGCTTGGACACGGGAAAGGTCTGAGAGTAAAGTGTCTAGCATAGGGCTAGGGACATTCCAGATACTCGAACACTTGATGGATTTTGAATTTTGGAGAAATTTTGGACTCCTTTGGAGTCCCCAAAGGAAACATGATTGCCAGTAGCCTGGGCTTGGAAGGCCCCGGGCAAGGGTCCTGGTCCCAGGTCTTCTGTGCCTCCCCTGTGGGCGTCAGCCCCTCACCTGTACTTGGGTTCAACCCGAAGAGTAGCTGTGAGGAATAAATGGGCTATTGAAGGAAAGAACGCAGCCTAATACCTATGGTAACTAGCTCAGAAGACATCACTGCTCTGTGGTGCACACCTGTGGTAGTGACAGGCACCGTAGCTACTTGGCATAATGTCGATCCCTTCAAGATCCTTCTTCTCTGTACAGTTGTGCCTCTTTCATCCTGTTTAAAAACCCTTGGCAGGTCCCACTTCCCTTAGGATACGGTCTGACTCTTCAGCGGCCTGTCTTAGGGGCCTCCTTCCCCTCCCCCACTCTGCCCACCTGCAGCCTTGGCCCCGCCTCTGACCCAGACAGCACAGTTCCCTGCCCTCTGCGTTCCCAGGTCCCCTACCCCCACCCTGGCTTCCACAAACAGTGTGGCCCTTTCCAGGGGTTGGCAGGTGACCACTTTCAACCCCCACACTAAGAGTCCTCCAGGGCGACCTTGGAGCGGAACAGATTGCAGGGTGGGAGACAGGCGTCGACCCGGAGCTCAGAAGCTCTGCCCCTGGCCCCTTTCCCACGCTGTCACAGAAACTTCAGACCTAACCTGGGACGAGGAAGAAGAAGGGGAGGAAGAAGCAGAGGAGGAGGAGGAGGAGGAGGAAGAAGAGGATGAGGATGCAGATATAGACATATGTGCGGAGGACACCCCTGTCAAACATGCCAAAAGACCATCATCGAGCCAGAAGCAGACGAGTGTTGCCAAGGTGGGGAGAGGAGGGTGGCTGTTCCAGATGACGTGGGGGCTCTGCAGAGGCACCTGGGGGAGGGGCACCAGGCGCCCAAGCCTCCCGAGTGCAGCGTGCAGGGCAGGCCACGGCCGCTGCCGCCAAGTCCTGCCAGGCACTCGGCCTTGGGGACCTCGTGGATCTCGGGAGTCTCTTCTGGGCCTGGGCCTCGCCCTATCTCTCCTAATATGCTCGGTTTTGGTTCCCAGAAAAAAAAGCTGGAAAAAGAAGAGGAAGCTGCGAGGTAACTATCAGATTAGCCACAATCTCTCAGCTGGGGTACGTAGTGCTAGAAAGACCGCGGTGCGATTGCTGTGCGCATGCGCACGGCACAGAGCCGCGGCCGCGCTGGGGGGGGGGGCGTCGCCTTTTCGAAAAGTGTTAAAATATTATCTTCTGACCTCATTCCACTTAAGGCAATTCCTTCCAAAGAACCCTGCCCAAAATATAAGGGAAACTATACGCACTAAGAAACTTTTCTTGGCATTATTCAAATCACTGGGACAAAGTGGCAGCATTCTAGACGTCTACGAATGTAACAGTTGCGTAAACCATGGCAGGTCTTCCCAACGGAATATTACAGAACTCTGACGAAGCGTTCAGCAACCTGAAAGTGTTGACAGGGTTCAAAGGACAGGATAGCAAATCATTTTATTTCACACTTTCAAAAGGAGTTTGATCAAAAAAAGAAAGCGTGAAAGGCAGCACACCAAAACGTTCACATTGGTGGGAGGTCAAGAATACTAAGTAATTTATTTTCTCATCTGTTTGCTATATTTTGTGCAATATGGTTAACATTGCATTTGCAATTAAAGATACATTTGTGACAAATAAAAGACGGAAGCCTAAGAGGGGAAAAAAGCACCTTGTTTAAAAAGGGTCAGAGTGGCCCCTGGGAGGGGACCAGCCAGGGCTGGCTCCGCAGCATGGACACGCGTGGGCATCGGCTGAGCTCGCCCTCTCCCGCCCCCACCCTGTTCCAGACCCAGTGTCAGAGACAAGAGCCCGGTGAGGAAGGTGAGTGGGGATCAGAGGACCAGCCCCCCCTGGGGGAGGCGGGCAGCTTTGGGGGCCTGCCGGGCCAGGGCAGGGAGTGGGACAGGGGAGTCCTGCCTTCTCTCCGCAGGCCAAACTCACGCTCAAACCCAAGAAGCCAGGGTCTAAGAAATGAGGAGCCGGGGCCTGTGAGACCACCGCGTGCAGAGCGGGCCTTCCCCGGGCTGTGCTGCGCGCGCAGAGTTCTCCCCCCCAACCCCCTCCATCTGAGCCTGAATGTGACAGGGGTGTTGGGGGGTGACATCAGAGCCTCTCCCCCCAACTCTCCTGTTGCAGGAGGCCCTGGGGAGAAGAGCCCAACCTCAGGGCCACAATAAAGTTTGCTTTATCAGAATACTTGCTCCTCGTCCCTGGAGCTGGCCTCCCCGCCAGCTGCGCCAGCCCAAGTGCCCGGCAGAGGGCGGTCACGAACCGGCACACCCGAGCCCTGAGATCCCACTGTCCCCACACCCAGTTCTGACGCCTGAGGCTGCTGTGTCCTCCTCCTGACACCCCAACCCCTAGCTTAGGAGGAAGACCAAGCGTCTGGGTGCTGCGCTGAGCTGTGTGTCGTCAGGAGGGTCTTCCTGCCACCACGCTCCCTCAGGGCCGGGTTCACAGGTCCAGAACTTCAGGGCTTCCGCTGCTCGGGCCACGAGGCAGCGCCTCGCCTGGGGGGCCAGCCCGCGGCGCTTCAAGTGCACACAGCGTCTGTTGGGACATTGGGGGCACCTGCACGCCCAGGCGTGCTTGTGGGGGGGGCCAGCTCTTGCTCACACGGACCTCACGCATGTAAAGGCCTGTGTCGGGCAGGGCCCAGAGGCCTGCACCCTCCAGGCAGCCCTTCGCGGTGGGGTAGATGGGGTGAGCTCGCAGAGGCGCTGCCCCTCGTGCCCCTAAGCAGGGCTCAGTCAACTGTCCAGTAGAGGACTAGGAAAGGGGCCGGAGGACCCACCATGTGGCTCTGGCCTCCTGCCCTCTCCAACAGGTGGCTTTGGAGCCCTGTTCACCCGTGGGTGACCTTGGCTTAGTCCCTGAAGCAGGCAGACACACAGATGGCCCCCACTTGGAGTCCTACGTGCAGGGCCTCTGTTGGGCCTTTCCTCGCCCGGGCCCGGCACCCCCAGGTATGGATCCTGGGAGGTCAGAGGTCTTGGAACACCTGCATGGGAAGGTCGGCCAGGCTCTGGACTCCTGTTCAGCCATAGCTTCTCGAGGCCAGGGACAGAGGCAGAAGAGGGCAGGGTGGCATTCTTGCCACGCGTTTCCTACATCCCATGAGACAGATGAGGGTGCTATCCCACCCTCTAACAAAAGTGGAAACATGGAAGCCAGTGCCATAACTTCAGTGACCATCAAGTGCTTTGAAGGAAGTGGAACAGGCTAATTCCTGGGGGAGCACTGTTCAGTGAGAGGGTCTGAGGGGTCCCTCGGAGGGGATGGACAAGAAGGGGCATCAGGCTACGTGAGGAACTGGCAGAAGGATGTTCCTAAGAACAGGAACAGGGCGTGCAAAGGGCCTGAGGCACGCACGAGCTTGCAGGGTCTGGGCAGAGAGGAGGCTGATCTGACTGCAGTGATGCAGGCTGAGCGGGCCCTGCCTCACTTCTCAGATGAGGAAAGCGAGGCACAGAGGTTAAACAACCTGCGCCCAGGTCACCTTGCTTGGTGCTCTTCCCCTGCCCTGACCTTTTCTTTGTCCACAGGAAAAGGGTGGGCTGGGGCTGAAGCAGGTGGTGACAAGTGGCAGGTCTGCAGGTGGGCTCTGTGTTCACACCAGCGGGGCTGTTAGGAGGAGCAGGCGTGAGACGGCCCAGCTGGGGAGTGTTGAACTTGGCGCTAGGGGGTGGGGATTCAGCACAGCGGCAGCAGCTACTTCTCAGTCCCTTATCACCGCCCTCGATAATGAGCCCCACCTGCCCCTCCCCTTTGCCCCCAGCTCACTCCAGCCAGGGTGAAAGTCTGCCAAAGTTTAGGTAAACTGAGGCTGAACCACATTGAGGGTCCTTGCCCTTCCCCCGCTTTTGGGGCACATGATACTTTCCAGCGAGTCCTTTATCTTAGCTGGTAGTCGTGGCGGCAGTTTTGACAGCGTCAGTGGTAGCAGCCATTTCCTGTTTCTAAATTGGAGACCTGAGACCAGAGAAGGAAAGGGACTTGCCACAGGCCACACAGCCCATAGTGACCAGGACTAGAGAATGGGGAACGAGGGCTCTTTGCGCCAACCCCCACTTGGGGCTCGCCACCAGCTTTCCCATGGGGTGAAGGAGTGAACTGAGTCAGAAAGCCAGGCCCGCAGGTGCCGCAGGGGGAGGGACAAGGGGCTGAAGATAGCCCACCTGGGAAGCCCCCCGGCCGACCCCGACAGCATACGTTACCACGGAGACCCAGGCTGGCTCGTGACAGCAGGCTCTGTCCCCACTGATGGGAAGCAGGAGGCCCGATGGCCAGTGAGTCCCAACAGACAAGGTGGACCTCCCGCCCTCCGTCCCCCAGCTGACACCCCCAGCGTGGAACCTGCAGCCTGAGCTGTCCCCTCCAGGTGTCTCTTCCCTTTGACACCCTGCCTGGGCGCGGGTGGGGATGTGGGTGTGAGGTCAGAGTTTCCCAGAAATGAGTCAGGCTCGAGCCAGAACCGACGCCTTTGGAGAGGCAGATAAGGGACATTTCCATGGAAGAGGCAGAGTTTAAAACAGGCCTCAAGTGACGGGAAGAGCACGCATCAGAGATGCCCAGGAGGAGCAGCGGCGGCAGAAGCAGAGGGGCGAACGCAAGCTGGGGCATGCTGGGACAATTTGAGCACCGTGCTGGGCACTTGGGCACCTGGTGCCTTGCCCACCGTGCCACCAGCCAGCTGCGAGGCTTTGGGCAAATCACTTGCCCTCTCTGGGTCTCCTCTGTGGAACGAGGAGGTTGCGGCAGATGCCGCATCTCTAAGATCCCTTCCGGGTTCGACATGCTTTGAGCTCGATTCCCAAGCCCTGCCTCGCACCACCCTCCCGCACCGGCTCAGCCTGAACCTCCCCGGCCCCCTGCGGCGGTGCTCGCAGGTGTCTGTGTGTGGGGGCAGGGGTGGCAGACCACTTTGTGGATTGCTCTAGCTCAGGAAGGCGAGAAAGAACCTAGAGGTGAGAGTTTCGCCGTCCCAGTCATTCTTTAGGTAAATAAATCCACGTCAGCATTTCCCCTTCCCAACCCATCCTGCGGCACCGAGAACTCTGAGAATTCCGGGGAGCCCAGAGCTGAGACCTGAGCCCTTCTTCCTTGGATGGGGGCTTCCCTTGGTGGCCCCCCCAAGGCCACCCCCCTCCTGCAGTCACCATCATCCACCTTTCTGTAGGAAGGGAACAGCGTGCATCTCCCTGGTCACCAGCTTCTGGGGCCTCAGATATCGCCTTTAATCCCCCAAATCTGGGAAGGCTCCTGGACCCCTGCACTGAAGCCATGTGGGGTTGGGCCCTAGAGGGTGGGGACATAATCCACGCAGCAAGGAAAGAACATGGACTTTGGAAACCTGGTTACTCCATTCACTATCGGGGTCATTCTGAGCAAATTACCCACCAGCGTGCCTCAATTTCCTCATCTGCAAAATGGGGTAGCAGCTGGCCTGGGATAGGCTGTGTGGGACTGGAGACTGCATGGAAAGGCTGGTAGGTGCTTCATCCAAGGCAGCTGCTGGGGACATGGGGAAGAGGCCCCGAGCTCCTCCCAGCTCTGAGAGTCTCCACGGATGGTCACTGGTGGAGGTGGTGAGTGGGGATGGGTCTTTGCCCAAGGCAAGGTCCAGGAAGCGGGCATTTTGCATCCTGCTGAGTGCTGCTGTGTCGCTTGGCCCCAGCACCCTGAGGCATGCCTGTCCCCATTTCTCATGGGAAACTACAGAGGCCCAGGGAAAAGGGGCTTGCACCAGCACACCCAGCTCCTCTTGTCCCAGGCCAGCTTTTGCACCTCCCCACCAGGATTCTCCCAAGCCCCCACTGTACCGGCTCCCCACCTGATCCCCAGCCTGCCGCCCGGCGGGACAGCCTTAACCCCTCCTCCCCAGTGGCAAGGGGCAACTCCAAGCAGAGCCCACCCCTGCCCCCTGGAGAGAGGCTCCTCCTTTTAAGGCTGCTTCTGGGACTTTGCACCCCAGAGCCAGACCCAGAACCAGAGACCCCAGGCCCGGCTCTGCTCAACACCTGCGGCTCACCCTTAGGGACATGGGGCACCAAACCTGAGGGGAGCAGAAGCTGACCCTGAGCAGGGAGGAGGGGCCCTGCCTGCCACATGCCCCGCATCTCATCCAGCGAGCACAAGGGTCCAGTATAGAGCGGGGACGGGACGGCAGGGCCACCTCCCCATCAAGAAGGCCCGTAGCTCCATCCCTGCGCAGGGCAGCCCAGGGGAGGCTGGCAGCCCAGAGGGCACGAGCGCACACCCCCACCGCATCAGCCAAGCAGCCTCACTGGCCGGGAAGGTGGACACCTCACACCTCAGTCTCCCAATTACGCCCTCCTCCCCCTCCTCCTCCCCCTCCTCCCCCCTTCTCTCTCCTCCTCCTCCCCTCTCTCCTCCTCTCCCCCCTGAAAACCTGTGGCTCGGAGAGACCTTGGCTTCTCTGGGGACTGCCCACATCTGCTCCTGAGTTTGGGGGCAGGGGGGCAACCGCCTCAAGAAGTTTCTCCAGCGATGGCAGCCGCCGGCCTGCTGCCCAACCTCACGCTGTAAGTGTGCTGCCTCCGGGACTGGAGTTGCCTTGCCATTTCCAGCCTTGGGGCAGACCCAATCTCCCTGGGACTCCTCCCCACGCGGGCCAGCTCCCCACGCGGGCTGGCGGGGGCGGGGCGGGACGCACCCCCGGGCTCCTGCCAGCACCCACGCCTGGGTCTGCCTGGTCTCCCACACAGGTGCTTGCAGCTGTTGATTCTCTGCTGTCAAACTCAGGTAGGCGGGCGCACCCAGCTCTCCCCCCCTTTCCCATCCCACTGGGGGGGGTAGTCTCCTTTCAGGTGGACAGAGGCAAGTTCTAGGCTCTCCCAGGTGCAGGAGGTGGGGAGGTTTGGAGCGGTCAGCCTTTGGTGGGGCAGGGGAGGGAAGGGGCCAAGGCAGATTTGGGGATTGAGGTTTTTTCTCACTCCTTCCTCTGTCCACCTTTTCTCCTTCCCCTTCTCTGCTCCTCTGTCCACCCCTCTACTCCGGAGGCTCGTGCACGGGCACTCTGGGCTTGAGGGGTGGAGCCCTGGAGTAGTTGGAAGTGGGTGGCGGTGACGGCTCAGGTGAGGCTTGTGCTTGCAAGTACCTGAAGGGACAGATTTTGATGCAAAACCACTTGTGTGTTCCACTCACCACCCCACCCACCGATAACGGCGGGTGTCGGACGGGCACAGTCAGAATGCCTAGCCAGGGTAGGGTGGTCCCTTACCTACAGGGTGAGCCCAGAGAGGTTTGTTTGGGACGGGATTCAGGGTTTGCTTCTGCACACTGCCCCCACCCCAAGTCAGCCCCCCACCTCCCCGCCACGCACACCTCCCACCCCCCAAGTCTCAGCCCCCTGTGCAAGGCTTGGTCCCTTTTTTGTGATCCTCCATAAAAGTGCAGCTATTAAAATGCACTGGTCCAGAACCGCTCTGGGGAGAGATCGCTTGGCTTTCCCAGGCCAGAGGCCCACTTCTCTTCATATCCAGTGGGGACTTTTTTTGAAGGTAAATGCCTTTTCTCTGGGAGAGGGAAAGGGGCTGCCTTTGAAGCAGTGGGGGGGTGGGAGAGGGAGAGACAACTCCCCCCCTTCCTTCCCCCTTTTGCTCCAGCCCCGTTCCAGGCCTTTTGCTTCACACATCCAGGGAGAGCAAGAAGAAAGCCCCCAGCCTGGCCGGGAGGGGGCTGGGGGTGGGCCCAACCTGTTCTGGAAGGGGAACTAGCACAATAGTGCGGCTGGCCGGGCGTTTATGGCCTGGCTGAGGCCCCATTCAGGAGTCGGGGAAGGTGGCAAAGCTGTCCTTTCCCCCTTGAAGTGCCCCCTCACCCCCCTGGGGGGGCCAGCAGGCCGGACCACAGCCATGCTTGAGGGGCCGTCTGACAAGCAGCTGTCTGCGGCGGTGGAAGGGGAGGTCCCCCCGCAGCGGGAACATGAAAGGGACAGGCAAGGTCCCTCGGGGAGAGGGACTTGTGGGCTGTGGGCTGTGGGGGGGCGTGGGGCTGCTTTTGTGAAAGGCTTGAAGGGGGACAGGAGAGGTGGGGGCTTCGGGGGGGCCCTCTCTGCCCTGACCTGAACAGGCTGCCAGAGGGGGCTGCCCGCCAAGAGGGGCGGAGGGCCTGAACCTGGGCCAGGAGGCGGCGCTGGGACAGACGAGACCGCACCCTGGCAGGGAGGCCACTGCTGAAGGGCAGTCGGGGCAGGCCCCCCACCCCAGATACCCACCTCAGGGTTCCCAGGGTGGGGCACAGGCTAGGTGCTGCAGACACCGCCCTGTCCTGGGGTCCTGACAACAAGCTGGGCTGTGGGGGACTGGAGCCGTGGCGGCGCATAGGAAGGGTTAACCCCGCACAGGTTAAACTTCCAGCCTGGAGAGCTGCTCCCTCCCAACCCCTGCCTGGAACAGAGTGGCCCCAACAAAGGCTGATCGAGGTCTAGCCTGTCCAGATGGCTGGGATTGGGCCCAGGATAAAGGTGGAATTAGGGATTTGGGGCAGGGCAGGGAAAGGCTGTCCCAGCGCAGGACCCAGGTGGAGAGAGAAACAAAAGAGCTGGGGTTATCGCCAGCAGCTGGGCAACCTCAGTCCTTGCGGGAGAGAGGGCAGGAAGCAGACTGTTTCTCTGCCACTCAGTGTTACAGACGGATAAGGAGAGACCCCCGCTCAGAGAAGGTGCTCCTCCTGGCTTTGTACAGTGCCGGGGTGGAAATGGCTCCTCTCCCCTCCCTGGGAAGCAGGTGGGCAGGTGGCAACCTCCCCGACTGGCCGCAAGCCTCTGTTACATTGTGGCAAAGGAAGCCACCGAAGGAGCAGCCGTCAGGCCACTGCTGATAGCCTCTCACTGCTGCCTCCTCCGCCTCCCTCTGTAGAGCTGGGCCCCTGCCCCTTAGAGAAGGAAGGAAGGCTGGAGCGGGAGCTGGCTTCTCCACCTGCCTGACCACCCAGTGTAAGGCTGGGGAGATGGGCGCGAGCTCAGGTTTCACTGTTGGTGCTATAAAGAGATGCTCGCTGGGGCCCTGCAGGTGCCTACAGAGCCTTTGAGACCCCGAGTGACCCTAACTCGAAGCACCAAACAGGCCATCCTCTCTGCCTGTGTGTGCTGGGCATGGTCTTTCCAGGGGAAATCTGGTGTCCTGGCTCGCAGAGCCAAGATCCCGGAGTTCTGGGAAGGTGGCAGGGTCTGATCCGAGAGGCAGGGACGGGGGTTCTGTCCCTAAGGAGCTGTGTGCTCCTGTGCACCTCCTCCACAGAACATGGGGACGGAACAACATGACCTTGAAGGCTCCTTCCAGCTCCCCAAGTCACAACTCCAGGTCTTTGCTGTATCACTAAGGGTCCTCCAAGGATGTACAGCCACCAGTCCCCTGCTCCAGCGTGGATGCAGAGCCAAGGGGTCGTGACTGGCTCACCCACTGGCCTGAGAAGGCCACAGCCATGTGCCCCCTTCACCCTGCACCCTCTGCTCTACAGGACAAGTGGCCTTCCCCCTCCACACTCACCTCCTCACCCCTCTCCCCTAGATGGACCAGTGGTGGTGTCACCCAAAGCAAATTGACATTATTTTTCCCTTGGTAACCGCAAAGGGGGAGAATCACCCGTCTCCTAATTTTAACCAGTATGTGAGGGACCAGGGTGCCATGACCGACCAGCTGAGCAGGCGGCAGATCCGCGAGTACCAGCTCTACAGCCGGACCAGCGGCAAGCACGTGCAGGTCACCGGGCGTCGAATCTCTGCCACCGCTGAGGATGGCAACAAGTTTGGTGAGAGCCCCCAGGCCCACCCACACCCCTGCCTGGCCTCACCTCCTGGCCCAACCCCAGATCCTGGGTCAGGGCTGGGGGCCTCCAAGGGCCTGCCGGCTTTGGGCCTGACAGTTCCCAATCTCCCTCGCCTGAGTTTGGAGGTCAGTCTTGTTGGGGGGGCCCCCCACGCCGTACCCCTGGGCCAGCAGCCCTGAGGGAGGATGGACAGAGGCCTTTCTCCCCTCCCCCATCACAGCTAAGCTCATAGTGGAGACAGACACGTTTGGCAGCCGGGTGCGCATCAAAGGGGCTGAGAGTGAGAAGTACATCTGCATGAACAAGAGAGGCAAGCTCATCGGGAAAGTGAGTCAGCCCTGCGGGGGTGGGCACACGCGCTCCCCTCCACTGAGCCCCCCACCTGGGTAAAGACAGAGGCCCTGAGCAGGACCCTAACTTCTTATTCCACTCTCAGCCTGGCCGCTTGGCCACTCTCTGGTTTCTGTATGTAAATGAGTCCCCTGGGGCTCTATCCCCGTTCCAAGGGGGCTAATGGCTGGTCCGTAGTAGGATCGTTGGCTGTGATTTCAGGAGCACTTCCTCCAGCCTTGCTCAGTAAGAATCTTAGCACGGACAGGATGTTGCAGTCCACACGGAAGGCTACAGGCGGATGAGAGTTGAAAGTTGGGGTATGCATATAAGACAGAAACTCCCTCAAGTTCTGTGGGGTCCACGTCTCCAGCTACAGAGATGCACGATAAGCACCTGGGAGAGTAACTGCTGTGCGTCGGGGTCCCACACTGCGCAGGAGGGAGAATTCCATCTCCTTTGCAGTCGGGCAGTCCTGACTATTGCTTACCCAGATAATCTCTGATTTGCTTATCCTTGTCAAGACTCAGCCTTCTTGTCTGTAAAAATGGGCACAGCCCTCAGGTTGTCAATAGGGTCAGAGGGGTGGCTGTGTCTGACACCGTTAGTCAGAGGCTGTTGCCTCCCCTCCCAGCCAGGCAGCAACGCCATTCCCGCAGACTGCAGGAGAGTTCCAGTACTAAGGGCCCCAGGGCATGCACCCGACTGCATACATACCTTGATCTTTAAGCTACATCTCAGGAAACCGAGGCTCGGCATGGTTAAATACCCTACTCAAGGCGCACAACTGCCAAAGGACAAGCCTGTTTAAGTTCAGATCTGATTCCAAGCAAAGCTGGGTGGGTTTTTTTGCAGCTGTTGCCTCTCTAACAGCGGCACCCATCTCACGGGGCAGAGTTCCTTGGGCTGACAGCCCCACTGTCCCCTCCTCAGTCCTGTGAAATAGGCGCCCAGAAGGCAGATAACCCAGACAGGTGGGTGGACAAATCCCCCTCCTCTCCCTTCTCGAGCAGCCCAGCGGGAAGAGCAAGGACTGCGTGTTCACGGAGATCGTGCTGGAGAACAACTACACGGCCTTCCAGAACGCCCGGCACGAGGGCTGGTTCATGGCCTTCACGCGGCAGGGGCGGCCCCGCCAGGCCTCCCGCAGCCGCCAGAACCAGCGCGAGGCCCACTTCATCAAGCGCCTCTACCAGGGCCAGCTGCCCTTCCCCAACCACGCCGAGAGGCAGAAGCAGTTCGAGTTTGTGGGCTCGGCTCCCACTCGCCGGACCAAGCGCACTCGGCGGCCCCAGCCCCTCACGTAGGCAGGGAGGCAGGGGCAGCTGCCCCCAGCAGCCTTCCCGTGTCCCCTTCCCTTCCTAATCAAAGACTGGGCAGGGGTGGAGGGAGGGGAGCCAGATCCCCCCGGACCCTGAGGACCGGGAAGCACCAGGGCCCCAGCCGGGAAGGGGCAGGACTGCGATTAGGCCCCCTCCCAGGCCAGGGGGCAGACCCCCAGGAGAGGAACTGTAGAGTCACCCCGATCTCAGGCGCCAGCCTCCCAGTGGCTCCCCGAAACCAGTGGAAAGGTCAGCAGATTCGAGGCCACCGTCTGCAGGGGGCTGTCCTCAAAGTCCGCTCCTCCGAGCTCCCTGGACCTGCCCCAACCCCCGAACCAAACTGGCCAGACGGTAGGAAGGGACTTGGGGTTTTGTTTCAGGAAAAAAGGAGGGAGAAAAAATAAAAGAAGGTTGGCCATTCCTCACATTCCGCGACCCCAACCCGCGCCCCCGCCCCCAGCTCCAGCCCCAGAATAAAACCGTTTTCCTGCAAACGGGTTATCTGAAGCGGGGTGGGGGATCCGACCCCCAGGCTCTGCTCGTCCCAGAGGCCCGCGAGGCGCCGCGCTAGCGCGGCCGAGGAGCGCCCGGGCGGGCGTGGCCGGCAGGTGGAGCGGAGCCGGGACCGCGGGGGCAGGGCCCGGGCAGAGCCCGCCTGGAGGACAGCGGCGGGGCCCGCACCTCGGCCCCGCGGGAGGCCGGCAGCCCGGGCGTGCCCAGGCCCGGACGGCGGCCCCTCCCTCCGCGCCCGCTCCGGTGTCCCCGGCTCGCACGGCGCGTCCCGTGCCACCTGTGGGGGCGCAGAGAGCCCCAGCCCCAGCGGCGGCCCGAGCCGCCGGGCCGGGGCCCGGACGGGCGTCCAGCCGGGCCCCAGGCCGAGGCGCGGCGAGCGGGGCCTGCGGGGCCTGCGGGGCCCGGCGCCTGCACCCTCCTCGGGGGAGCGAGATTGCTTCTTTCCGGTGAGGAGGGCCGGGGGCGGGGAGGAGGCCGGGACGGCGGAAGGGCAGCGGGCGGGAATGGTCCCCTTGTTCTCTGGGCCCCGCGGGGGGCGGGGGCGGGGGCCACACCTGAGGTCAAACCTCAATTAGAGGCCGCAGCGGCTGCAGGGCTGCGGGGGAGGGGAGGGGAGAGGAGGGGAGGAGCAGGGGGGCGGCCCTTGCCCTCCACCCCAGCTCGGTGGGCCTTCCCCTAGGCCTCCAGGTGTGCACCGGGAGTGGAACTCGGGGGCCCTAAAAGCCTCCTCTTCCCTTCCACGCACTGGCTTTTAATCCGACCAAGGGGGAGGCCCTTCCTCGCGGGGACACCCCCACCTTCAGGGGAAAAAGCCTCACCGTGTCTGCGCTTCTGCTGATGGCCCCCCAGCCTCAGTTTCCCCTCCCTCTTCTTTCTGAGAAGAAAGGGGATGAAAGACATCCCTTCTCCCATTTCTCCCCAGAATGGCCTACAAATAAGGGAAGGACAGGAAATTGGGGGGCTGGGGGCTCTGGTTAGGTCAAAATGGGAGGCGGGTGCTGCAGCAGTTCCAGGATGGCAAGGGCTGGGCAAAGCCTGACACCCCCGGCCCTGGCGGGACAGCGGCAGCCAAGAGGGAGGTCCCCCGCCTGGGACAGACATTTCCCCCCAGCTCGTCATAATTGCTTTTTGCCAGGTTACTTTTTTCTCTCCACCGTCACAAAGAGCCTTAATCCCAGTGAAGACTGCAGGAGCGTGGGGGCAGTTTGCCGGGTTGTGTGTAGGGAGGGTGGTCTGGGCACAGCTGATAACTGGCGAGTTCAATGGGACTTTAAAACGGGGGCAACACCCAGCAATTACTGGAGGACAAAGGGTTCGGGCCCCCCAGGTGTAAAGGACTGGCTTTGGGGGGGCTGGGGGAGGAGGCCGGGAAGGAGGTATGTTGGGGAGGGGAGCTCTTACAATCCCTCTGATTTCCGCAGGAATTTGAGACATTCTTTAAAACTGACTGCCTCCCCCCAGCCGGGCTGTCCGGCCCACCCCCACGCCCCCCCTCACCGGGTTAGAGACGGCTTCAAAGGTGGACGGGGCCCTTTGTCTGGCCTCAGCTTTCTTCTGGGCCTTTCTCCGGCCCCTCCCTCCCTCTCTGACCTCCCCAGCACAGACAGGCCTCTGGGGGCCGGCTCCAGAAAGCTCTCACTGTTCTCTTTCTTGCTTTTTGAGGTGAGACCTGGCAGGGAGGGACACAACATGGGGAAGGGTGAAGGAGGGCCACTGCAGAGGTCTGTGCCATGCCGGGGAGTGCCCTCGTGACAGCCGAAGGCCCAAGCCTGGGTGTCTGACTCTGCTCCTGGCCCTGGGCACTACTCAGCGCCCCTGCCCAGCATCCAGGCTCCGTACCCTGGGCAGCTGTTCTCACTCTGGGGAGGTGTGTTCAGCTCATTCCCTCTGAACTGGTGGTGACTTGGAAGATGCTAAAAGGAAGAAACCAAAGGAATGGGTCTCTAATAATGGAACTTCAGAGGGGACTTAACATGCATGTGTGTGTGGTGGGAAGGAGGCTTCCCCACGGGCCTCGGACCACACCTGGCTTCAGCAACCCTGGTTGCCTCTGTGTGCCTGAAGGTTCTAAGCTAGTGTGAGCAGGGGGTGGCCACAGGGGACTAACTGCTAATAGACCCTTGCTATTGGGGCAAGATGAAGCCACCAAGGGGAAGATGTGACCAGGTGGAGGGAGGTGGCGGCAGCGTGCCTCAAATCCTGTGCCTATTTAGGATTACCAAGAACTCTCGCTAAGAATAGCCCACTTATCGATCACTCCCTGTGTCCTCCAAGCAGCGGACAGGAGCCAGAGCAGGAAGTCCGAGGGGGGACATTCACTCACTTTTTAAACCACACAAGCTGGTTCTGCTTACGTCACTCTACTCAACCCTGTCCCTCGGACACCAGGCCAGTGACTTCGCAGTGACCAAGCCAAAAGCCTTGTCTGGGTCCTCAGTGTCCTTGGCCCCTGCAGCGCTTGACATCATGAAGGACCACCCCTTCCTGAACCTCCTTTCCCCTGCTGCCTGCGACAGGCTGTCCTCTCTGGCTTCTCTGTCCTGACTCCTCATCACAGAAATGTCCGCTACGATTTCTTCCACGCTCTTCTTTCCTTGTTTGTGTGCTGCCTCTCTGAGCAAGCTCAGCGTGTCAGCCATCACCCCCTCGCACATGACGGAGCCACTGCCAGACGTCACTGGGCTCTGTCTAAATTACCGCAGTCGCTTCCTAAAGAGTCCCCCTGCCTCCGACGCACCCCCACTCCTCCAGCGCTTCACACAGGTTGTCCCGCTCACCTTCCCCTACCATAACCCACAGCCCCGCCCAAGCCGCACTGTCCCGAGCAGCCTCTGTAGTCTTCAAGACTCCCGTCCAGCCCGAGCCCCACGACTCCCCTTCAAAAACACTGGCAAAACTGGAACCCTTGCCATCCAGCAAGCCCTGTCCCATCCTCATTCACGAAGTTCCCGCTATCTGCATGCAATCTGGCGTGCTATCCTGTGCTTGCACGTCCAGACCACAGCATTCCCCTCTGCTCGGTAGGCTTTCTGCCCCCTCCTGGGGTGAGTGGCCATCTCTGCTTTAGCTGATCTCGCCAGCTGTTCACCTGCGCTTGCCTATGACATATATCACAGCTTGTCCAGAACTGTCCTTACGTATGTTCGTGTCATGATTCTGCTAGATGGCAGGTGCCCCGGGCATGCAAACAGTCTCTGCCTCCTTACAGTGCCCAGCACAGTGTGCCCCACAGGGTGTTTATTGAGGGACAAAACCACCTGCAGCCCCAGAAAGAAGTCATTTGCCCAGCACCCTCCTGTCCCCCAAGGTGGAGGCAGAAGGAGAAGCCAGAATCCTGCCTTCACCCTCCATCCTTAGATGGACTTGGGTGGGGAGAGTCTTAATCAATTAATGCAATATTTGTTCATTCTCTACGCTGTTCAAGCACGTGCTAATCCTTCGGTTAATAACAAAGATGGGCAAGATAGAGCTCTCGAGGCACTTGAAATTTAACTGGAGGCACAAACTCATAAAAAGGCAGTTCTGGCGGGGCACAGTGGCTCATGCCTGTCATCCGAGCACTCTGGGAGGCCGAGGCGGGAGGATCACTTGAGCTCAGGAATTCACGACCAGTCTGAGCAAGAGCAAGACCCCACCTCTACCCAAAATAGAAAAAATTAGCCAGGTGTGGTGGAACGCACCTGTAGTTCCAGCTACTCAGGAGGCTGAGGCAGGAGGATCTCTTGAACCCAGGAGTTTGAGGTTGCAGTGAGCTATGATGATGCCACTGCACTCTACTTGGGGTGACAGAGTGAGATCCTGTCTCAAAAAAAAAAAAAGGCAGTTCTTTTGTGGGACGTTTGGAACTCTCTTTCTCTTAAGAAACAAAGCAGCCTTTGGTACATCCCAAAAGAGTGAACGAAGATGTAAGAGCTATTAGAAAGAAGGAAACTAATAAGCACTGAGCTCCAGGTGGCACTCGAGGCACGTTCACTTGTAACCCCTTATTTAGGGCAGTAAGATGTTCCCATGAGTCACATGTGAATGAGCTCACACTCGGATGTGAAGCCTTTCCCCGCCTCACAGCTAGAGAGCGCTACAGTCTAGATTCTTGCCCGTGTTCAACGCCTGAGTGTGATGTTCTCCATCCCTCTGTCCAGGCACAGAGGGGTGGCGGGTGGGAGAGAACACGGGGCATGCTTGCGGGGCCTTGCTGGGAGGACATGATTTCAGTGGAGAGAAGATGCATAAAGGGGAAAACACTGGGAGGGGAAACAGCGTGAGAAAGGCTTGGAGGAAGGAAAATGTGTGGTGTGTTCAGGGGAAGGTGAGCAGTACCTCCGTTTGGCTGGAACTGAAAGTTCCCGTAGAGAAGTGGCAGGAATAATAAAGAGTCTGGTCCTTATGCTGTGGCAGGGAGGAGACGGCCAAGGGAGGTGACCAGATGCTGTGGCCTGGTGGCAGCATGCTGGGGGCTGAGGCTCTGGGGTCTGGGAGGCAGAGTCTGGTTGCCCAGAGGTAGGGGGCGTGGCTTTCGAGCTGATGAGAAAGGGTCGCTTTCAGGCCTTCATCCTTCCTTCGCTTCCTCAGGCTCAGATCTCTGTCCCCTCTCCCTCCTCCCTGGGTGTCCAGGAGCCCTGGCTCAGCCTTTCCAGGAGTTAATATTTAGACAGCGTGGGGGGCACCCCTGGACTCCCCCTCCCCAGCAGGTTGGCTTGGGGGCGGGGCCAGGGGGCATTGGAGTGAGACGGCGGAGAGGGTGGGCAGAGAAGCCTACTGCGCAGGCCAGGGGGGGCAGAGGGCAGGGCCAGAGTCCACGCGGGACATCTGGCACCAGTGACCTTGCCCAGGAGAGGCCTGAGAGGGGCAGGATCCCCAGCGCTGTTGTGGGCGCCAGTGCCCACCCTGGAGGCCTGGAGAACTCCTGAACTGCTAAAGGTATGCGAGTCCTGTGGGCGCCTCGGGCCTGCTGCGCTCTGGCGCGGAGGAAGCCGCCCACCAGGGCCGGAACTAGCCGGCGCCCAGGTCGGCGTTGCAGCCTCTGGGGGAAGGTTTTGCCTCCCCTCTCCTCCCGGCCAGACCGGGAGGGCAGGCCAGCCGCAGCGGGGAGGCACGTTCAGATCAGCTGGCCTTGAGGAGTCTGGGCCTTCACAGGAGGAGGGGCTGGGGCAGAGCTATGTCTCTCCATGGGACAAGGACAGAGACGAGGGGGAGGCAGAGCGTGACAGGGGAGAAGGGCCTCCTGGCCTGGCTGTGCCCCCCTGACACACCAGCGCGCGCGCGCGCGCACGCACGCACACACACACACACCCCCCCACCCTCGCAGCCAGGAGTGACCTTGGCAGCTAACTCTCCTGGTCGACAGGGGGAGCCCTAACTCTGCAGTCCCCTCGGGGCCAGGGCTGGCTGGGCGGAAGAGGCTCCTGCCCAAGGTGGCCGCCCCGTGGAGGGGCTGGGCAGTGGGATGGGATTAGAAGAGAGCTATCCTATGCAGACTTTCCTCTAGATCCAGAGGAATGAGAGAGGGTTTGGGACCGGGAGGAGGTGCTCAGAGAGAAACAGCACAGTGGGGCACCCCCAGCTGCATGCCTGCCCCAGCCAGAGCCCAGGGGCCTCCCCTCCCTGCCAGAACCACCCCTCTGGCCCTTCAGCACGAGGGCCGTCCCTCCCTGTAGTCTGTCGCCTTCCCCAACTCCACACTGGGCTCCCTGGCATGGGGCCTCTCCCCAGTGCTGTGCCCCCATCAAGGCCGGCCTGCTATGTGGCCCTGAATTGGGGTTCTCCCAAAGGCCACCCCTGAAACCAATCCTAGAGCCTTGTGGGGTGAGGGGAGACTTGCTCGCTGGGGCTCAAGGGGAGCCCTAGCTCCCCAAGCTCTCCTCTAACCCCCAGCCCCCATCTCTGAGGAAGAGGCAGTGGGAGCCACAGCTTCCTCCTCCCCCTCCCGCTGCCGCCGCTGAGCCGGCCGAGCTGCCGGCAGGTTGTCTTGGCAACGGGAGGCGGAGAGGAGATGCGCCGAGGGATGGAGGTGGATGTCACCGAGGAGGCTGCTGTGCTCCTGCCCCACGCCCCAGGCCCTTGAAGGTACCGCGCACCCGCCCCCTCCTCCTCCCCTCCTCCCCAGCCCTCTCCCCTGGACTCCCCCCATTCTGCCCTGCACCTCGCGCTTCCGTCAGAAGGAGGCTCCCCTCCTCCTCCGCGGGGATCCTGGCTCTCGGCCCACCTCGTTCCAGGCCCCTGTCCACAGCTGTCCTTCCTGGCATCCGCTCATTGCAACTCTACCTCTGGGGACCCTTGCACAGAAGGCCCATGTCCTGGGGTGGGTTCTGGTGGGGGGCAGATAAGAGCAGGGGAGGGACTGAGGTAGTGGGAAAAATCTGGAATCCTAGGAGGCTGAGCTGTCAAAGTCCCCGGTGCCTGGCGTCTGGAGGGATGGAGGGAGACTGCTCAGGGCTGGGGCAGCCAGGCCTCCCCGTCTCTCTCGGACCCTGGTTTGAGGGTAGCATGGTGGGGTTGAAGGTTCAGAAAGCAGAGCGGCTGGGCTGCTCGTGGAGACGTGGCCTGGTTCGCTCCTCCTCCAAGGCTGTGGCCCCCTCCTGCCACATGACAGGTGCACCCCCCCATATCACTCCTGGCCTTTCTCTCTGAGGTGTGATGGATCTGGTGTTTCTTCCCCCACCCTGGGTTTTCTCTGCCTTCCACAGCACCCCCCCCCCCAGCTAAGCCTGGGTTCTTTCTCCTTTTCCCGGCCACCTGGCCCCGTCATCCCTCCTTTCTCTCTGGAGCCCATCCTTCAGGGCACAGTCTTCTCTGTCCCCGCTAGCCAGAAAGTCCCCCTGCCTGTGCCCTTCTCTTTGAGAAAGAGACCCTGAGGCACACCCTCACCTGTCCCCCTGTGGGTCTCCACTCAGCTATCCCAGAGGCCCACCCCCCAGATTCTAGATTTCCCCAACAACAGCTGATACCATCAGCTGACCGGCTGTGGGCAGCGGTTGCCGGGGCAACGGCAGGGTTGCCTAGGTAGGCAAGTCTGCGGCAGGCATGGAGGTGGAGGCCAGGGTGAGGGTCGGGTCGCTGGCTAGGCTCACCCCCTCTCCCCACACCCGGGGCACCAAAAGGCCAATAACAGGGTCCTGGGCTGGCTGAGGTTTTTCCAGAGGCAGGGAAGGCACGTCCCTGTACACGCTGTGTTGGGACCTGGGCGTCACCTGGCAGGAAGCTCCCTTTTCATGAAGCTGCCCTGGGGAGAAATGGGGTTCTTCTCGCTCTTTCTGCTGCACCCCATGGCAGTTCCCAGGGGACTCGGGTTACTGGAGGGCCAGCCTAGGTCTCCTGTACTGAGGACCTGGTTTCTTTCATCCTTCCATTTGTCCCTCCCAGGGGAGGACTAATCATTGGGTGAGCGATTCTGGCACCTCTGCTGGCACCCCCACCCCCAGAGGCCTCAGCTGCTGCTGTTGGAGGATGGGGCAGCTGTGAATGGGGTAGGAGGTGTAGGTGCTGGAACAGCCAGGCATTGTCCCCCTCGGTTTGCAGCAGACACCCCCATGTCCACCCACCATGACTTGAACTCCCTGGCTGTATGTGAGGAGGCTTGAGGGGCTGCGTGTGTGTGTGTGTGTGTGTGTGTGTGTGTGTGTGTGTGTGTTTGTGTGCGTGCTGCAAGGCTGGGGGTGTGGGAAAGGGAAAAAGGACAGCGCTGCCCGATTCTGCTTCGTCATGATGCCGGGTTAATGCTGCTCTTGTTCGAAATGGATTGAGCTGCAGCCGGGCGGGCGAGCCGGGAAGAGCACACATCCAAACACACACACCCTCGGCGGCCACACGCTATCAGCTGGAGGTGGGAGGGTGCGGGGAGGGCGTGGGGGAGCCGCGGCCGCCTGCCCGCCCCCAGACGCGGATGCCCCAGCACCAGGATCCAGGCAGCCGTGGCTGGCAGAGAAGCAGGGTGGGGGTGAGGGGGTGGGGACCCAGAGGGGAGACCAGACCGCTCAGCTGCGACCAGCTCCCCTCCTTCGCCAGCTCCCACCCACCCCAAGCCGGCTTTTTTCCTGTTATTTGTGCTCCGGGAAAGCACGGCTGGGTTCCTGGAACAGACGCCTATTACCTAGGCGCCTGAGAAAGCGGCCGCCCGTGGATCTGGGCCTGGGCCTCTCAGGCCTCAGGGGGCCTCAGAGCGTCTGGGCCACACTGTCTGGGAAGAGGTAGGTGGCAGGGTCTCCCGCCCCTCTTCCCCTTTGTGGGCACTTGGGGCCCCAATACCTGCCTGGGAGCGAGGCTTTGGGTGGCGGCAGGGAAGCCCCAGGGAGGAGTCAGCTACGGCCCCCGCTCAGTGGGAGAGGGGGCCTGGGTGGCAGACCCTGGGATGAGCTGGGTTTGAGCTGATCAAACCTGATTTGGGGAAGAGACCTGGGGTGTTCTGATCCCAGTAGGTCTGTGCTGCCACCCTAATACCCGCTTTCCGGCTGCTCTGCCCTGCCCACCTCGCTGCACCAGCCAGAGATGGGAGTGATGGGGTCATGGGGGCTTGGGGTGGGCGGAGGAGCCCTTCCCTCCCTGCTGAATAACAGACAGTAAGCCCATTCCTCGCAGCCTCCCTCCCACCACCCCAGGTACCCTGGAGAGTTGGAGCAGTTCATTTAGGGGCTTGATGCTGTTGGTTTGGAGCCTGCTCCTTAGGGGGAGGGGTCTGGGGAGCCCCCTTGCAGCCCATGGCTGGCCAGGCTGGGGTGAGGCCCAGTGAAGAGAGAGGCTGGGTGGCAGGGCGTGGCTGCGGGCCCAACCCAGAGCTCTCCCAGCCCTGGCTGCTGCGCGAATTGAAGGGGCTGAGGCTGAGCAGACATGCAGGACCTCCAGGGTCCTGGGGCTCCCCCTTGCTAGCTCTGTCCCTCCCTGGGCCTGGTAGGGCCAGCACCCCTTCCTGGACAGACACACCCAGTGTGTCCCTCCCAGGGGACTGGTTGCCAGGTTGGGAGAGTCAGGGCAGCAGGGGCAGGTCTAGCAGAAACAAGGCCGCTGGGCTCTGGGAATGGGGCACAGGGAAGCCCCCTGCGCATGGGTAACGGAGGACTCTGTGTGTTGCTGTACACGTGCACGGCGCAGGACGGGTGCCAAGGAGAGGATGGCTGGGTGGGCGTCAGTGGGAGTCAGCTGCACTGTGTGTCACCGTGTGGGGGCCTCGCTGGGAGAGTGGGTGCGGGATTGGCAAGCAGGGCCTCGGAGTCTCCCCGCGTGCACCCATGTGCTCTGCAATTCTCCCAGCGCGGGGCTTTTCCACCTGTGCGCACCTGCGGGTCTTGTGTCAGTGCTGCCGGCCTCTCCATGGCCCGGTGTCAGCCCCCTGGGCCAGGTTGTCCAGCTGTGGGTGGGTGTCTGCAGACTCCCTTGTCCAGGGCTCCTCTGTGTACAGAGACCAGAATAGGGTGCCCCCAGAATCCAGAATTTAGAAGGCAAGGCCCTTCCATCTCCCTCAGCTCTGTCAGTCCGGCTTATACAACAGGACCTGCTATGAATGGAGGTCGGAGCAGGAACACGCTGGTGGCTAAGCGGGGACGTAGACATGGGGACCTCTTTAGAGGAGGGTGTAGAGAGAGGATATGGAAACTCAAGCCCAAGGGAGACCTAAGAGAAAACAGCTGCATGATGCATATTTGTGTAGGGGAGGGGGAGAGGGAGGAAGCACCTGGGCCCATCCTGCTGTCCGCAGAGAACAGGGGAGGCCAGGGCCTCGAGCAGGTAGATTCTGGATCCACCACCTGCCCGTGCCTGGTCCCTTTCCGAGTGAGAGGGTGTTGCATGGCACTGGCCTTAGAGGAGCCCTGGTCCTGGCAGCTAGAACAGGGGTGGGGGAGGAAGAAGATGAGAGAAGAGGAGGAAGAAACTAGGCTTTGCCAGCCTCAGACAGACTCGGGGTTCAGGCTCGGCCTAAGTAGTGACACCGCTGATGAGCCTCTGCCCCAGAGCAGGCCTGAGCTCTCCTGATGTCCTTTTCGGGGCCAGCGTGGTGTCCCGCCCCACCCACAGCACACACACACACACACAGAGCCCCGGGGAGCCGGCCCCTGCCCTGGGCCTGCCGCCCGCCCTCCTCCTCCCCACCCTGGGATGCTGTTTTGGGAGCTGGCGACCTAGCTGCATGCTGCCTTTATTTCTGGCTTTGAGTTGTTGCCACAGTAACTGCGGGGGTGGGGCCGGGAGGGGGAGAGGGTGAAAGGGAAAGAGAGAGGGAGGGAGGAAAGATGAAGAAAGCAAAGGAAAGGGGATGGAAAGCAGGAAGACAGGAGAGAGAAAGGGAAGCCAACACGGCAGTGGCACCGTGGCTGAAACCCGGGAGAAAGAAGAGCAGCAAAGTTCCCTGCCCACCCTGACGCCAGCCCTCGGGGACAGCGTGCCTCATTTCATAACTCGCTCACTGTCTGCCCTGGTGGCCTCCAGCCCAGCTGGACCCTGGCTGTGCGGCGCAGAGCCTGAGGGCCCCAGACTCCCAGCTGCTTTGCGCCAGGTGCCGTCAGCAAGCAGGATTTGGGTGTCTCCACTGTCTGAGGTTAGCACGTGGGACCCCAAGTCCAAGTTCAGATTCAAGGGGTATCTTTGGGGACTCCTTGAAAAGAGCACTTGGCCTTAGACAGGCTTGGGGGCGGATTCCAGCTTGGCTGCTATTTGGGGTTACCCTTGGCAAGTTAACCTCTCAGCCTCGTTCTTCCCGTCTCTACATGAGGAAAACACCGTTTCTGTGTGAAGTTTAGAGGGAAGGTACGAAAGTCCCTAGCACAGCGGCTGGCACAGGCACAGATGGTGGTTGGCTTGGGATCAGAGCAAAGGCTGGACCCGAGGGCCCAAGGTGTGGTTCTGCAGGTCCAGGGAACCTGGCATGCGACTGGCCCCTACCTGGAACAAGAGCCCACTGGGACAGATGGGCGCAACCTTGGAGGTCCCTGTGGGCAGGTCTTATCACCAACATGCTGGGGAGCTGCAGGGAGGAGAGGTGGGGCGAGGTGGGGCTGGCTGGTGGCTCAGATAAGGCAGGGCCACAGCTGGGGCAGGGTGGGGCCGAGGCGTCTGACCAGAGCCAGGGGCTGCTGAGCTGTCCGTTCCGCCACCTGGGCCTGCCTTCCTCCACCGGCTTCCCCCTTCCTTCCAGTCCTCCCTCCCTTCCTGCTGCAGCCTGCCCTCTCTGTCTCTGTCCGTGGAGGTTGCTGGGACCTAAAGGGATGCACGCGTATAGGCGAGTGGCGTGCCTGGGTGGAGAGGGCTCAGGACGGGGCGGGAGGGGGTGGGTGACAGCCTGTACTGACCTGCGAGGAAATGAGCTTTGCAGAGGGAGCTGTATGTGGGTGGAGTAGGCAGCTGCCTGCATGGTGTGATTCCAGAGAAGCCAAGGAAACTCTCTCTCTCTCTCACACACACCCCACACACTTCTCCGCCCCAAAACGTTTTCCCTGCTGGCCTTCTGACAACCTAAAATTTCACCAGGAAGAACTTTCTTCCTTAGGGCTAGCCCCAAGTTTAAATGTAAATGCCCGTGATGGGTAAGACGGAATTTCTGCCATTAATTAGCACTTCTCTAGATAATATGTTGGCATACTCTCTAACATGCAAGACCCTGAAGGTGACCTAGGGCAGGAGACCCAGATGCTAAGGGACAAGACCCCGCAATGGAGCTGTGGACAAGAAGGGGCTGGGGACGGGGCAGAGGCGGGAGGCCAGGGCTCACACCGGCCTCGCATGGGGTGATATGGTGGTTAATGGTTTCAGAAGTCAGACGGCCCCGTGCTTAAATTCCACACAGTAGTGTGTCCTTGATTGATAACTTAAGTCTCAATTTCCTCATCTACAAACTTGAGATAACAGCCAGTTCACGGGATGGGGGCGTAAGGGTTAAGAGGGGAAAAAATGTTAAGTGCCCAGCACCATGCCAGGCATAACATTGACATTCCATAAACAGAAGCCATTAGTATTACCGTGACCATCTTTATTTCCATCGTGTTCCTAAGTAGCCATGCCTATGGGATGGCGTTTGTCGCGTGTGAGTGTGGGGATGTATGTGCTCCTGTGACACGGCTCACCCTCGACCCCTCACCTGCCTCCCCTCCTGGGCAGTCACCACTCTGTACCCCTCCCCCGAGTGGTGTCCAGGAGAGGGCGACAGGGCCACCCCCTGACTCAAGACCTGCATATGGCCTCATCTCTCACTTGTACTGGGAAAATGGAAGCCTCTGCAGGGTTGTTGCCCAACTTCTTTCCCTGCCTGCTCCGTTCCAGTGAGCCTTTCTTCCCAAAGCCAGCCCTCCACGTGGGCACGGAACCAATCCCTTCCTCCCTGCCGGCCCCTTGCCCCACAAGTGCCCCTCTGTCCTGAGCCTCAGTTCCTTCTGTCTGCTGCTCCCTTCCTGCTGCCTGCGAGCATGTGCAAGGCTCTCCTTTCCTTAAAAACCTTTGGCCTCCTCCAAACCTCTTGCCTCCTCCAAACGACTCTTCCAGCCCAGTCCTGCTCTTCTGTCACACCCCTGCCCGTAGGACCTGGCCAGGGCCCGCCCTGTGTCATCCCTAACCAGCAGGCCACAGGAACCCTGACGTCGCAGCTGGAGGGAGGGCATGTCTTCTGACCTTCTGCACAGCAGCACACTCTTGGCTTCCAGGACATTCTACTTTCTTAGCCCCTCCCTCCCTCCCATTCTCTCCCTCCATGTTTACTGCACACTTTCTGCGTATCAGACCCTTGGCTGAAAACACAATCGCTAGATACACTCCCTGCCCCCTAAGAGCTGCCCAGCTAGTTTTCCTCTCTCTGTGCCGTCACTGGCTATTTCTTTCTTCCAGTCCCCTAGGAGTTTCCCAGGATGCTGTTTTTGACCTTCTCTCTCCCTTGGCCTCTGGAGTTCAGACTAGCACCTCTGGGCAAAGGCTCCCAAAACTCTGCTTCCAGCCTGGCCCCCCCACCAAGCTCCTTCCTCCTGGACGGTTCCCACCGGTTCACCTGCTGCACCCACTGCAACCTCCACCTGGCAGAAGTGACCTCCTTCTTTCCCCTTGTCCCCTCAGTCTCCCAGCGGCCTGCAGGCTGCCTGCGCAGGGCTCTGCACGTTCTGCCGCCATGACTCCTCCCGTTCGCCCCCTTCCTTCCTGCCCAGGTCTCCACCTTCACAGTCGCTGGCCTGAACTGCTGCCACAGCTTCCTGGCTGGTCTCCCCGTGAGCCCCTCTGCCTGTCCAGTCAGGTCCCAGGCTGCAGCCGGATTTGCTTCCCAAAGCACCGCTCGGATCGTGTCACTTTTTTGCTTAAAACAAAAGTTTTTGAGTCTTCTATGGCCCCCTGTTGCCCACAGATTTTAATCGAACCATAATCTGGGTTCAGGGCCTCCACAGTCTGGCCCCAGTCCCCCACCCCAAATATTCCTAAACCTCATGAGTTCTACGATCCGTATTTGGTGTTCCCCAGACAGACCCAGTGCGTCCCCATGTCCCCACCTTCACTCATGGTGCTTCCTCTGTCAAGAATCCCTTTTTCTGGTTTTGCGTGATCTCAAACTGGGCATCTTTCAAGGCCTGCCACAAATACCTCCTCCTCCAAGAAACCTTTTGTTCCCCCACCCCAACACCCCAGCCAGAGTAATCTCTCTCCCATGACTTCTCATAGCCCCTTATACTATCTCATCTGGCACATGTAATTTCTACTTTGCATGGGAGCCATCTGGATGCACGATTTATTTCTGGAGGGGCAGCTTGGCCCCTTTGACTCAGCTTTCTCTTCTCTATAAGAGCCTTCTGTGTTCACTACAGAATAGGTGCTCAGAAAGTATTTGTTGAATGGAGGGATAAAACAATACATGACTGGGTAGATGGGTGGATGGATGGACGGATGGATGGATGGATGAGCATTTGCCTTAGAGTTAAGCCAAATGCATAGCTAGTTTGACAATGGCTATTAACAAAGTAAAGATCAGAGAGGAGTGAGAGGGAGCTAGCAGCTCTTCACATATGTACTAGAATTTACTCTGCTCCTCAGACGCCTAGCTGAAAGCATTCCAAAGTGAGCACTAAGAAGGCGAGAGTAGTATGAAGCTCTGGAGTGGAGACTTTCCATGGGCACCATATATGTACTGTGACTCTGATGGCCAGGGTCTTGTCCTGGAGGTGCCATGGTTCTAGAATTCCAAAAAGACTTTAGAAATCTGGCTAGTTGCTATCTGCCCTGTGCGCCCGACACAGTCCTGGGTAGGCACAACGCATCACACCTGTGCTGAAGACACGGCCATTTTCAGCCTCACGAGTCTGGACAAGGGTCTAAGATCTCCAACCTCAGTTTCCTCACATGTAAAATGAGCTTATGTTATAGGATTGTTGTGGCGATGTAACAAAATAATCCTCGTAAGGTGCTTATCCAAGTATGTAGCATGTAATGCACATTCAGGAAATAATAGTTCTTCTTCTTTTTTTTTTTTTTTGAGACAGAGTCTCACTGTGTTGCCCCAGCTAGAGTGCCGTGGCGTCATCCTAGCTCACAGCAACCTCAAACTCCTGGGCTCAAGCGATCCTTCTGCCTCAGCCTCCCGAGTAGCTGGGACTACAGGCATGCGCCACCATGCCCGGCTAATTTTTTCTATATATTTTTAGTTGTCCAATTAATTTCTTTCTATTTTTAGTAGAGACGGGGTCTCGCTCTTGCTCAGGCTGGTTTCGAACTCCTGAGCTCAAACAATCCTCCCGTCTCGGCCTCCCAGAGAGCTAGGATTACAGGCGTGAGCCACCGCGCCTGGCCAATAGTTCTTCTTATTGTTGTTTTTGCCTTCCAGAAGTCAGTCTAGTTAGGGAAAAAACATGTTCCCATGTCTGGCAGCATATAACCAAAGGCTTGGTTACATGGGTCTCTTTATATGTCCCACTGGGATTTAAAGAAGGGTTTATCAGTGAGGACTAGACTACTAAGGGAGGCCTCCCACAGGAGGGGGGCTTAGGATGGGCCTCGAAGGATAGGTGCCACCTGGGAGGCAGAAAGGTGGACGGAGCAGTGCAAAGTGTGGGCAAAAGCAGAGAGAAATGGGCGCGAGGCTGCCAGGGTGACAGGCGGGCGGTTTTGGTGACAGAGTGAGCAGCAGCATGGACTGATACAAAGTATAAGTGATAAGATTGGGAACATTGGTGACCTCAGTCTGTATGACCTTCTGTCCCAAAGAATGCCTACAGAAAAGCAACCTAAGTCTGTCAGTCCTTGGGGATATAGAAATAACAACAGCTAAAACGCCACATGGAGTGTGGAATGTTTTAAGCCCATCACATGTTTTAACTTACCTAATACTCAGCAACGACACAGGTACTATTATTAATACTATCCCCCACTTCACAGATGAGACGCACGAGGCACAGAGAGGGTAGGTAACTCGCCCAAGGTCGCACAGCGTCTGAGTAGCAGAGTCAGTACTCAAGCCCAGGCACTCTGGGCCCCAGTCCATGCTCTTGGGGATGGGACCCAAATCTAATGTGAAATTCATTTATGTTTCATCTACACCTTATACGCATACCCTGACGGTAATGTTATGCACTATTTTAAGTAATTTTGTACATGAAACAAAGTCTGTGTTAAGTTCTCATGTATGGAATTTTCCACTTGTGGCGTCACGTAGGCACTAAAGTTTCCGGTTGTGGATTTTGGAGTTTCAGGTTAGGGATGCTGTATCACTAAACCAACCTATGTGTTAAGCCTCCCGGGCCGAGCATGAGGGAGCGGTGGCTGCGGGGACAGGAGACTGCAGCGGTGGGACCAGAGGCAGGAGGGGCGGCCCAGGGCCAGGGAGGGAAGGGCCGGGCAGGGCAGGTGCGCCGGGGCGGGGAAGCCGCTGACCCCTGCCGTCATTTCCTCTGGAGCCCGAGAACAATGGCTCGAAAACTGCGGCCGGCCCGTCCACTCGGCCGCCTCCCGTGCGCACGCGCCCCCTGCCTTCTCCGGGCCGAGGGGCCGGGTCGCCCGGAGAGGGGCTGCCCCGCCGCCGAGGCCCCGCGCCTGACGCCCCCTGCCCGGCCTCCCTCCCCTTCTCCTTGCAGCCCGGGGAGTCGCCGCCCGCCAAGGGATGAGGACGCGACAGCCGGGCGGGACGCACTTGCTGCCTTCGCGGCCCGGAGCGCGCAGCGCCCAGGAGCCGGGCCGGGCCTGACACCCTGTCCTCTCCCCTCGCGCACAGGGCTCCGCCGGTGACCCGCCGCCAGCGCCCGCCGCATGGAGCGGCTGCAGAAGGTGCGCGCGCACGCGCAGGGGCGCCGGGGCCGGGTGGGGGGCAGCTCGGGAGTCGAAGGGCGCCACCTGGCGGCTGCCCGCAGCGCGGCGCCCCGGTCCCCAGAGGCCTAGGGCCGCCCGCCCCACCCCCGCCCTCGCCCCCACGCGCATCCCCACTCGCCCGCCTTCTCGCTCTCCCCAGCAACCACTCACCTCCCCCGGGAGCGTCAGCTCCTCCCGAGACTCCAGTGTGCCCGGCTCTCCCTCCAGCATCGTGGTGAGTACCCCTCTCGGCCACAGCACCCTCCGGCTGGGAGGGGGGCGGGCGGGGACCGCTGGCGGCGGGGGCTTCACTCCGAGCCTCCCCAGGGGTAGTCCTGCCAGTCTGGCTGGCAGGGGAACCCAGAAATCCAGAGAAGCGCCCCCGCATCCCCCTTCTCCTAGTCTGGTCTCATTGCACCCCAAACTGCTAAGCGAAGGGACGTCATATTTTTTAAGGTGACCGACTAAACTCTTAAAATGAAAATAATAGGACTGTTCACATCTAAAGTGGCGCCGTTTTCTCGATAATAACCTGTAAGTCTAGCCTGTGAGGCCGGTAGCCCAGGTAAGGCTTTGGGCTCCATTTGCACCGTTTCCCTGCAGGCCAAGATGGACAACCAGGTGCTGGGCTACAAGGACCTGGCCGCCATCCCCAAGGACAAGGCCATCCTGGACATCGAGCGGCCCGACCTCATGATCTATGAGCCCCACTTCACCTATTCCCTCCTGGAACACGTGGAGCTGCCCAGGAGCCGGGAGGTGAGGGGGGTCCTCTTGGGCAGGACCTGGGGGGAGGGCTCCGCAGCTCCACTGGTGGTAGAGGGACACCTGTCCTACTTTCTGTCCCAGGGGGCTGCCTGGTGCTGGGGGCTGAGCTGGGGGCGGGGCGCATTTCCAGGCAGCAGCACAGGGGCTGCGTGAAGGAGAGGCCGGGAGTGGGTAGAAAGGGCAAAGTTTGTGGAAAGAGCACAGAAGCACTGAGCGTGGAGGCTGGAAGTCCTAGCTGAGGCACCTGGGTGACATTGTCGCTCAGTTTCCCCTCCTGTAAAATAGAGGTGATCCCTCTGCCATCCACATACAAGGTACGCCAGGCACAGGCAGGTCCTTTACCCACCGCGTTCAAGAAAGGGGTAGTGCCACGGCTGAGCAGTGCCACGGGGCTGGACTGTGGGGAGACTTCAGTCTCCTCCCTGGATGCTTCTTGGTCCTGTCCCTTCCATTCCTTGCTAGGCTCTGAGGACAGGCAGGGCCACGGCCGTTCTTCCCTGGCCCTCAGAGCACCAAGCACACCACTCTGAGATCCGTGTGCTGCTTGCTTCCTGCGGGAAGACTGGGGACACCGCCCAGGGGGTGGTAGGAAGGAGAAGGAGGACAAGGCCAGCCCTGGGGATTGGCAAGGATGTGAGAGAGAAGAGGTGGCCCAGACACTGGCCAGGAAAGGGTGCGGAGCTGGGAAGGGGATAAAGTGGCCCCTGGGGCTCTAGGGACCAGGGTTTAATCTCCCCTCTGCATTCACAGCGCTCGCTGTCACCCAGATCCACGTCCCCGCCACCATCCCCAGAGGTGAGTCTGCCCCACACCCGAAACTTGCCCAGCCTTGCTCTGAGGGGCCCCCAGCTCCCCTCCCCATGTCCAGACTGAGCTCTGCGGGGCCCAGGGGGTGACCGGCCAGCTCTGTGGCCATCACTCTGTCTGACCCCGGGCCTCATCTAACCCTTTCTCCCCAGGCCAGTACCGTGTGATTGGCAGGTTCGGTACTTGCATTCACTTCCTCTGCCACGGCACTGCCCTGCAGCCCAGGATGTGGCTGCCAGGGTGGGAGGACAGAGCAGGGTGGCATGAGGGGAAGTGGGGGTGTGTGGCTTGGAGAGGGTGGTGGGGGACTCGACCCACACACTTGTGCTCTGTAGGTGTGGGCGGAGAGCCGGACCCCTGGAATCTTCTCCCAGGCTCCGGCCCCAAGAACCACTGGAACCCCCCGGACCAGCCTGCCCCATTTCCACCACCCTGGTAGGTCTTGGCTGCATGCCGCTCCCGGGACCCCTTCTTTCCTTCGGGAGCCCCAAGCCCCTACTCTCAGTCCTCTCCTTCTGGAGAACACGCTCACCACGGACCTGCTGGGCACTAGAGATGGTGGGCCTGTCACTTCTTCCCTCCCTCCAAACCAAAAAGCACAGAAAGTCCCAAGCCCCTGAGGGACGGTGCCAGGAACTCCGGGTTCCATATTGGCTTGGGCAGGAGCCAGTGAATTCCCACCTTCTCCCATTCCCGGGCCTCCCTTCTCACGGCCCTGCCGGCCACACATCCTCCTCACCTGCCCGCGCTCCCTCCCACAGAGACCTCCCGCCCGGATTCCAACATCTACAAGAAGCCCCCCATCTACAAGCAGAGAGGTGAGGGTTCCCTGGCCTGCTGGGGGGCCGTGCCATGGGGCTGGGGGCTGGCCGGCGTGGGGCGGGGAACAACTGCTCGTCACAGCACGAACGTTTGCCCTGTGCTCGTACGTCTAGCATCTCCCAGGTGTGCAGGGGACAGGTGAGGGACTGGGGACCGAGGGTGGGCCGGGCTGGCCGCAGGGGCAGTGGGGTGCACCTGGGTGACCCTGGCCTCTGTCCGCAGAGTCCGTGGGAGGCAGCCCTCAGAGCAAGCACCTCATCGAGGACCTCATCATCGAGTCGTCCAAGTTCCCTGCGGCCCAGCCCCCTGACCCCAACCAGCCCGCCAAGATCGAAACCGACTACTGGCCGTGCCCCCCTTCTCTGGCGGTCGTGGGTAGGAGAGACGGGAGAAAGGGGGTCCTATGGCGTCTGCGTAGGCTTTTCCCTGCCGCAATTCCCGAGCCCCCAGGCTCACTGCTCACCCACTCCCTGCGTTCCTATAGCACTTGGTATAAGTGGCTGTTTGTCAATAATCTTCCTTCACTTTCCCTTTATTCATTTGGTGACTCAACAGACATTTATCAAACTATGTCCCAGGCTCTGTGATAGGATCTCTGCGAAAGAGAAAGATAGATAAGGTGTGGTCCCCAGTGAATTTGTCGCGTGCACATGCGTGTGTGTTGCCTACCCAGCGTCACCGCAAAGCGAGGAAATGTTACTTTTATATTATTTTATTTTAAAAAATAATTTGTAGTGGCCTCTTCAAGGCCCAGCCTAGGGCAGTGCACGAAGCCAGTGCTGGATAAATGCCGGTTGACTGACAGCTGTGCCTGCCCTTGCCCTGTCTCCTAGAGACAGAATGGAGGAAGCGGAAGGCATCTCGGAAGGGTGCAGAGGAAGAGGAGGAGGAGGAAGATGATGACTCTGGAGAGGAGATGAAGGCTCTCAGGGAGCGTCAGAAAGAGGAACTCAGTAAGGTAGCATCTCGCCACCTGCCACCCACCCTGTGTCTTCTTAGGGACAGAGGTTCTGGTTCCGTAGCTGGTCTAAAGGGATTCAGGCCAGAGAAGCATCCTTGTTAGAACTCGTGCGAGAGCCTCTTCTTTCCCAGGATCTCAGGTTTCTGCTTGTGAAGGGACACCTGGACTTTACGCTGCTTGCAGGGGGACACTACTTGACCTTAGGGTCAAAAGCACAGAAAAGGGTGGTCCCACCTGTGCCAGGCTTCAGCAGGCTTGGTCTCCAGGGCGGGAGAGAGAGTGTCAGGAGCCATGGAGAAGCCATTGACTGTGACATGGGCTTGTGCTCTGGGCAGAGTGACCTGGGACAAGGAGGCCACCAGGGTAGAGTTCCACCAAGCACTCTCACTCTGCTCTCGAGGGTGGCCGTGTGTCAGCCAAGAACAAGAGGCTCTGTGGGCTCCAGGGCACAAACCAGCCACCTTGGAAAATGTCCCTTGCCTTCCTGCAGGACACCCAACTCTAGGCTGTTTGGAGATGAGGAACGAGTATCTGAGTCTCCCATTCTCCCTCTTCAGGTTACTTCCAACCTGGGAAAGATGATCTTGAAAGAAGAGATGGAAAAGTCGTTGCCCATCCGAAGGAAAACCCGCTCCCTGCCCGACCGGACACCCTTCCACACCTGTGAGTACTGTGGAAGGGGCTCGGAGTCACCTGGCCAGACCTGGAGGCCGGACTCTGCTGTCTGGTCACTTGTTAGATGTAGGAGATGCGGTCCCTGGCCCAAGGCGCTCACACTCTCTCCTTTGGGCAAGAACACCAGTCAGAACAGCATCTGAGGACAAAAGACAGTACCAACTGAGCAGAATTAGCAAATTTGGCTTAATTTGACAAACACTTATTGAGCATCTACCACGTGCACTGGAGGTAGAAAGAGTGAAAAGATCTAGTCCCGTCCTCCAGTAGCCTGTGGTCGATGGGAAAACCCATGTGAATCCCGAAGTTTCCACGTGCTGTTGTGGCAGGTCTGATCGGGGCATGCCAGGGGCACTTTGGGAGCACAGCAGCACGGCCTGGGAGGCTGAGACCAAGTGAGCCAAAGTGAGTGGGGGAGAAGGTCACCACAGACATCAGGAACAGTGTGGGAACAAAGGCAGGGAACCAGAAACATCCGGCGGCTTAGAGGACCTCCAGGAGCCTGGAGTCACAGATCATGGCGTGCACCATTGGGTGGCAGGCAGTGGGGCCAGAGAGATGGGGGCCAGAGCTTCGAATGCCATGCCTCTGGTCACCCACTGCTCTGGCCTGGACTTCCTTAAAGCACGGTGGCTGGAGAGGAGAGCGAGAGAACTAAGAACCCAGACGTGGAAGCCACATGGCGTCACTTCTGCATTCTATCGCTCGGAGCCAGGCACTGGGCAGCCTAGACTCTAGGGGAGGGAAGCATACTCTACTTCTGGATGCGAGAAAGGGCACAGTCTCATTGCAGAAAGTGTGCGGGACCAGAGAGGATGGTGCGCGCCATCTTTGGGAACAGTCTACCATGCTCTCCAGTAGTCTGGGGCAGGGCTAAAAATAGAGAAGGGCCCGGAGAAAAGGGCATGGATTTGAGAAATATATGGGCGGTCAAAGCCAAGCCACTGGACATGGGGGGTGAGGGAGAGAGAGGTTGGGGTTCTTGTCTTGGGTGCCGGGCGATGAGCAGCATGGAGCTGAGATAGTAAGAGCGGCAGGTTTCAGAGAAGGATGGAGGTGGTTTCAGACGGGTTGCGTTCGAAGTGCCCCACCTGGAGCGTGTAGGTGGAGGTGCATGTGGCGGAGTCTGGAGCTTGTGTGTGCCAGTGAGAGGGGAGGAGAAAGTGAGACTGTACGGAGAGAAGGGAAGGGCAGCCCCGGAGAACACGTCCATGAAGGGTCCAGGTGGCGGGTTGGTTGACACAGAGCCTCTGAGCCTGGGAATGTGGGAGGCTGGCCTGGGGGCTGGGGACGCAGATCTGGGAGCAGGCCAGATGGGAAGTCGAGGTCACCTGCTGAGGGTCAGGGGGTGAGAACTAGTGAGGATGGTGAAGCTTTGGAACTGCTGCTGCCGGGATGGGGAAATGTGCGAGCTTTGGCCTTGGCAAGTGACACTGAGCTCCATGGTGTGGGCTTTATGTTTGCAGCCTGCGAGCAGGAAGGGGGCTGCTGGGTTGACCTGGGGTTCGACTTTTGTAAGGAAGGTGCCTGAGGGGCTGAGGGGCCAGGCTGCACCACAGAGGTGCTGGTGAAAGCAGTGACTGTCCCCAGCCATAGGGTTGAAGCTGAGTAGGTAGGAACAGAAGGCCGGTGGGGCCGGGGTGGGGATCAAGAGACCAGAGCTCTCCAGGAGACGGATGATCCGGGGTGGTGGGGTGAGGCTACAAACAGGGGTGTCGAGCTCACAGGTCCCAGGTGGAGCTGCTGTGGCTGGTGACAAGAGCCAGGGAGCGGCCCTTTGAAAGGGTCGTCTGATGCAGACAGAGGGGAAGACCCCAGGGACAGGGGCATTCAAGGAGCCGCAAGGCTGACACGTGGCCAGGACGTCCACGGCATCACCAAGAGCTCCCAGGACGCTGTTTCAGCGTGGGTGGGAAGGCTCGCAAAAGGCTTTTTAGAGAATGTGGGAAAACGCGTTAAGGCCTGAAGAATGAGATAGAGACAGGTGCCCCAAGGTTGGATTCAGTCTCAATGTTCCGCCAGAATCTTCTATTCAGCCCAAATTAGCTCTTTAACTTCCATTTTGGGCTTGAGACGTTGAACAGCCAAATGCCTACCTCAACATCGTTTTTGGCATCCCTGAACTTGCACATGGTCAATGATCACGTGATCGGGTCGGCCACTGCCATGTCAAATCAACCTTCCTATCAGAATCACGAACAGGCATGTCGTTCTGATTTAATGGTAACATTGGAAAAGTCACTTTCAAACATTCTAAAAGTAATTGGGAGCGAAAAAAATCTTCATATGTGCTTTGAAGGTTGAAATCCCATCAGTTGATGTATAAATATATACTTATTATTTATTGCAAGAGTGAAATGTTTCAATAGTGAATGGTGAGTGTGAAAGCTGATAATTTTCTATACAAAAAAAAAAGAAGTGTTGGGGGAAAAATGAGGTTCCCCAACCCGTTTGTTCTCACCAATCGAACTTCCAAGCAACAGATTTTATAAGAATGTTACAAGAAAATATTTTCTCGTAGTTTTGAATCTAATAGAGGCTAAATATTGAAGCAAAATTCTTGTGAAAGCAATTGCTACAAAATGCCAACCATTTTTAGTAATGGAGATCAAAGAGTTTTGGGATCTGTTCAAGCTAAGAATCTTAGGTACAAAGTTCTTTCTAGGGAAACATGTTACTGAAAACACATTTTATTGAGTTAGAACCCGCAGTGCCGGAACATTGAGAGAGCCTATGACATGTGCGAGTTGAGAGTGACACCCAGCGATGGTGACGTGAGGTGTTGACTGCTGGTCCCAGCCAGCAGCACTGACAGCGCTGAGAAAATTACTATTTCCGTAGTAGAATGTCAGACGTTTAGAATTTGATTACTAAGGTTGTTAATGAAATTGTACTGACTCAGTTATTTTGATTAGATTTTAGATTTAGTTGGGTATCTCAGAGTTCATCATGTGACGGTGGACCTCGGTGTTGGCTGGCTGGCGATTTTCACACTCACCTGTGCACTTGGGCCACTTCTAGTTAGAGAGAAGAGGGAAGGCAGTAGAGACAGTTCAGAGTCACCAGTGTCACTGGCTGGATGTCCCGGCAGGAGCTGGTGGCCAGCAGAAGTCCCCCAGCCTCCCCAGCTCATTCTTCACTGCCTGCCTGGTAGGGGAAGGCCAGCAGGGGAGCCCTCACAGGAAGGACTGTCAGGGCCACCAGGACTGAACGCAGGACCTCTTGCTCTCTTGCAGCCTTGCACGCGGGAACCTCTAAGTCTTCCTCTCTCCCCGCCTACGGCAGGACCACCCTGAGCCGGGTAAGGTCTCAGGACCGGAGATGCGGACTACGTGGGAGGGGGTGCACGTGGAGTACTTCTGGGGGACTTAGCCACCGTGCATCCTCGGGAGCAGGGACACCCTCGAAGTGAAGGGGACCGATGAGGAATGTCCCCAGCTTCCTCTGACTCCTTTGTGTCCTTTGTAGCTACAGTCCACAGACTTCAGCCCATCGCCGAGTGAGACTGGAAGCCCAGGTGAGAAGTGGGACCCGCTGCTGGGGAGCTGGGGAAGGGGCTTGTGCAGGCTCCTGGGCGGCACGTGTCTGGGATGTGGGCAGGGGTCTGACCAGGTCAGGCAGCTGCTGGCCTCGGAGCCACCTCTGAACGGTGACCCTTCCCTCCCGCAGGCCTGCAGGTGAGCACCTCCTGGAGGGGAACAGGTGGACGCCAGAAGCCGGGCCAGGCGACTGGACGTGTGGGGGACGGGGGGTGGGGCCTCGGAGTTGCCTGGTGACGCCGTGAGACGCCAGGGTAAGGCTGGGAAGGTCTCCCCGCTCTGGCTCACTGCGGCTTTGGTCTCCCCAGAACGGAGAGGGCCAGAGGGGGAGGATGGACCGGGGGAACTCCCTGCCCTGTGTGCTGGAGCAGAAGGTGAGGGGCAGGGACCCGAGCACTGCAGCGGGCGGGCGGCTGGGGACGCCAGGCAAGCTGAATGCACTGCGGGGTCCTCCTGGCCTTGAAGATGGGAGGGACAGCACGGAAGCTGGGGGGTGACAGAGGGCAGAATGGCATGAACCCCACTGGCCTCTGCAGGTTGATGGGGGGCCTGGGGACTTGAGGGGGCTGCGTTGACAGGAAACCCCATGTACCTGAGATTGCCCCCTGCCCTCGCCCCCAGATATATCCCTACGAAATGCTGGTGGTGACCAACAAGGGGCGAACCAAGTTGCCTCCAGGCGTGGACCGGATGAGGCTAGAGGTACGCAGGGAGAACGCACCGGGTGGGGTGGGGCGTCAGAGGGGCAAACGCTCCTGCCGAGTGGGGAAGACCCTGGGCCTTTTTGTCTGAGTGTCCCCTGGGTCACTCGGCACAGCCCCCACCCCGCAGCTCCTTTTCCTGAGCCGCCTTCTGTGTCCCCTACAGAGGCATCTATCCGCCGAGGACTTCTCGAGGGTATTTGCCATGTCTCCCGAAGAGTTCGGCAAGCTGGCTCTGTGGAAGCGGAACGAACTCAAGAAGAAGGCCTCTCTCTTCTGACGGCCCCTCCGTGACTGACCCCTCACCCCTGCTGCTTGAGGGCGCTGGAGCTGGGGTCACGAGACCCCAAAGCATCCTCTTCCCCTGGCGAGCCAGGAGGGGGAGGGGCCCCTGCGGGCCTGGCCGCTGCAGCCTGGGCTTTCCCGGCCAGGAGGAGCCGGGCAGCCTCCTCCTCTCTCCCCGGGTCCTCCCTGCACAGGGCAAACCCAGGCGGGGCTCCAGCACACACGGAGTTCATGTTTGTGCCCTCTCCCTGCCCCTCACCCCCACACGAAGGTCCCCAGCAGAGGGTGAGGAGAAATGAAGGGGCGCTTAGTGGTCAGGCCTGGCGCCGTCTTGAGCGGTGGGTGGGAAGCAGCCAAGCGGGAGAGCTCCGGGCCCCTGTGTGCGCCCACCCAGCTTCCCCCACTCACTCGTGTCAGCTTCCCTGCACCTGGGCTTCCTGCTTCTCTGACTCCAGCGGGAACAGCCTCCAGCTGGCCTCCAGCAGGGAGGCTGCCCTGCCCTCCAGCTCGCCCTGACCTCTGCTCGCAACCCAGAGCTTCGAAGCCTCTTGCTCCAGCCCTGTGGCTTCCCCAGAAGCCTTGGCTTAGAGGCGGATGCCGCGTGTACACAGCCCCAGCCCGCCACCACCTCCAGGCCAAGTCAGCAGGAATCTCACCTTCTAGCGCAAGCCAGGTACCAGGCAGAAGCCAGGCCTTCGCCTCCCTTGGATGGGGTCCAGAGGCCAGGTGTGGCACGTTCCCGAGTGTCCTGGCTACCAGCTCCCACCCGTACCCATGCACCCCCCCCACTACGCTCTCTAAAGAATGTATTTATTGGGGCCCCCCCAGCTGCTTTCCTCACCTAACTCTCTGCCCTACCTTGTCACACTCCCAGCTCTACTCTCCAAGTACACATGTGTATATAATTATATCTATATTTTTGCCCAGGTCCGGGTTTTGTTCCCGCCCAGACCCTGGCATCCCTTTCCACTGTGTGTGTGATAATGCTGGGGGAGGGGGACTCTGCTTGGAATTAAAAGATTGCATTGGGTCCCTAAATCTGTTTGTCCTTATGAGCCACCACACCTGGGCGAGAGGGACAGGTGATGGGGGGTGGGGAGAATGAGGGTTCAAATGGGGCACGTGAGAGTTGGAGGGGTGGAGAGATAGCATGCATGCTCCTCCTCCCAACCCAAGCCATAGAAGCAGGGGCTGGTCTAGGCCGGGTCCTATCTGCCTTCTCCCCTTCAGAGGGTCTGTGATGGGGGGAGCAGGGGGACAGAAACCTCCCAACCCCCTAAATGATCACCTTGGTGGTCAAACTCTTCAACATTTGACATGACTGCACCCCCAGGGCCCAGGGTGCTCTAGGTTAGATGGGGAGGCCAAACACACAGGAAAGGTCAACAGCAAGGGAATATGCAGAGAGCAAAGGTGAAGTGCAGGCTGAGGGAGGAGGGCGGAGATTTGGTCTTGGTTGACTTGGCAAGGGCTCCCGAGGGGAACAGACATGGAACTGTATATGGGGCGGTGAGGGGGTACAGATTTGATTGGAAGACCAGAAGGAGGGCTGCGGTGTGGGTGCTTATGGGGGCAGGGGCTGGCCCTGCCTGTCTGGCTCAGAACCCTGTGTGGGCACACGAAGAGGTGCAGGGTCAGAGGGGCTCGGTGAGTTGGAGGGGTGCCCAAGCTGGGAACCTTAGCCTGGAGCTGGGGCCCAACCCAAGCCCCCTACATGAGTTTCTAGCTCCTTTAGCTGAAATAAAAGCAAAGTGGATAAGAATCCCTAAAACCTGAAAGATCATTTTAAATTGTAGGAGTTCTGTTGCATCCGTGGCATTGTTTTCAATGAACAAACCTGTAAGGTCAACAAGACAGACCGTTTTAATCCTTTGAGCAGGTGAGAAAATTGTGGAATAGAGACATTTCATCTGAAGGCCAGAGCTGCAGGCCCCTAATCAGTGGAGAATGGAGACAGGCACTCAGGTTTCCAGGCGCTTCCCAATAGGTACAGTTGTCTCTGGAGGGGAAGCAGAGGAGGGCAGACCAGGGGGTGAAGAGAGAAGAGTGGTCTCCACACAACATTCCTGACAGTAGGCATTCAGTGAACGTTTACAGGCTTACCCTGTCCTGGGCATTGGGGATATAGCAGTGACAAGGCCAGCATGCCCCTTGTCCTCATGGAGCTTCCAGGCTGTTAGGGAAAATGTCAAGGTCATTGAGTACCAAGGGGTGCTGAAGGAGGTATTTGATCAGCTAAGTGGGAAATGTCTGTGGTGGGGGCAGATTGGATGCTAAGTCCTGAAGGATTTTAAGTTCCTGAGAATTTAGAGTGGCTCAGAGTAGAGCTCTCTCTTCCTAAAACCAAGCCTTAGGGAGAGTCTCACAGTACCTCGGCCCCACGACACACACATACAGATGCAAAACCTGGGAGATTATTTAGCACCATGGCTTTCAAACCTTTTTAGTACCAAACCTTTTTTAAAAAAAAAAAATTAATCCTGCTATTAGTCATTAGAATGCATTTGTAAGTTGAATTTTACAGTTTATTATGAAATCGTTCAACGGAAACAAGGAAGTTGTTTGACACATTTAAAATGTTAAGTCAGGGGTTATATATGACAGTCGCACTTTTATCAAAGGCAAGAGCTAATTTATTATTGTATTGGGTCGCGCAGTATTGGGGAAATCCTGCTTCAGATAGGTAGTTACACAACTGTGGTGGTTTAAAACATGATGGAATTTGGTCACACTGGAGAGCAGTGCCTACGGCCCTCTCCTTGAATCTGGGCTTAGTGCCTTGCTCATTTAAAACACCTTACCCTGCAACAATCTTCAATTCTTCATTTAAACTGATAGGAGAGGCTTTATTTAAAGGTCTTCCCCCAAATGGGCTAACGTGGCAGCAGAATTTAAGAGCAGCACATCAGTGGTCTCTAATGCTTTTGGCATATAACACATAGAGTATGCACACTGACTTTTATGAGAGTTTTAAAAATAACATTTAAAAAGTTAAGTCAAATAAAATGCCACGAACTCCTGGTGCACTTTCATTATCCCCTAGAGTTCCTTGGAATATGTTGAGGGGAAAAAGCTGATTGGGTCCGTGCAGCCTGCTGCTTTACCTGTGAGCAGGCAGGACAGAAAAAGTACATGGCTGGACGGGAACTCGGCCTCCCAACTCTCTAGGTTGCTGTTCTGAAGTGCTTCCTGATACACCAATCAGACTTTTTTCTTTCCTTTCTTCTTAGACATTTTGGCCTAACGGCCTGTAATTCTGTGACAGGAGCTACTTCTCCTTCCCTAGCGGGCCTTTTGATTCCTTGTCCTCCCGCCATAAGACACCAGTGATTAGCAGAAACACGTTTTGGAAAGACATCCTCAGCCCTGTCCTGGGGAGAATCTTTCTACTCCTGGGGGCACAGATGGTGGTGGCAGCTACAAGGCCCATCCCTAAGACCCTGGCTTTGGACATTCCAGGGAGCCCTGCTCTTGTCGCGGGCTCTGCCCAGGTGCAATTCCGGGGCATAATTTCTTATGGTGTGCCTCTACATGGAGACCCACCTTCTGCTTCTTTCTTTGATGTGGCTGGAAGTGTCAAAGTGGGCTAGCTGCGGCTTCCTCTACAGCGGCAGGGTGCAATGGAACACAAGGGAGCCACACGTGCAGTTTCAAGCTTTCAGGTAGCCACTTACAAAAGGTAAAAAGCAACCACTGAAATTAATGTTAACAACATACCCAATACCCATATCTATACCCAACATACCCAATACACCGAAAAATATTTCAACATGTAATTAATATAAAACATGGTTAGCGAGCTACTTAACATTCTTCTTTTCTTACACTGTCTTCCAAATCCGAGGTGCACTTGGCACTGCACAGGTCGGTGGGGACCAGCACATTTCAGGTGCTCAGAGCCCCGCGGGCCGGGAACCACCGCGTTGGACAGGGCGGGGGACTGAGACTTACAGAGCCCACGGACCTTCCATTCAGGGGGAATTCTAACTCCTCTTCGAATTCCTCCCGGCCCACTCTCAGGGCCTTGCGCTCGCGGCCTCCAGGCTCCGCAGGGTGTCCCGGCGGGACTGGACTCGGGACTGGACCCTCTCCCGGCTGCGCTCTTCTCCGTCCCGGACCCTTCCCCCTACCCCCTTCCGGACCCGGCAGAGAACCCCGAGCGGCCCAGAGGCCAGGGGGCGGGGCGGCCGGCCGGGGC
>NW_012154062.1:4329600-4475128 GCF_000956105.1 Propithecus coquereli
GGCGGGGCCGATGGCCAGGGGGCGGGGCGGACAGCCGGGCCCCGCCTCCCTGCCGCGCCGCGGGCCGCCGGGCCTCCTCCTCTACCGAGAGCACCGCGGCCGCCGCCGCCGCCCGGGAGCCGGGCCGCGCCGCCATCATGCTGAGCCGGCTCGGGGCGCTGCTGCAGGAGGCCGTGGGGGCGGTGAGGCCGGGCAGGCCAAGCAGGGCGGGCGGGCGCCGCGCGGGCTAGGCCGGAGGGGCGGGCGCGGAGCCGGGCAGCCACGGGCGGGCGGGCTCCGTCGGGCAGGGGACCCCGGGCCACAGCGCCCCTTCGCGGGCCTCCCGCGCCCGGCCGCGCCCCTCCGGCTCAGCGCACCCCGCTTCCTCCCGCTGCGTCCCCAGATCCCCCCAGGCCGCCCCCCTTCCCCGAGTCCGCTGCCCAGGTTGCTTCCGGTTTGTGGTTCCTGCGCCCCAGAGTCGCTCCGGGTTCCCGAACTCTCCTCTGCCAAGACGCTCCCTTGTCACCCAGTAGTTTCCTCCCCGTCCCCTCCCCCACCTCTGATAGCTCCCTCCTTCCCCTCGCTCCTCCCTTCCTCGTCACCTGGGCCCCTTCCCCCGGTTCTGAGCTCCCAAACAGCCCCGAGCCTTGCTCGGTGCAGGGCGCCCTCCGTCTCGCGTCCGGGCCCCGACCGGCCACGTCCCGGGAAGGGGGAAGGCCCGGGACACTGGTGGGTGGGCGCCTAGCCGGCGGAGACAGCCTCCCGCTGCGTGCAAATGAGTGTCCAGCTGGTATCTCACTCTCAGAGCCAAACTGACCTGGAGGCAGGGAGAGGCCAGCCCGTGGTGGGGCCTGGGTGGCCCTGTCGGGAAGCGTATGTTGATTTGTCATATTCCATCAGAGTTTGTGTTTTTGCTGTTTTCTGCTGAGATTGAGAGCTGTGGTCCGAGGCAGCCCATCTTATTCAGGGAGGTGAAAGTACAGTTTAGGTAGGGTGGGGGGGTATGTCCTCTATTTAAAGCATCCCAGACAAGAAGCTGTCTGCAAAGTTAATTTTTGTGTGTCACAGTATAAACCGGCCTCCTAATTGATGAACTGAGTGTATCAGATTTTCTCTGGAGAAACAACCCGAGGTTTCACCCCACCCCACCCCCAAATCAGAGTTCATTATGACAGAGAACAGAGTCAGCCTTAAGCAAACTTGTGAAGAAAGTAAAAACCACCCCCTCCACCTCTTCACCTTCCCCCAGCCCTGCTGTTACCCCTGGTCCCGGGCCTTGGGGCATCCAGGTAGGGAGAGGTTCCAAAATGATCTCTCCTTCCCCTCCTCTCTGTCCCCAGACAGTGATGTGATAAACTAATTCATAACTCTGGGGAATGCTCCATTTAGGGACAGGCAGGCCAGATAAAACCTCAATCCAGAAGAGTGAATTATCTGATGCTTCCAATGCAGGAAATCCAGGCAGGAGGAGATGTTGGCGGTAGAGGGAGATCTTTTTAGGCAGGTGATCTTGGGCCCCTCAGTATACAGCACGTAGACCATGTCCTGGAAGTGTGGCTGGCCCTGTGTGATCAGGGAGATGGCATCCCTCTTTTCTGCTACCCCCAGGTCTCGAATCTGGGTCTTTTTTCCCCACGCTGGGTCACCAAGTAAATTGTGACCCCAAAAAGTCCACTGACTCCTCATTAGGGAGGAAGAGTGTGCCTTCCTGCCCTCTTCTGTCCAAACAGACTAGGAATCCTGGCACCTCTTTTAAGAAATCATACTATCTTTAAAGACAAATCGTTTGGTACAGTTTCTCTGATTTGCAGTTACAGTAGCTGGGCATAGAGTAAGGTAAAGATTAGTCCCTTACGAAATCAGCTGTCTAACAGCCTGTGCTGGCCAACCTGCCTTTCTCCTGTGTCTCCTGGTCTTACTGGAGTATTCTTTTTGGTTAAAGCCCAGCTCAAGGTTTTCAGAGACTATAAACCAATTTCGAAGCTAGAAAAGACCCCAGCACAGAAATTGCAAGATAAGTGTAGTGCTGGCCAAGGGTGACAGGGCTTTCCAAGACAAGGGACTATGGAAAGAATGTCTTCAGGAGTTTACTGAGATAGTTGGTAAATCTTAACGAGTATTCACTATGTGCAGGCAGAGATATAAAATACAGACACACCCCCCGCCCCCACCACCCACCTTCAGGGAGCTCACAGTCTAGCAGAAGAGGCTACTGCTTAGCCCAATGATAGCAGTATCACATGGAATGTGATAAGAAGTGGTCAATCCATGCGGATGGAATATTTGGAATGACTGTGGGCGGTGCCACTTTGGGAAGGGTGGTGGCCCCTAAAACTAACTTTGAAAGAAGGCACAATTGCCTGCAGCCACTCCTCCCTGCTACCATGACCTTCTAAGCATTCTTCCTGTCTTTGTCTCCTCTCCTGCCCTCTGACTGCCAGATGAATTTTCCTAAAACACTGCTCAGAAGGTGTCACTGACCTGCTCCCTGCTACCTGCAAAAAAACTGTCAGGACTTGGCTTGTCATTGGAGGCCCCACAAACTTGTCAACCTGTCCTTTCCCCAAACACACTTTGCAGAGTTCCTTCTGGAGTGGAATGGCTTCCTTCTCTTGTTGAAATCTGACCCAGTTCTTCAAGTTTTAGTTCAAACATGACTTCAGGAAAATCTTCCCTGTTCCAATCTGTTAAAAATGACCCTCTTTTCTGAGAGGTCACTTTCTACTCTCCTGCGGCCTCACACTACCCCCTCGGAGTTCATTTAGTTGTGTGGTGCTGTTTTATGTCCTCTCCTCCACGGCCCATTTCTGTAGCATCCAGTGTAGTGTCTTGCACATGGCAGGCGCCACAGGAGTGACCTAATGAGTAGATGCTGAGCTCTGTGGCACAGTAAAGTGTGGGGTCAGAGGGGGATGTGGCAGGCAAGACCCCCGGAGAGGGCTTGCTGGAGCTGCTGGCCCCTCGCTGGACCGCACTGAAGCCTCAGGATCTAGATAAGTTAGGAGGCTACAGAACCCCCTGGGCAGAGGAGTGGCCCAAGCAAAGACCTAGAAATAGAAATGAGCCCATGTGAGTAGAGATGATTTGATTAGGCATTTTTCTCCTGCAAATATTTACTCTGCAAGGAAAGAGGAGGCATGGCTTTTTTCTTCCAGAGTTTTCAGGGCAAGTGGTTGTTCCCAGTTCAAGGCCAGTTCCAGCCAGTGTGCAGGCAGACAGAGCACTTAGGAAAAGTGGGGAGGTTAGGGGCTTGCTCAGAGCAGAATCAGAGATGCCCAGGCCAACAGAAGGAGCCAGCAGAGGAGGTGGCAGAAGCAGCGCTGCCCAAGTAGGAGAGAAGGCTGCGCAGCCCGAGGCCTCGGACACCAGGTGAAAGCACGTTACAAGTAAAGCACTTTCTCAGTGTCGTGCTGACGTTACTGGTCGTGGCCTTGAACTCAGGTTTTTGTAGACTCACAGATTGAGAGGGACCAGAGAGCTGCGTCTCTGCCCTGCTTTCTATCTGTGTCATTTCGTTGTGTTGTTCTTTTGGGGGTGCTCTCCTGTGTTCCTGTATGTGCCTCGATCGTGGCATAACCATGTTGTATTGAAACGATCTGTTTCTGTGTCTGTTTCCCCCACTAATACTCTTAGCTCCTCTGGGACAGGATCATAACAATGACATGTGGCAGGAAAACAGCCACATTTCCACATTTCCAGGAGGGAGAGGTGCCAGGAGATCCTTGGCGAGACATGGGGACGATGCCAGTGTGTCCTAGGGAACATGTGTTACTCTTCCCTTTGAAAACCAGGGAGCACAGTGTCTCCCTCAGGGCGTAGCACTGACCTGACACTTAGCAGACAAGTGGAATGTCTGTTCCTACGAGGACCGGTGGCAGCGGGCTCCGTGGTCATTGTAGCCCCACTGAGGTTGTGTCTCTGCTCTCTCCGCAGCGGGAGCCCAGCATTGACCTGCTGCAGGCCTTCGTGGAGCACTGGAAAGGCATCACACATTACTACATCGAAAGCACAGGTGGGGCCACGTCCTCCCTAGCCCAGGGACCCTGGATGGGGTGGGGAGGAAGGTGCAAGCAGAGTGTCACCATGCAGGTGTCCTGGGAAGGTGACACTCACTGTCCAGGAGTTCAGAGTTGGGCCTGAGCTCATGGAGACAGGGAATCCGATAGGTGGGAGGAAGACCTAGAGGCCTGGCCACCTCTGTTCCTAATCGCTGAGTTGCTGGCCCCACCCTGACCTTTTGAGGGAGGGGCTGGGTAAGGGAGGAGTGGGCACGGAAGGCTGGAGGTCTCACTGGCCTGACTCAGCAAGGCAGAGGTGGCTCTACTTGTCCCAGCTTCCAGCCTCGAGGCCTTCAGTCCCCAAATGTTTGTGCCTAGAGTTTACTGATTAAAATAAAAATTTAACAAATTCCCCTTTCCTTGAACCAACTTAGGGGCATTTCCCTCGTAGAGATCTGGGGTAGGAAGAGAGCAAAAACCAGGGTGTGCAGCATGCCTGGGTCCTTCTCCCCAGGCTGATACCCCAGAGAGACAAAGCCTCGGGTCATCTGGGCCCATCAGGACAGTCGCTGAGGGGGCAGAATCTGATTGGCTGCTTTCTAGGCAGTTTGCCAGCATTGGTGGATACCGGCTGGTTGCCAGGTAACCACATCCTGCATCCCTAGCTTCCCACTTCCTGGAGTCCGTACTGGGGTTTGCTCCCAGCCTACCCTTTCCTAAAGGCTTTATTTCCAGCTTGAGCCAGTCCAAGAAATTAAAAAGTGACCTTTGGACACTCTGAGGGACCCTCTGAGAGTTCTGTTCGAGCAGTTTTCTCGGTCTTGGCCTGGTCGATGTTCAGACTGGATCTTTGTCATGGGAGACTGTCCTGTGCGGTGTGCTCTGTTTAGCAGCAGTTCTGGCCTCTACCCACTAGGTGCCAGTAGCGCCTCCCTCAATTGTGACAGCCTTAAATATTTCCAGACATTGCCTAATGTTCCCTGGGGGGCAAAATTGCCCCCCAGCACCCCAGTTGAGAACCACCCATTTAGATTAAAGGTTTCTCAACAGAGAGTCTCAGTCTGCCAGGAGAGTAGTATGAGATCTAGAACTGATTGAGATCCACGTGGGGCTTCGCCTGGATCTAATCCTTTAATTTCCAGAATGATCCCCAGACCAGAGGTGTCGGAAGTGGGGGAGCTAGGCCGCCTTGCTCAAACACCTATGCCTTAGAGAAAAGCTAGGGGGTGCTCCAAGGCCAGTCCCAAAGTACCAAAACTTTGATGAAGGAACACACTGTACCCCAAGACTGACGACAACAGCCCCACAAGGCCGCTTCCCTATCGGGGCCTGGGCATGGAGGAGCAGGTTTGGGTCAGAACTGGGGGTGGAACACTGATTCTTTTTCTGCTTTGTAAAAAACCAGAGTAGTGCCTGTTTTTCTGGGTGTAAGAGGGACCTACGCAGGCTCTAGGGGTTCTCTCTCAGGCAGCTGCTGGATACGGCTTCTGAGTGACACGACGGGCCCCCAGGCCCATAGCATCTCACTTGGGCCCACAACCATGTGTCCCTGCCCCGGGTGTGGGACGGACGCTGCTGCCCCCTGATGGGGCGTGCACTCACTCACAGAGGACTGCGTCCTGGGCCTCATCCCAAAGGGCATTTGTGTTTTTAAATACGGAAGCACCCACCGTAGACTTCTGTTTCCTGGCTGCCCTCAGCCCCTCCACCCGCCTCCCGGACGGGCCTTCTCCCTGCTGGGCTTTGGCAGGAGGGTGCAGTGGCCAAGCCGGGATGCCCCTGCCCGGCCTGCTCACACTCCTCTCCTGACTCTCGCTCAGATGAGAACACCCCGGCCAAGAAAACGGACATTCCCTGGCGGCTGAAGCAGATGCTGGACATCCTGGTGTACGAGGAGAGGCAGCAGGCGGCCGCGGGCGAGGCGGGGCCCTGCCTGGAGTACCTGCTGCAGCACAAGATCCTGGAGACCCTGTGCACGCTGGGCAAGGCTGAGGTGGGCCGGCCGAGGGGGCCCCTGGAACCTTCTGGCAGAGACCCTGGATCCCAGGCTTGTCTACCTGTGCACCTCCCAGTGCTGCCACCAAGGGAGGGGGCCAGACGGGGGACGGGGGATGTGGCTGTCTCCCTTAGAGCATCCCACCACCTCCCGGGGGAATTCACAAAGGTGGCCGAGCACCTGCCATGTGCCGGGCTGTGTTCTAGACGTGGGGGACGCGGCACCAAGAATCCTGGTCGGGGAGGGGCAGGATCATTGGGTAGTATGTTCAGTGGTGACGTGGAAATGGAGGAAAATGCGCCAGGAAGGGGTTGGGAGCTCCAGGAAGGCTGGTTTCCAGCACCGCGGCGAGGGGAAGAGGCCTTGTGGGGGAGGTGCCTTCCGGCCCCCACTGAAGGGGGACCTGAGCCAGGTGGCTCTCTGGGGGACGGGTGTTGCGGGCGGTGGCCGTGGTCTGGTCTTCTGACGAGGCCTCTGTTCCCCGACCGCAGTACCCGCCCGGCATGCGGCAGCAGGTGTTCCAGTTCTTCAGCAGAGTGCTGGCCCAGGTGCGGCACCCGCTGCTGCACTACCTCAGTGTGCACCGGCCCGTGCAGGTGAGGGCCCGGGGCCAACAGCGTCTGGGTGTGACGTCCCCACTCCTCCCTGCCACCCCATTCCCCTCCATTTGTATCCTGCTCCCCTTCCAGAAACTTCTCCGCCTCGGTGGGACGACTCCCGGGTCCCTCACAGAAAAGGAGGAGGTGCAGTTCACCACCGTCCTCTGCTCCAAGATCCAGCAGGACCCGGAGCTGCTCACCTACATCCTGGAAGTGAGCGCGCCCTCGGGAATGGGGCAGGGGCGGGACCCGGGGGCAAGCCAGGGAGGCGCTTAGACAGAACCCCCAGCCGGCCCACCCACCTCGCTTTCCTGATGGGGGCCCTGGGGAATGGCGTCCCCTGTGACCTGGCCTCATCCCACCTTCCCTGCAGGGTAAAAAGACCGTAGGCAGGAAGAAGGCGCCCAGAGACTCCACCGCCCTGCTGAGGGACACAGCCAGCCACAGGGACAAAGACCACTCCCACAGCAGTGCTCCTGCCAGGGGTCCCCAGCTGGACCGGGAGCTCTCTGGGGCCCAGGCCTCAAACAGCCACCTGCCTGCTGAGACCCTGGAGCCAGACTGTGGGACGGCGGAGAGCAACCTGATCACCTCCCTGCTCGGGCTGTGCAAGAGCAAGGTGCCGGCTGCGGAGAGCAGAGGCTGGGCGCCTGGGAAGGGGGGGGCGGTCACCGGGAGGCTACTGGGGGCTCAGATGTGTGATCCTGAAGTCACACCCTATTCCCTAGAAGAGTCGGGTGGCTCTGAAGGCCCAGGAGAACCTGCTGCTCCTGGTAAGCGTGGCCTCCCAGGCGGCTGCCACCTACCTGGTGCAGAGCAGCCCCTGCTGTCCTGCAATCGCCGAGCACCTATGCCAGCTGTACCGGTCCCTGCCTGCCTTCCTCGACCCCGCAGACATTGCCACCTTGGAGGGCATCAGCTGGAGGTGGGTCCTTAGCCAGGGGAGGTGGGCAGCATCCTCTGTGGCCGGAAGCCCTGCCCGTCTCCTGGTGGCCAGCTCCTCTGGTGTTCCAGGTGGGCTGGGGACCCCCGCTGGCCACCCTCTTCCTGAGGTTGCAGCTGATCCCCAAAGGGCCTCTCGCCCTCCAGGCAAGCATCGCTCTTGCTGTCTCTGACCACAAAGCCCCCAGGAGAACCGGCCCCCAGCCATGGATGTTCCGTGGGAAAGGGCGGAAGGGCCCCGCTTCCAGGACATCCTTGAGGAAGACCTCGAAGCCCCTCCCTCCCTCTCCCTGCAGGCTACCCAGTGCCCCGTCTGATGAGGGTTCCTTCCCTGGCAAGGAGGCCCTGGCTGCCTTCCTGGGCTGGTTTGATTACTGCGACCACCTTATCACAGAGGCACACACGGTGAGCGGGGCGGGTGTGGACAGGGCTCCCTCACGCTGCTCCCTCGCCGTCTTGTCTCGGGGATGCCGGGAAATGTGGGGTCCGGGAGACGAGCAGCACCCCGGGACAGCCGGGCCCCTCTGTTGGGTGAGGCCCTGCGCAAGGACATGGTTATTTCTCAGCGGAAGATCGTGATGGGTATAAAATGCGTCCGTGACATGCTTTCTGGCACCCAGGTGGCTGCGGATGCCCTGGCGAAGGCTGTGGCTGAGAAGCTGTTTGTGGAGAGCCTGCAGCCCCAGCTCCTGCACGTGTAAGCGTGTGGCCCGTTCCCTTGGGTGCAGCCGTGGTCTGGATCAAACTGCCTACCCCTCCAAGCCCCTTCCTGTCCCTAAGGCCGGGGGCCTCCTCGTCCAGAGTCACGTCTGTGGACTCCACTGGTAACGTTTGCCAGGCCCGCGCCTGCCGTGCACAAGGCTCTGAGCCACGCGGGCTAAGCAAAGGCCTCCCACCCTTCAGGACCTCAGTAGGGACAGGGAAGTGACCAGAGACACACTAGCCAAAGATGTAAGGAAACCAGGAAAGAGCTCCACCACCCACCATCACCCACTGCCCGCTCCTCCTCTGCTGTCCCCACCTGGCTCTGAGTGCCGGGCCAGACTCAGGTGCCCTCTCCCTGTCCCCGAAGGTCCGAGCAGAGCATCCTGACCTCCACTGCCCTCCTCACGGCCATGCTGCGCCAGCTCCACTCCCCTGCGCTGCTGAGAGAGGCCGTGGCTTTCCTACTGGGCACGGACCCGCAGCCTGAAGGCCCCGAAGACAGCCCCCGCACCCTGTGTGCCCACCTCATCGGGCACTGCGACCACCTCTCTGACGAGGTGCGGCGGGAGGGGCCTCCCTCTCTGCTCACCCCCCAGCTCCACCAAAGGGATTTCCAGAACGCTTCCTCCCATTCTCATTAGCTCTCCCAGGTGATTCCACCTCTGAGGCATTGAATCCCCCAAACAGTGACACAGGAATCAGTAGCCAGGCTGTTTTTGTCACGTTAATTTTCTGTGATCGCATCCTTTGTGTGGCACTCTCTGTTTTGCAAACTGCATTTATATTCACTTGGCTTGTATGAGAGGAGGCTCGCTCTGTGAGGGGAGTTAGGCTGATTGTCCCATTTTTCAGATGTGGAAACTAAGGCACAGGAAGCCAGTTGGCTTGCTGAGACCTCACGTCAAATCAGTCATGCAGCGGGGACCACCCCGACTTCCCGGTTCCTAGGCCAACACCCACCCACTCTCCCAAGCCTGCCATCTTCACCCCCGGCCAGGGAGGCCGAGTCTTACCCGGGTCAGCAGGTCCAGGGTCCCCTTGGGGCTGGGTGGGGCAGGGCCGTCTTGCTGACCTGCGTCTGGCCGCAGATCAGCATCGCCACGCTGCGGCTGTTCGAGGAGCTGCTGCAGAAGCCCCACGAGTGGATCCTCCGCAGCCTGATCCTGCGCCACCTCGAGGGCCGCCCTTACGTGGCGCGGGGCTCGCCCGAGCCTGAGAGCTATGAGGACACCCTGTAAGTGAAACCCGGGCCACATCGGGCCCAGTCCAGGCCTGAGCACACCCACACTCCTCGTGTTCATTCATTCGTTCATTGGCGCTGTGCTGGTCTGCCCTGGCCACAGAGATCTGGAGGAAGACCCCTACTTCACAGACGGCTTCCTCGGTCCCGGCTTGCAGCCCTCCGCGAAGCCTCGCCCGGCGCCTGCCCCCAGCGCGGATGGCAAAACGGCAGTGACGGAGATCGTGAACAGGTGGGGAGCAGGTTAGGCAGTTGCAGCCACTCGAGTTTGTTCTCTTTGGCCACAGCCCTCGGGGGGCCCGGCTGGGGTGGGAGACGGGGTCCAGCGAGCAGGCGAGCCCATGGGGTGCGCCTCCACACCTGGCCTCCTGTCTCTCAGCTTCCTCTGCCTGGTCCCCGAGGAAGCCAAGACCTCAGCTTTCCTGGAGGAGACAGGCTACGACACGTACGTCCACGATGCCTACGGCCTGGTGAGTGTCGGCCGCTGCCAGCTCCCATTTCTTGGGTTGATAAACTCCGTGTTTGATCGCCTGTCTGAGGACCCCGCCGAGCCCATCCCTCCTGCGCAGGGTCCCCATCTGCTGGCTCCTCCTGACCACTCGGCCCCCTTCCCCCATCCCCTCCTGTCTCAGTTCCAGGAGTGCAGCTCCCGTGTGGCCTCCTGGGGCTGGCCTCTGGCTCCCACACCCTTGGACCCCCACGAGCCCGAACGGCCTTTCTTCGAGGGCCACTTCCTCCGAGTGCTGTTTGACCGCATGTCCCGGATTCTGGATCAGGTAGTCAACAGGCCCAGCCCCACAGGAGGACTCCAGGCTGGTGCCTTTGGAGTCCTTCGGCAGAGCAGGGGCCGACCACGGGGTCGACCCCTCCTCGGTTCTCCAGCCCCGCGATGGCCCCCAGCCCCCTTCCCCAGGCGGGAAGCCCCGTCTCGCCTCTGCTCCACACGCCCTAACACGTTCTGGCCCTCAGCCCCATGGAATCCATGACACACACACATCACGTGAGTCTCCCACCCCCGCACACGTTCACACCGGCCAGGCGCCTCGCTGGGGGAGTGCGAAAATGCTCCCACCCCTGCCAACCCTCGGCTTTGTCCACCGTGTTCCCTACAGCCATACAGCCTGAACCTGCAGGTGACCTCAGTCCTGTCCCGGCTCGCCCTCTTCCCCCACCCCCACATCCACGAGTACCTCCTGGATCCGTACGTCAGCCTGGCCCCCGGCTGCAGGAGCCTGTTCTCCGTGCTCGTCAGGGTGAGGGCGCCTGGGCCCCGGCGACTGTGCCCCGTAGGGGCGGGGGGGCAGGAAGGGGTGCAGGGCAGGGCAGTTGGGGGCTGGAGGAGTGGGCACCCTTGCCAGTGCCAGGGAAACCACAGATCCCCCACGCTGCCCACCCGCCATGGCGTGGCAGGGCCAGGGTACCCTGACGGAGCGTCTCTGGCCCCTTCTCAGTCCTCCGTGGTTCCTGTTCTAGGTGATCGGGGACTTGATGCAGAGGATTCAGAGGGTCCCCCAGTTCCCGGGCAAACTACTCCTGGTGCGCAAGCAGCTGATGGGCCAGGTCCCTGGGGAGCAGTAAGTACCCGAGGGGAATGGGTGCCAGGAGAAGCCTTGGGGTGGGCAAGCAGAAAGCGCCTCTGGCCGGGGAGGTGTCCATCTACTGGGTCCAGCCTTGCGGACACTGGGCTGTCACTCTGGGCAACTACTCCCACCGCCTCCCAGCCGTGGCCCCTGTGCTGTCCCCCCGCAGGCTGGACCACCAGACCCTCCTTCAGGGAGTGGTGGTGCTGGAGGAATTCTGCAAGGAGCTGGCCGCCATCGCTTTCGTCAAGTTTCCCCCACGTGGTCCTCACCTGAACCTGTCCCCACCCCCGGAAGGGCAAGTCTGAGCCAGGAGCAGGACGGTGGTAGACTCCTATCCACACCTCTGCCCCAGAGCTGCCTCCCGCCTGGCACTGCCGCCGCACCCTCCCCACCCGGGGCCCCGGCTCCCAGGCTCGCTCACGGAGACCTGGAATTGTCGACCGCCCCGGACCGGGTTTGGTGTGGTTTCAGGGAGTGGGCCCCCAAGGTACTGGGTGCCCAGGAGCCAAAGAGATGGCTCCCCAGGCAGCATGGTGTCCTTGAGGCCTTCTCGGAGGAGCTGGGTGGTGGCCAGGTGAGCACCCAGACCCTCACGTGCTGTGTGCCTCTGCCCCTCCGTACTGGCCGTTTGTGGCCAGGGCCAAGACCTGTGACTCGATTCCAGGGCAAGAGGGGGAGCGAGCTGAGGTCTCCAAGGCTGGTCGGAACCGGGCCAGAGAGATGGGGCCAGGAGCCCCGTCTGTCACATTAGGAACCATGGAAGCTGCTGAGACTTGACGTTTTTCCCCTGCCTTCTTGACTTGGCCCGTGGAGATGGCGCAGTGAAGGGGACAGTCGGGGAAGCCCCTCTTCCTGCTCTGCCTCCTGGAGACTGTTGCAAATTCCCAGCCTCCTCATGGCAAGTGCCCAAAGCATGCTCCGCGCCCAGGCGGGGGCAGCCGTTAATGAGAACCTTGCTGCAGCTGCAGCCAGGGCGGGAGAGGGCCTGGGGAGCCGGGTGCCAGGCTACAGCTCCAGCTGGTTTCTCTCTGGCGCCTTCTGAACCCGTCTCAGCAGGTCCACAACACCTGGGCAGAGAGGTCAGAGACCAGGGGAGGCCGGGCCTTGCCCTCTGCCTCCTGCCCAGCGCCCAGTGTTCTCGAGACATACCCTTCTCGGGGAGCAAGAGAGCTTGGGGTCCAGATGAGGGCAGGCTGCCCCCCAACTTCAGGCCCTGAGGCCTGGCGGGGAGGGGCCGAGGCACAGGTAGCCAGTTCTGCTGTTGTTCTCCCTGCGTGCCCTCCGTGGCAGGGGCTGCTACCCCACCCGGCCTGAATCTGTCTCGACCTGCAGGCATACACGGGCAGCGCCAGCCATTACCTCACAGCGGGACTGCAGTTGCTGGCTTCGCTCCTGGGCAAGGAGGAGCAGGCCAGAGCCCCTTTCGCTTCCTTTTCCTGCCCATGCGGCTTCTAGAAGCCGGGCGCAGGTTGCCAAGAGGTGACATGAAAGAGGAGGAAACTCAGTGACCTCTGCCTCTCCCGCATTCCTCCCAGCGGGGGAGGACTCCGCTGCTGCTCGGAAGAACACCGGGCGCACACGGGTGTCGGTCTGGACAGGGGAGCAGATCTCAGTGGGTGAATTGCATCTGGACTTTTGGAATCGTAAAACATTCGAGGGTCTGCCAGTCACAGACCCTCCCCTCTCCTCAGCGCACTTTGGTGTTTGCACGGTGTCTTTCCCCAGACAGCACAGCAATAAACGGCGCGATTGTGTGGACATGGTGGCTCTGTTCTCCATGCTTTGTGTCCTGCTGCCCAGGGCTCCACTGCTAATTTGGGCCCATCTTCCTCCCCAAGGAAGACAAATTAAGTTCTTTTTCCAGCACTGGAGGGGGGTGGTGGTAAACAGACAGGCTCTGGCAGTGCAACTCTGACGTTCCTCAGCGCCTGCCAGGAATCAGACTCTTGGCCGAGCAACGCTGTTTCTGCTCGGCTCACCTACAACTGCGCGCCTGCTCGCCTCGGACACGCCAGGAGGGGACGGCCCATGTGGCGGCATCTGTGTGCACGTCTCTTTTGACGTGTTTATGTTGCATGTTGTACGACTTGACTTGTAAACAGTGGGCCTGACGTTGAACAGACTCTGTCCTTGGATGTGTGTGGAGGGGTGGTGGCATACTCTGAGGGAGTCACCCAGAGGACTCCGGGACAGGGCAAGCTGTGAACCTGGAGAAGACCGGGCCAGCCAGGGGCTCTCAGCTCATGCATGTCGGGGTCACTGGGTTGCTTTTTAAAATACCAATACCCAGGCCCCACCAGTTAAATCAGCGTCACTCAGGGCGGGCCCAAAGCGAATGCTAAAGCTCCCCAGGTGATCCTAATGTGCGCCCAGGGTTGGAAACTTCCAGTGGGAGCGAATATCATTGCCCATCTGAGCGGAGATGGACTGGTGGGTCCCTCAGACAGAAGTGAACCGAATAAAAGGGTTTGGTTCCATCATTTGCAAGATGTTTGTCCTCGGAGGGGATGAGGATTCCTGCCACCCTCCAGAGGCCAGCAAGACAAGGTGGCAGCCAAGAGAGGCAGGGAGGGGGCTGAGAAGGGGCCCTGCAGGGCTGGAGTGTAGTCCCCGTAGCAGGGAAGCCACACAAGCGCCCTGCGCAGAATCAGAAATCTGTACCGTAGTCGCAGTGATGAGCACACAGTCTATTTTCTTCCTTCATTTCCTTTGGTTTTCCCTTAAATTGTTGTGAAGTTCTTTTATTATTAATACAAAAACATCCTGCTATGACTCAGCCGCGCTGAGGGGAAATGAAGAAAAGGTTTGGTCAGGCTTAGGCTGAGGCTGTAAAAAGGCAGAGGTGCAGGGCTGGTCAGAGCCAGGGAGGCCCAGGCAGACAGCACTGGGCCAACGTCCCCACCTCCTGTCCCACCTGAAGCTCCCCAGGGGTCCCCACCGCCCCACGTCGGAACATTCAGAGCTGTGTCTCACTAGGGATGTGGTCCCCTCAGTCACGTCCCGCCCGCAGGCGAGGTGGAGACAGCTCCAGCAGGCTGGCCCCACCAGTGTCCGCGCACTGTCTGGGAAAGGCCTGGGTGGCTGTTGGTGGCCAAAGGGGAGCAGTAGCTCTCTGGGACGGCAGTTCCCCCTGGCTTGCTCCCCACAGACATTTAGGCAGGAAAGGCAAGGTGAGCAACCCCTATTTACTCAGCAAGGTGCCCTCCAGCTTCTAAGTGCCTGGCGAGACCAGGACACAGGCCTTTACCAAGGTGGGCACAGAAAGAGATGAGCAGATGCCATCTGGGGTTCAGAGAACTCCCCATTCTCATCCCCTTAGAAGCCTCAGTGTCCCCAGAGCAATCAGGCCTGCGCTTTGGACTCGCTCAGTTAAAGGCACAGTCCCATGTGCAATGTAGGGGTCTCCTCCTCAGAACCCCCATTCCCAAGGCAACAAGGTCCCCCGATCAGCAGCCTCCTGCCTCCCTCAGAGGGAAGCACGGCTGCCCAGCTCCCGGCCCCTGCTGCTGCTGCCTTCCTATCTGTTCACTGGGACAACAGAGGATTCCCGAAGCCGCTGTAGGAGCTGGCTTTGGAGGTCTTCCTCCACCACCTTCCACCAAGAGAAGTTCTCGCCCCGGACCTTTGGGGGCTCATCCTGGATACCTGGGTTCCGAAAAGCCACTGTCACCAGCACATTCAGACAAATGCCATCGGTATGGTCTCTGCCCAGGTGCTGCAGTCCAAGCAACCCCTTGGTCTCCACCGCCAAATGGTGTAGGGTCAGACACTCCTGCAACAGGCGCAGGACAGCCATCTTGATGCCGCCCCTCTGCTCCATGGGGGTGAGACCACAGGCGGTGACGGGCAAGTGAGGCATGCCCACGGTGCCCACCAACACCCACACCGTCTGCACGCTGGTATAGGTGGCCACAAGCCGCTGGCAGACCACACTGCAGGGAAGCTCCTGGGGCAGAATGAGGGGGTGCCTGGCTCGCTGGCGATACTGGGCAGCTAGCTCGATCAAGTGCAGGATGTCCTGGGCCCGCAGCGGCGTGGGCAGGGAGGTCCGAGGGTACCAGGCAGCCTGCAGGGACTCTGCATCTGCCTCCTTGGAAGTCTTGAGAATTCCACCTAGGGGAGATTCAGGGCATGGGTTGGGGAAGGGTCGGCGTTGAGAGAAGTGGGGGTCTGGCAGAGTAAACAGAGACCTCTGACCCAGCGGGGAGGCCCCAGGCCCTCCAGCTGGAATCCGCTGGTTCCAGGCCGTACCAGCCAGAGTAAGGCTGGCTGATGAGGGGCTCGGCTCACGGGAGGACGAGCTGGGAGGAAAGGTGTACACTGGCCCATGCTCACACTGCCACTGGGCGGGCCGTACCTGTGGGGTGAGCGAGGAACACGAAGCGGATCCAGGAGGGGCCCCGCTCCTCCACAGACAGCAGCGTCACGGGCTCGCAGCGCAGCCCGGCCTCCTCCTTCACCTCCCGCTGCAGGGCCTCCACGATGGTCTCCCCGGGCTCCATTCTCCCTGCGGGCAGGTACCACGACCCCCGGCACTCTCTCTTGGCCTCCTGGATCAGTAGCACCTCATCCTGAGGGGAGACAGGGGGTCTTCACCGCCCACCTCAGCCGGCCCAGGGCGAGGGAAGGCTGCTGGCTGAGCTCCCAGACCAGCAGCCCTTCCTTCGCCCCGGGGCTTGGTCGTCCACGACTCCCTTCCTGGCCGACACCCTCCGCAGAGAACTGCCCTCCTGTGGCTGGGGCTGCAGCTATCTCCTCCCTGCAATTCCTCCTCAGAAACTGGTGGAGATTCCTGGGGCCGGAGATTAGGCCCCAGAGTGAGGATTACCCTGCATCCTGCACAGAAGTGTGTCTGCGTGTGTCGGGTGTATCTCTCGCCTCCAACATGGTTTCCATACGGCTTGTGGTGAGTGTTCACACTGGAGTCTGGGCTTTGAAACATGACCCACCCTGTATCACCCTGCCCTAGGGCCCTGGCCCTTTCTAGCTCTTACTACACCGAGTAGCACACGGATGGGCACCAAAGGCCTGAGGGTAAGCCCAGGTTGTGGGTTGTGCCACTGCTACCCGTGGGGCCCTCAACCGACATTCAGGAGCGCCCACTCTGCTAGACTCGGGAAAAGGCATACAAGGCATACGACAGCCCTCTTCGCAATGAGGCCTAATGGGATGAGACAAACAGGCTCCTGGGCCTCAGTTTCCTCTTCTGTACACCGGGACACTCGCAGGGCACAGATGCACGAGTAAGCGGGAGTGCTTTGCAAAACTGGGAAGCGCCTCGCACACGGCAGCGGTGGCTTTGGCCGTTAGGGCTTCTGTGCCCTCCTGGGCTGGCTGCGCGCTCCCGAGCCCCGGGGCCGGCGGACGGACGCTCACCTGCTCGTTGAGAAACACGGCCAGCACCACGTAGCTGACGTTTTTCCGCAGCCGCACCGGCGCCGGCGCCTCCCCGGCCGGCCCCGAGTCACAGCCCTGCACGAGCAGCCCCCGGCCCCCCAGCACTGCCGCCAGCGCCCCCGCCAGCCCCTCCGAGGTCATCGGGTCGCCTGCGAGGCGGCGGGCCGGGACCCCGCAGGCCGGCCGAGCGCAGCGGGACGTGCCGCGGGCGAGCGTGGGGCCCGGCGCCCCTGCCCCTGCCCTGCGGCCGCGGCCCGGCACGGTCGCCAACGCGGAAGCGCCCGGAGAGCCCCGGCCGCTGATAGGCTGCGCCTCGCCGCGGCCTGCTCGGATTGGCCCGCGGCGGCCACCAAGGGGGCGTGGCCAGCCCGTCACGGGGTGGGCGCCCGGCCGGGCCCCGGAGCTCGCCCACGCGGCGTGCGCTGCGGGTCGGTCCTCTCCCGCTCGCCCTCCGGGCGCCTCCCAGCCGCCGACCTCGCTCGTGCCCCCAGCGCGCACTTGTCCGCTCGGGTTCCGACGATGGCGTCATCCTGCCCGCAGGGTGCGTTGAGCCGCGGTGACAGCAACGGTGACGTCACGAGCCCATGACGTCACAGGGCCTGGGTCGCTGCTTGGACCCACCGTCCCACTTTTGTCATATAAACATACGACTGTAGTAACGGAGATGATCACTTCCCAAGTAACTTTCCTACTTCGCTAAAAAAAAAAAAAAAAAAGTATGAAATGTCACCTGACCAGAAGGACATAAAACCCCTGCCTGGGAAGTGATGCTGCTCCAGTCCGGGAGAGGGACACAGAGGAAGCTGAGGGTTGTAGGCTCAGTGCTAAATGATTGGTTTGGGCGGGAAGAGTGACAGGCGCTCAGCAAAGGGAGGTGGCAGGGCTGGGGCGAGAGTGCTGCGATCAGCCAGCACCCCCTCGTTACTGTCCCCTGCCCGCGGCATTTCCCACGCACCTTCCAGGCCGTCTCTGCTGCAGACGTGAGCCCTTGGAGGGCGGGGTGGTGCCCGGCTCCTTGTCCTCACCCTCGCACCCAGCATGCAGCGCCTGGCGGTGGAGAGCAGGGTGTGGGTTGTTTTGTCGAGCTCCTGCTTCTCTCCCAGCCTGACCTTTCCTCCTCGGAGCCTCCCTTAACCTCCTCTCAGGACAGGAACGCAGGGCCAGCTGGAAGAAATCTGCCAGGCAAGCCCAGTCTGGGCCCCTCACCCCCAGGAGGGCTCCCCTTCCCTCTTCCTGCCTGCTGCTCTGTGTACCTCCCTTTGGGGATGGGGGACAGTGGCACAAGCACTTGGAGCCAGACATCGTGCCACTGTAGTTTGCTGTGTGGCCCTCGGTAAGTTGTCGGCCTCAGTCTCCTCATCTGTAGAATGGGGTCATAACAGCTCTTCTTTTACAGGGTGTCGAAAATGCAAGACACTCAGGGAGGAGCTATGTGGACTGGCCAGTGTTGGACACCATCACCAGGCAGCCCTCCCACCCTCTGGGCTGGGCCCTCTCATCCACGGCGCTTGTTGCTACTGCAGAAAGGCCCATCCTCATGAAATGTGCCCACAGAGCTGCCTGAGCACCAGACTTAACTCTCAGGAATTCCGGAGACACCAGATTGCCCTCTTTAGGCTCTTGTTACATTACGATTCTGACTGCAGGTTCCCTGGAGGCAGGGCCCCGTGTTAATCATGGGAGGCCTTGGGAGGGTGCATGGTGTTGGGAGGTACTTGCTGAACACTGGTGGGCCAAGCCCTATTCTAGACCCCCCACCTCCCAACACCTGTGCTCTCAGGGTGGAGAGTCAGGACTCCAGACCACAGAGCCGCTTGTCAACGTATTTGCTGAGTGTGTTTAGCCCTCAGTTTTCCCATCTGTGAAGTGGGGGCAGATTCCTTTCTGCCTCCTGGGGATGATTTGAGAGAGAGTGAGGTCATGTCTGGGCAGGGTTCTGAGAGCTTCAGAGGCGCCTAAGGTAAACAGCAGAAGGCCTGGAACGGCCAAGACTGCAACCACCACAGCTCCACTCCCCCGTCAGCCCCGGGGGAAAGCGCTCCTCCCTGTTGAGTGGGCCTGATCGCCCCTGCGGTGAGCGGCGTGTGAGGCAACAGAACACGCCAGAAGCCCCTTGTAAACTGTGAAGGCGTGTGCCCAGCCCTTCCCGGAGTACGGAGGAGACAACAAGATTCAGACTTTCTCAAGGCCTCGGGAGGGAGAGAGCAGTGGTCAGACAGAGGCTGCAGGGACAGCAGCCAAGGGAGGGAGGGAGGCTGGATGGGAACCGCCAAGGTCTCCGTCACATCTGCGGTGTGCCCTCCAGTCCCACAGAGGAAAGTACACAGCCGGCGTGGCTGGCCGCACGGCGCGGTGGACGATGGGAGTGAACTGACTGCTCCCAGCACCCATGGGAGCGGAGCCCGAGCCAGACGTTTCGGGGCATGTGTGAGCACATGTGCATGTGAGCGTGTGAGCAGGGAAGCCTAGGGTAGGCAGCCTTGGGGACTGGGACCAGGACAGGGACAGACAGGCAGGGTGGGGCAAGGCTGTCTGTAGTGCTAGAGTCGTTTATGGAGTAGCAAGGCCAGTCTCTTGACAAAGTAGGGAAGGGTAAGGAGGGCAGAGCCCAGGCTGCAGGGGATGGGGAGGGCTGGCTGTGGGCTGGGCTCTGCCCTGGCTCTGAGTGACCCTAGGGCAGCCACGTGTACCCTCTAGGCCAGTTGTCCAACTTGGGCATTGCTGGATCCCGGAACAGAAAAGGACATTAACAGAACTGGTGAAATCCCAGTGAAGCCCACTGCTTCGTTAATAGTGTCCGTGTTGATTTTGCAGTTTTGATAAAGGTACCCTGGTTACGTAAGATGTTCACATTAGGGGAGCTGGGTGAAGGGATTGGGAACTCTCTGTGCTATCTTTGTGACTTGGCTGTAAGTCTAAAATGATTTCAAAATTAAAATGTCTGAGAATTTTAACAGAAAAAAGGAAAAGAAGGCATTGGATATGCACACCCCACGCTTGCTTCCACCTCTGTGAGTTGTGTGTCTGAGATATCTGGGCCAGACAGAGGGGGCTGGAGGCAGAGGGTGGCCAATGAGCTGGTGACCCTGGGAGAAGCAGGGGCCCAAGGGCCTCCAAGGGGAATTAAGAGTGCCACTGAGTGCCCCGAGCTGAATCTCAGGGCCGGTGTCCACCTGGCCTGGCTGCATTCCCAGGTCCAGTCCTGGAACACTTGAACATCGGTCCACTTGCTATTTATAGTCAGAGCAGACATGCCCTCAAGCGTGCTGTGACCCACCTGGAAGGGGAAAGGGGGAAGAGGGGACCCCGTGACTATGCCATACCCGCCCCTACTGGGCAAAATTAAGAGCGCCATCTTCCCACCTGAAGGACCCCATATTTTGGGTTCTGGGGTGACATGGAGACAGCTGTAGAATGTGAAGCGTGGGTAGAAATGGGTCATTCAGTGCCACTTGGAACACGATCAGCTATAAAGTGTGTACTTCGGAAGGAGGGCAGAGTGGAGGGCAAAGCCATCTTTAAACTCCATTAAGAGCTAAGACCATAAAGTAAATGGGGTGGCTTGAGTCAGAACACTTGGTTCGAATCCCAGTTCTGCCACTACAATTGCTGTGTGACCTTGGGTAACTGACAGAACCCCAGCCTTCCTGTTTCTTCTTCTGTAAAATGGAACTAAATGGTGTCTACCTCAAGATATAGTGAGAAGGGATTAAATGAGATCATTTCGGTGACAGGGATTAAATGAGATAAGTTAAATGAAAACAGTTGCACAGTAAAATATAGGAGTTCTCTAATTTTTTCTCTTCTTTTTTTATCCCACAAAAAGTCAAAATAACTGAGCTATCCACACAATGAAGAAATCTACATTTTTCAACAAGGGATGGTTATGTAAATCGTGGCAAAACTACTTAATGGGGTATAGGCGGCATTTAAAATGAAGGTGCGACAGCAGCAGAGAAAGCGACTGCAATACGGTGTCAAAGAAACCAAAGCCAAGGCACCCCAATCCAGCCACGTGTACTGTAGATCCTAGGAGAAGATTCTAGAAGGAAATGCACCAAAATAGTCCTAGTGGTTGGGGGTAAGTAGAGAGGGGCTTGCAGGTGACTTTGTTCTTTTCTAAATGTTCGGAAAGTATTTTACGTTTTATAATAAAAAATTTTATTTAATAAAAAACAATTCCCTGAACCACAGCAGAAACAATGAGAGGCATGACAAGAGTTGGGGCATGTTTTGTGTGGGTCTGGGATACACAGGGAAGGGCCAGGAGGGCAGAGCCCCACCCTGAGGGCTGCGGGCATGGGGGGACAGGAGGGGTCAGCTGTCCGGGGCGGTGAGGCTCATCCTGGGGTGGCTGGATGGGCCTGGCACCAGCCATGGCCACCAGGGGCAGACGGGCTGGGCAAGGGCTCTCCTGGGCCACACTCCTGGATGTCCACGTCAAGGCAGACGGGAGAGATGGGTAGCCTGGTGTTTTCGGGGAGGGGTGGGCGCCAGGGTCCCTGCAGGCTGATGCCAATGCTGCACAAGGAGGCCACTTCACTGCTGTTCCCTAGGACTTTGCCCGGACCCCTGCTTCTGCAGTCAGGAGCATTTGCTCCTCAGTTGGGAGAAGAGCAGGCGTGGCGTTCGAGGTCCCTGCCACCCTGGCCCTGGCCCACCCTACTCCATTTGCCTCTGCTCTGGAGCAGATTTCTGCATCTCCCCTCCCCCCTCCCCGGACCATGTGGCCTGCAGGAGCAGGGCCAACCACAATGGCAGCCATCACAAAACAACAGACTTTAATGGAAATCACGAAGGAGAGGGGGTGGATGGAGGGAGCAGGGCAGGGTGGCATCGCCCACGCCATTCCCTGCAGCCAAGCCTGGGCAGTCCCTGATGCTGTCCTCTCCCCACACTTCTCAGCTCTTCTGGCAGGAGGGTAGGATTTTGGGGCCCCTTGTCCAGGACGCCTGCACTGAGCCCAGTGATGATGTTGGGGGGGAGCACAAGCAGAGCCGGGGTGCATGGGTGGGATGGCAGGGGTGAGGCGGCATGAGGAGGTGCTGCTTTAGCCAGAATGGTTCCCGAGGTCCCCCAAGGAAGGGCGGCTTGTCTCCTGGGCGGGGGAGGGCTGGGTTTGGGGAGTCAGTCACCCCCAGTGTGGGCCTGGTGCCATGGAGAGGAACTCGGGGGTGGGGCAGGTGTGCGCTTCAGTGGTACTGTGGCTGTTGGCTTTAGGGCCCAGGGCAGGGGTGGGAAATGGGGTGCCCCGCTTGTGCCCAGAGTGGTGCTTGTGGGATAGACCAAAAGCCCCCAAATCCCCCACATCCTTCCCCGTTGCCGCGGTAGCTGTGCCCGGCTGAGCACCTGGTCTACCTGCCCTGACTCCTACTCCTGACACCTGGGAGCCCTCTATTTGGCCTCCTGTAATGTCCCCACAGCCACCTTCACTGCTTGGAACACAGCCCAGTCCATCTAGGAAAAAGAGAAGACAACGAACTGCCAGTCACATTTCCAGGCCCCCACCGCCCTCCACCCTGCCCAGGAAGAACACCTTCCTCTGTGCACGGTGGCTGCCTCCCTGGCACAGGGCTGGATCCCGGCATGTCCACTGTAGCTGGGCCACAGGGGACTTGGGCCGCACGCCCAGCCTGCTGGCCAGTGTCACACTCACCTGGGCATAAAGCAGGCGATGGTCGGAGGGCAGGCTAGGTCCCTGATGGCAGAGCTGAGCAGAGAGGGCGGAAGTCTCCGGGGACAGGAAGTGCTGAGTGACGCTGACTGTGCTTACCAAGCCCTGCACCTGTGTCAGGGAGGACACACAGGCAGGGGGGTCAGCGGAGGCCGCAGATTGCACATCCTCCCCCTGCCCCTCTGGTCCCTGAGGCCTAGTTCCACTAACGACCCCACCCAGCTCTCAGGGAGCAGAGGCCCCGGGTACGGCAGCAGATACTCCAAAGGCCGTGGCCAAAACCAGGCCAAGGGGCTTCCAGAGAGGACACAGGGCCCCTTCTCGTCAGCATGCCGAGGGGCCCAGGACCAGACTCTGGGGCGCGTCCCAGTCGGTTTTGACGACTCCAAGACCACTCAGTCTCCCTGTTTCCTCTTCCCACCACGGGGCCTGGCCTCCTGCCCTGCCCGGCTTTCGGGACATTGAGAGAATGTTCTATGCCTGTGATGTTGCTCTGGTGGCCGCTGATCTCCCAGCGCAGCCCCCTCCCGCCGGGAAGCACCTGGTGGGGAGCCCCCGCAGGCACCAGCACGGCCTCCCCGGGGGCCTGCAGCAGGGTCCAGCAGCTCACGCCCCACTCCTCACGCAGGCGCCGTCGCAGCCCCGCGTCCAGGTAGCAGCTGCCCGGGGCGCCGGGCTCCAGGGTCCCTGCCCCAGCCGGGCACACCTCAAAGAAGAGGAGGGAGAGTGAGTGAGGCAGGGAGGGGGGAGCAGGGCTGCAGGAGGCCTGGCTCGGAGAAGAGCTGGAGGCCCAAGTTAAAACGTGAGGGACAGAGAGGGAGGACGTGGGCCGGGTGGTGCGGGGCTGGGGCAGCTCACGTTGGCAGAACAATCGCTGGGCTGGAAGGAGCTTAGAGGAAAGGATTAAGGGCCCTAAAGCTGGGGGCCTGAGTCCCTGCTTTTCCTGGGGCTGGATGCCTTTAATAGCTTCTGTGGTCCCAGCCCAAGCTGCCCTCTGCTACCCGTCTCAATGGTACCCCTTCCTGTACAACCCAGGGAGAGGTGCTGCATAATCCCGATTCAGGAACTGTCTACACCAGCAGTTCTCAACCTGCAGTCTTGTGAATGGCCTGAAATGTGTGCCAAGTGGTAGGTGAGTGGGTAGCTACATGTCCCTGGGGAGACCAACCCAAGGCATTCATCAGATTCTCCTAAGATCCTGGGTCCAGGAAAGGAAGGCCACACAGTGCGGGGACAGGCCCGCCTGTCCAGGTGGAGCCCTCTGTACCAGGCACAGCCATGGGGGCCTCCACCAGCCCAGCCGAGCAGGGAGCTCCTTGGGTGGGCAGGGACTTGTGGAGGCCAGAGGAGGAGGTGGCCAGCAAGCACCTGCAGAGGTGACCGCCAGCATCACGCTCCAACCAGCCACCAGCTCCATCCACCCCCTTCAGTGAGGACCTCAGTGGCTGTCCCTGGGCTTAGGGCTGTAAGACTGGCCATGGGAGGAGGGGAGGGCTGGGAACCAGATTGGACCCAGGGGAGTCCCAGCCACGTGCCAAGACTCCTTTGCCCCTGGAGACTCAGGTCCACCCTGGCTTGGCAGTGTTTCTTAGGCCACCCAGCAAGAATGTGCCCCTCAGCCTTCCCCATGAGTCATTGGGTTGGGACAGCCCACGGCCGGCCACACCCAGCCGAGACGGGGCCATCTGTGCATGGAGGTGTGCTGCCGTCTGCGTGTCCCAGCAACTGTGCGCACATCTACACATGTGCCGGCCTGTGGGCGGGAGGGTGGTGGACACCACATGGTACTCTGCACGTCTGTGGGTGTGTGTGCCTTAGCAAGGGGTGACACTTGGTGGGTGTCTTTCCCCAGGACAATCAGGGCTCAGTTTGGAAGCACTGGGACCGCCCTAACCTTACCCCCGGCTTCCCCCTCCCCTGGCCCTTGGGAGCCTCCTGCCCATCCCCAGCCCCTTATTCATCCCCAGCCCCTCCCCTGGCCCATCTCTCTGTCCCCTGCCAGGCAGCCACCTTCAGCCCCTTGGTCACCAGCACCTCCAGGAGCACCCCCTCCAGGAAGCCTCCCCTCAGAAGGTGCAGACACCGAAAGGAAGGCAGCAGGACAGTGTCTCAGAAAGGTGCCCCTTTGTCCCCTGGCCACCCCCACCCACAGCCCAGGGAGGGGAGGCCACCTGCCCCCAGGGAGAGCACAGTGCAGTGACTGCACAGTGCAGTCTGGGGCTGCGACAGACATAAGCTCAGATCCCAGCAGTACCACTGAGCCACGGTTTTCCCACCTGCAAATTGGGACAGTGGCAGTACCTGCCTCAGTGGGGTAGTGGTGACAGTTTTCTGGGGTAATGCACCCAAAGCCCTCCCCCTGTGCCCAGCCCGGGCAGCTGCTGCCCTCACTCCAACACCAGGTCGGCCCTCCCACCTGGGGCTCTGCTCTCTCCCTGAGCCCTACTGGGGACCTGCGGGCCCCACCTGCCTCCTCTGACCTGGCTGAGACGAGACTGTCCAGCTCACCTGAGGGAGTGGGGCGGGGAGCGAGCACACGGGGAGCACACACTCAGGTGGGCGCTCAGGTGGGTGGACAGGACGAGCTCCTGGGGCCGGGTGGGGGCAAGGGGAGGGCCCCCGGCTCCCTCCTCACCATCTGGAGAAAGCGGCGGATGCGCTGGGCGTCCTGTGCCCGGAACACGTGCCACACGGTGCTGACCTGGCTGCCTGGAGACCAGAGCCCCTCCCCGTCCAGGCCTGAAAGGAAGTCTGAGGGAGGGGAGCGCTCAGGAGGCCGGCGTGCGGCAGAGGCTCGCGCCTGCAGCCTGCCCGCTCCTGTGTGTCCATCCTGTCTCCAGCAGGGGACCTACCTTTCTGTGGCCGGTGCCAGGCCGGCAGCGGTGCCTCAGCGTGCACCAGGATGCTGACCAGGTCAGCCACCTCCACGCAGAGGTTCTTGGTCCCCAGGTGTCCCCGGTGTGGGCTCACACCTGCACGGAGGTGGAGAAAGGAGAGTTGGGAACTGAGTCAAAAAATGCTTCAGCCTCAGGGCCTTGGCACAGACGCACATGTGCCCGAGACAACAGGTACCAGAACAGGGAGTGGGCAGGAGGGGAGGGGACACGCACCATAGGCTGCCCAGAGCTGGGGCTCCAGCGGACGCAGGGCAGGGCCGGGCAGGAGGTAGGAGGCCAAGTTGAGTTTCCCGTGGTGCGCACAGTACTCCGGGAGTGGCAGGCTGGCAGCCAGGTTCTCCACCCTTGAGGGGGAGACAGGGTCACACCCAGGAGGCCCAAGCCAGACATCAGAGACCCTGTCACAGCCCCCACTGTGGGCTTGCCCCCAGAGGGCAAGCATGGGCTCTCTGAGGGTCATGGGGCGGGTGTGGGGATGAAGGAGGAGGGGAGGGCTGGCCCTTGTACCGCATATACCTGCTGTTGTCCTCGTCCCCCAGAGCTCGGTGCAGCAGGAGGACAGAGCCCTCGTCTGACTTTGGGCGAACTGGGGGGACAGAGAGAATGGCCCTTGTCCCAGAGGCCCCTCCCCCAGTGGCAGCGGCACACGAGTCCAGTCTCTGCCCTGGGCCCGCTCACTCCCCACCCCCAGGTCACACCGGGACTCCTGTGCCGCCCAGGCCCTGGGGTTCAGGCTCCCAGCTCCCCCGACCCGGGCAGGGACACTTACGCTCGGGCCGGGAGAAGCCCTCCCAGAACGCTGTGCTGCCCAGGCTCGTGGGCCGGGGGGGCCCGAGGGGGGCCAGAGCCTGCACCTGGCCGCCAAGCGCCCCAAGAGCTTCCGTCCCCCACAGGCTGCCTCGTAATGCCCTCTGGATCCCCGACACCAACACGGGCTGTAGCGGGAGAGGAGGGAGGACAGGAGGAGAATGGATGGGGCGCCGGCGTGGGCGTGGTGGGCGTGTCCAAGGGCGCCAGAACAGCGTGGGGACCCAGCCCTGCAGGCAGGTGAGGCCCTGGGTGGGGGTAAAGGGGCGGGCAGGGAGCCTCACCTGGCCCTGTCTCCAGTGCTCCTGGAAGAGGTGGAAGCCTCGCCGGGGCCTGGGCTCCTGCAGCCACAGCAGAGCCCCAGGGGGTGGCAGCCGGGGCCGCACTGGGGAGAGGGGCAGGCCCAAGCCCCTGCGCAGGCCTGGGCCAGCTCGCAGCCCCGGCCCCAGGGCCTTCTCCTGGATCTTCCGTTCCACCACCTGTGCGATGATGCTGTCCAGGATGTTGGTGATGCGGTCGTCCTGTGGGGGGAGGCATGGAGGGGCAGGAGGGTTCAGGATGCCTGGCACTGCACGGTGGGCCGGCCCCAGCCTCCGGCCCGGGCTCCCGGCCCTCCCTCCGTGCCCTTGCTCACACTGGGCAGGGCCGGGGTGACAGGGGCAAAGGCCATGTGTATCCGCTCATGGCCCAGGCAGAGTTTGACCGCAGTAGAGGCCAGCAGTTCACAGAGAGAGGGGCAAGGCAGGGACCTTCGGCCAGCACGGTCCTCTGCTGGGGTCTCCGTGGAGTCCAGGGTTTCTGTCGGGGAGGCAAATGGTGAGGGGCTTCACGTTTTGCCCCTCACCCTCCTCTGGAGGCTCCACTGCCCACGACACGCTTCCCTCGAGTCCTGGCCGGGGCTCTCTTTCCGCCAGCTCCCCCACCTCAACCCTGCCCCGGGCCCCCTACTCCCACCACCTCTCCTGAAGGCAGAACCTCTAAAAAGAAGGGGCTTAGAAGGGGAGTCTGGCCCGAGAGGCGGTTAGGAGGCTTAGCTCGAGGAGGAACGGAGATTACTGGTCGGGGCTGACGGGTCACTAAAGCAACTCCAAGTCGTCCCTGGACACTTCCGCTGCCTGTTCCCTGCCTGCCCCGAATGCTGGCCCAGCCTCCCTCCCATACAGTCCCAGGGGCAGGAGGAGCCGCTCACCCTCTTTGATGTCCTTGGTCCTGTTGGTGTCCCCATTACAGGAAGGTTGTGGAGTTGGGGGCGTTTTCTCTGTCGGCTCCTTCTGTGAAATGCATCCGCCACCCCCCAATCCAAGCAGAGATTTTAAAAACTGGCAGACACAACTCAACCCACGAGAATTAACCACGGGCTCTTGCAAGTACTAAAATTGTGTTTCCAGGAGCAAAACGTTATAGGGTACAATGTTGGGTGGGAAAAGTTTCCACGGATTTCTGCATACGGTACAGCGTCTAAAGTGTGCACTAAAATAGACATGAATAAATATAGGGACAAAAGACTGGAAAGAAATATGTCAAAATGTGAAGGGGGCATGAGAGGTCATTGTTTTTTTCCTTAAACTTGTCTGTATTTTCCAGATTTTCCATGATGGGTGTGTAGCATAGTGTCTGGCACACAAAATGCATTCAGTGAACTATTTCTTGAATGGATGACTTATAATAAAAACATGAACTTCATCAAAGCTTTGCAGAGTGCTCCCCGAGCACCTGCTATGTTGTCAGGTGCCAGGAACACCAAGAAGGAGGACCAACGCTTCTCCAAAAAGGAGCCCATGGCTGGGGACACAACTGCACCAATAGGCACCACTGGCATGGCAGGTGCTGGGCTAGAATAGGCACAGGTGGCACAGGACCCCCCGCAGGCAGGGAGGGAAGACTTCCTGCGGGCAGGGGGAGGTGGGCCAGATGCTCCAGCTCTCTGCACGCCTCCTAATTCCCAAGGGGGTGAGAAGTAGCCTGATTCCTTCTCGCTTTTCACCCCATGGAAAGGAAAGGGCCGACCCCCACAAGGGTCAGGCATTTGCAGGCACATTGCCCTATCCTGGGGCCCACCAGCTAGTCCTCTGTCACCTGTGTCGTGGCCTGGTTCTTACCTGCTGGCCCCCATCCCCGGTGGCCCACACCCGGACATCAGCTTGGCAGGGGCAGTGCCCCCGGATGTCAAACTTGATCCAGACCTGGTGCATTGCAGCGCTTAGCTCTGCCAAAGCTGGGCGGGGGGTGAAGAGGAGAGATGGAGTTTGGTGGTGAGTGCGGGGGTGCAGGCAGCCCCATGAAGCAGAAGGGCATGGCACCTGAGGGAGGCATGGCCACATGGGAAGCTGATCTCCCTGGGAGCCACCCTCTGTTCTGCATGCCCCGCCCCTCCAAGATGCCTCACCCTGGCTGGAGACAAACTGGGTCAGCATCAGGGAACAGGCAGGGTGCCCAGCCTCCTGGGCACACTCCTCTGTGGACTGCTCCTGTGAGCCTGTGGGGTGGGAAGGGAGAAGCTGCAGGGCCAGACATCAAGGTAACCACAGGTCAAGGTCAGGGAAGAAGGGTAAGGAGATCTAAATCAGGGAGCTCAACAAGCCAAAAACCATGTGCTTTCTGGGAAACTTGGGTTGCACAGTGACAGGATTCTTTGGTTTTAGAATGCAGAGGTCTTGATACACTGAGACGCTTTGCAAGAGCCGTATAGAAGAGAATGTTCCAAAACACATCTGACCCTGGAACTCTTATTTGGCCACGTCTGTTGGGACACCAGGAAATTCCAAGCCATCAAGTAGCCAAGTTAAGCCAAGGGAGAGGAAGCTGACCACAGTGAAAACAACAGGACAGAATCAGAAGACCTCAGTCTAAATCCTGGCTGCAACACTTACTAGCTGTGTGACCTTGGACAAGTCACTTAACCTCTCTGAGATTTTCTTACGTGGAAAACAGAGGCTGCATATCCATGTCACAGTGTTGCAACAGGTTTAAGAAGGTGCAAGCTGAGCTAAGTGGGCAGCACAGAGTGGGCACTTGACTCCGTTCAAGGGTGAGCAAGGAGGCGGGGTGTCCCTCTGATCTGGGGACAGGGGAAGTCTGTTCTGAGGGGCATTGGGCAGTGGTGGCTGAGGCTGGTGCTGAGCAGGGGGTGACAGGGGCTTTCTGGGGAGAGACAGCCAAGAAATGGCCACAGCCTCAGAGCAGTCCTACTGTGACCCCCCTCCCGCCCACCTCTGTCCCCTGTCTTCTCCTACCTGCTTTCTCCCCAGTCCTCCCAGCACCCGCCATTCGGCCGCAGGCCACACATAGCCGGTGGCTGCAGCGGGGACATCGCCAGTGGGTATTGAAGAGTCCGTGGTGGCAACGGCTACAGCAGCGTGGAATGCCTGGGTTGTCCTCTGTCACGGCTGGCCCCTGGCCTGCTGACCGCGGGAGAGAACAGGGTCAGAGGGCTGAAGGCGACGGCCCCTCTGGGGGCCCTCACGTGGGTAGCAACCGGGAAGGGGTGGGGAGAAGTAGGGGGCAGTTTCCATGGAGGGGACTCCCAGGGAAGGGACACAGGCCGCTTAACAGTCACCCCTACTTGCTCAGCAGCCCTGTCAAGAACCCCACGCAGAAACCATCCTCTCCAGCCAACCCTTCCCAGGGACACTGGAGGCCTCAGCTGCCCTGCTCCTGCCCCTCGCTGGGCCTTGCCCCAGGGACTTCCCACTGGCCCTGAATCACTAACCCACACCACTTCCAGCACATTCCTTCCTCCACCTCCTTCCCTCCCAAGCCCCACATGCTACCGGAAATGGCAACATGGTGACCAAGCTCAGGTGGCGCTTCCTCCAGGGAACTTTGTATATTAAAAACCTTAAGAGGCTGCTGCTGCCCTTATGCCCAAAGGAGTAGGTTTTTTTTATTTTTTTAAGAGACGGAGTCTCGCTCTGTCACCCAGGCTGGAGTGCAGTGGCATGATCATAGCTCGCTGTAACCTCAAGCTCCTGGGCTCAAGCGATCCTCCTGCCTCAGCCTCCTGAGTAGCTGGGACCACAGGTGTGCACCACCATGCCCAACTAATTAAAAAAATGTTTTTAGTAGAGACAGGGGTCTTGATATGTTGCCCAGGCTGGTCTCGAACTCCTGGCCTCAAGCAATCCCCCCACCTCGGCCTCCCAAAATGCTAGGATTACAGGTGTGAGCCACTGCATCCAGCCAGGAGTGGGTTAGTTTAAGAGCAAAGTTTCAGACTAAGCCGTTGTGAGTTGGTAGAAAAGGTAGGTGCCCCTGAGCACAAGCCACCTTGTCATGTCTCGCTTTGGGTGCAGGGGACGCAGAGCCAGCCAGGACTTGGCCCTTGCCCTCCTCACTCCTTCCAAGTGGGGAAATGGACCTATAAACGCGGCAATGACTATGGCACCTTGGGCAGGCGCTAGAGTCTGAAAATGGGACAGAGGATGGGGGGGTGGGAGCTTCCCAAGCGCCCGGAGGATGAGTAAGTGTTCATTCACCAGGTAGGAAGGGAGGAGCGCGGCATTCCAGACCCAGGGAACGGCCAGTGCCAAGGCCCGAGGGGATGGCCAAGCTCAAGGGAGCCGGGAAGGGAAGGACGGGTGCTGTGTGTGCCGGGAATCCAGGCTGGCAGCAGCAGGAGCCGACGGGGAGCTGGCTGGGAAATGCCGATGGGGCTGGGGCTGGCCTTTCCGGGGCAACAGGGAGCCCCCCATGAGCTCCACCCAGGGAGTGACCTGTGGCCCGGGGCTGTGTGTTTACAGAGACCACTCTCTGGGGCCGTGGGAGGGTGGCCGGAGAGACAGCCTGGAGCCAGAGCAAGCAGCCTAGTGCCCGCCCATCTCTGCCATCAGCCCAGGTCCCACTGGTCCTCCAGGAGCGGCCCCGCCTCCCAGGCTCTTGGCACTCAGTCTTGCTTGCCCCCAAAGCCCCAAAATTCCAAGAGAATTGGGCTGCGCCAGGTTTGATAACCCCTTCCCAACATCCCCCAGCCAGGCCAGAAACTTCGGCGATGACCAAGAGCCTAAGACAGGAGTAAGGGCAAAGTAAGGGGTGAGGATGGGGCTGGGGGGGATGGGGGTGGGGCAGGGCAGGGACGCCTGGGTGGGGGCCCAGGAGGTCCTGCTCACCTTCCCGCTGCGCCCAGGCCAGGGCCTCCCGCTCCCTCCGCAGCAGGCGGCACAGTCGGTCCCCCAAACCACTGAGCAGGTGCTTGGCAAGGCCCGTGCTGAGCGGGGCCTCTGGGCCAGACCCCCAGCCATCCTCAGAGCTGGAGCTGGCAGCTGTGTCTTCCTCCTGCTGCCGCTCCCCTCCCAGAGGCAATCTGGAGAGAGGGCAAAGGAGGGTGAGGATGGAGCCCCCGGGGGAGGACGTGGGGGCACCCAGGACAATGGGCTCACCTCCGCCCTTGCTGGGAGTGGCAGGCCAGCCCTCCCCCGTCTCCAGCTGCCTGGGCACAGCTTTGGCATTGGGTGAGGCCTGCAGGGAGAGCCACACGTGGTATGTCCGGAAGCCCAGGGTCCTGGAGGCTGGCCCGGCCATCTCGGGGTCCTGAGGGGACAATGTGGGCTGGTCAGGAGTCTGAGTTTTCTGGGATTTGGCAACCCCCAGCCCCTGCCTTAGCGCCCATGCCATCCGCACACAGATCCAGCCTGGCCCCTCGCCCCAGGTCTATGGAGCCTAATTCAGGACCAGCGAGAGTGGACCAGGCAGCGAGAAGTTTCCAGCGCAAGGCTGAGCCGGGAACCTGCTGTGACACGGACGACAGCGAGGTCAGGGGTCATCCGGTGTGCTGCGCCCAGGGCTGCGGGCAGCTGGGGCGATCGCCCTGCCGCAAGTGCAGGATCCAGCCAGTGTAGACTTTGGATAGCGCCACTGAGGGCTTAGTGACACGGCTGGCTGCCTGACAGCGTGAGGAGACAATCCCAGCACAGACGGAGGGCGCCGGAAGGTGAGAAGGCCGGAGAGTTTCAACACAGGCCACAGGTGCAGTAACCCAAGAAGGCAAAGAGGCCACCAATTCCCAGCCCAGCCAGGCCCCGGCGGGTGCAGAGAGACCCATGCCAGGTGCAGGGGTATTTGGGCAAGGCCACGAGAGAGTCCTGTGCCAGGCCCAGCAGTCCAGGAGGCTGAGAAACCCAAGTGATCCCCAAGACTGAGTCTGGGGCCAGCAGTGCCGCAACCCTCTGTGAAGGGCAAGTGTGGCACAGGGCTCCAGGGCGTGCCCAAAGCCCTCACACTGGCAGAGTCCAAAATGCATCTCCACGATCCATCTTGCCAGGAGAGCAGCCATCCCTGAGGCAGGACTAGGGGTCCTTCAGGAGAGGCAATCCCCCAGCGGGGACTCATGGCACAAATAGTCACAGCAGTGAACATTTATGGAGTGTTTGCTAGGAGCCAGGAATTCTTCAGAGCCTTCGATGTGAATTATTATAGTAGCATTTCAGTTTTGCAGCCGTCTTCATGAGGCAGGTGCCACCTTTATCCCCATTTTATAGATGAAGAAACTGAGGCCCAGAGAGGTGAAGTAACTCACCCAAGGTCACACAGCTACCAATCAGCCAAGTCAGGAACCAGGCACTCTGACTCTAGAGCCCATGCGTGAACCATGTCATTATATGGCCACTAACACACCATGGCTTGGGAAGAGACAGAGACAGAAGCCACTTGCTGGGAGGCTCTGGCCTGTAGATGCTGAGGAACTCCCAAAGAGCCATCACAGTCCGTCCAGGCGGGGAACTTGACAACCTGGTGTGATCCACTCACGAAGGGCCTACGGTTCCCAGCCCCTGCAAAGCCCCAGCCCTGGCTGCCCCTCCCAAGCAGGGCCCCCTGCAGCCCCTCCCCTACTCCCTCACCTCTCTGGTCATTATGCCGTCCTGCCTCCACCTTGCTCCCTCTTGATGCGTCCAGCACCTCCTGCCAAGCCCTGGCCCCCTGCCCCACAGGGCCTGGGAAAGAGTCAGGTGGCCGCTTGGGGGCTGGGCTGCCCACTGCCTCCTGGACCTCAGGGCTGCCTGCCCTCTTGAGAGCCCGGAGCCGGGCAGCTGGGCTCTCCTCATCCCCAGGACAGCCCCCTGGACATCCAAACTGCTCAGAGTGTCGAGTGAGCCATGTCTTCTTCAGCTTGGTGTGGTGGCTGGGGGGACAGGCCCTGGGATCAGTGGCCTTGCTGACTTCCTCGCTGAAATCACTGGACCCACTGGTCCCCCGCTCCAGGCCCTCCTGGCATTTCCCACAAGGGCCAAGACCCCCATCCTTAGCAGATGGATGGGATGAGCAACAGCGCCCCTGGGTGGTAGGAGGCCCAGGAGAGGGGCCCCGTGGTGTGGCAGGTGGTCCCAGCTGGTACCCAAGGCTCCCACTGCCTGGTCCAGCCCAGACGTTGCCGAGAGTGTGAACGAGGCCTGGGGGACAAGCAGGCCAGGGGGTCCAGGGAATAGTGCTCGGATGCCCCAGGAAAAGCGGACGAAGATTCTGCTGCCTGCCAGCTCCTGTCTCTCCATCCCTCTGGTGGAGTGAGGGGCGTTCCGCCTCCCTGGCTCTCTGGAGGTGCCCACCAGGGGCCAAGCCCAACAGCCCAGGTTCTGCAGCTGCCAGGGGCTCCCTGGCCCGCCCGAGAATGGGATCCTTGTGGTGAAAGCCCTAAAGAGAGGAGAAAGGGGTAAGCTCATGCTGCCTTTGGTTTCCAGGGCCTAAATATTGAAGAACTCACATCCTGCTTAACAAATGGCGCTGCCCTAGCTCGCCTGCCCCCTGCCCCCTGCCCACCCCCAGCTGCCCTGGCTGCCCCCCAGACACGCAGGCCCCCAGGGATCTCAGACTTCCTCACAATCTAGCAACTCCAGGGCTAACGCCTGGCACAGCCAAAGGGCATCCACGGTCTGCTTGGATTGTCTGGCGTCCTGTACCATACTATTTTTTAAATATTTTAAAATCTCATCCTTGGGTGTGGAGGTCACCTGTGGGGGAGGTGACCTAGACACAGGCTGTTGGGGTCACCCACACGTCCTGCTCCCAGATAGAGGGGTCTTGCCTGCCCACCTTCTCCACCCAGGACTAGGCCACGCATTCCAAGGCCAGAGTTCCCAGGGCCTTGCCCGGGGTGGGCAATGGGTGAGTCAGCGACAGCAAGGGGCCGAGTGCAGGGGAGGTCTAGAGAGATGGGAGTTGTCCACAGGAGGGATTGCTTAGGGTCAATGTGGGGGGTGGGAGCTGGCAGGACTCTTGGGACCACTGAGGTACCTTGTATGGCCTGAGCCCCAGGTCCTCTGCCTGTCCCAGCACTCACCTTGCTGCCTAAGCCAAAGGCAGAGGGCACTTTGGGCTGGCCCCCGGAGTACACCCAGGGGTGCGGGGCCAGGGGCCAGTCACATGGATGCTCTGGGGGCAGGCTGGACACCAGGTAGGGTGGCAAGCAGGTGGGCACCCAGAAGGGAGCTCGCTCCAGGATCTTGGTCTCCAGAAGGAAAGGACAGTGCAAGGGCCGGAAGGCCACAGGGTCACTCTTGGAATGGCCACCACTATGCTCAAGAACTAGGGGGCTGTAGCGAGGTGGGCACGCTGGCCCGCAGAACGCCAGCGGGTGGGTGAGCATGGCCTCCTTCCAGCGCAGTCCGTCCTTGCTGCCCAGCCAGTGGGCCTTCCTCTGCCCATTCTGGGGGCCCTCACCCTCCACAAGTGGGAGTGTGTCCTTGGGGCCCTGGGGGAAGTCAGGGGGAAGCCAGGCGTCCGGGGTGCTCAGGACGCCCCTCCAGAAGGGAGCAGGCTCTCCCAGGCACAGCGGCCCACGGTGCAGGCCATCTCGAGGCGGGGTGCCCGACTCCTGTCCCACAATGCCGTTCTCAGGGGCCGTCTTCTCCCAGATTGGGGTGTCCTTCAGGAAGCTGGGCGTACTCTCCATCACTCTCCTGTCCTCATGGGGCTTGCCCAGAGGGGGTCCTGGAGCACAACCATCAAAGCATGAGTTCCCGGGGCACATGCCCGAAGCACCTTACCACCTGGCACAGCGGCACCGCCCTGGCAGCACCAAGGTGACTCAAACCAGTAAGGCAAGTACCAGCCCACAGCCAGGCGACATGCTGCCTAGCCACGTGTGGCCAGAAGGACCCTGCCTGGGTGGGATGCTCCAGTGTGGGGAGCTCACCCCTTCCCCCAAATTCCTGGGACTCGACAGCCCGCCTGGGCCACAGTCCCTCAGCAGAAGCTACCATTTCTCGGAGGGCATGTTCTGGCCTCACCAAGCCAGGAACCTGGTCCCAGGTCATGGGGAAGGACAGAAAGCGAGAACCCAAAAGGTGAGCTCAGTGGAAGGCACTGAACCGGGAAGACAAGAACCCCGGATGGTGGCTCTGACTCAGCCATGGCCTTGGGCGAGTCTGGTCCCTCGTCTGAGGCTCAGTGTGCCCTAGTGTGAAATGGGGTGTGGGTCCCAGAGGACTCTTCCCGTACTGCCGCTGTGGTTTTGGGGGTGCTGCTTGCCCACCGCCAGCCTGCAGCCCCAGCCAGCCTTGTAGGGATGGCAAGTGCAGGCAGAGCAGGCTGGAGTCACGGGGGAGGGCTGCGCGCCAGGGCTGTGGAGGGTCTCTCCCTACACCTGGGCAGCCCTGAGCCTGCCTCTTCCCCTGCTCTGCAGTTTCTCGCTTCTGAAGCAGAGTCCCAAGACAACTGCGGGGGGCTGGGATCTCCACCCTGGCCCCAGGGTACGAGTGAGCCAGTATAGGAGAGGAGGATTAAAGGTCTCAGCCGGATGGGTCAAGCTGCCCTCGTCCAGCCCGGCCGCCGCCGCTGGAAACTGCAGCCCTGCAGCCCGGCAGCGAGGGGGGAGGGAAGGAGGCGGGGAAAGCGGGCTGGGCCCCAGAGAGAGGCAAGGGAGGGAAACTTGAACGTGCGTGCAAGGGACGGGGATGACAGGTGGCACCAGCCGGGCAGCGCTCTCTTGACGCGGTCCCCTCGGCCGGCCCCAGGAGGGAGGTGACAGAGGGCGCCCAGTTTTCTGGAGCCGCCGCCGTCCCGCCGGGTCCGGCGTCCTAACTTTCGGGTGATGTTGGGGTGTGTGGCCCAGCCCAGAGGGGACCTCGGCAACTCGCTCCCTGCGGGTGCCGCGGGCTCGACTCAGAAATCCCCCGCCTCAGTGTCCCCAGGACGCGCGCCCCCGGCGTCCCCTTCGGCGCTTACCTGGGCTTCACGGGCCGGGCGCGGCGCGGGCGGCGGTCGTCCTGGCCGGCGCCGGGCACCCGCTCCCCATGGGCCGGCTCCGGGGCCTCCCGGCCGGCGGGCGAGGACGCGGTCTCCCGCTCTCCGCTCAGCGCTCTCGCGCTCGCTCTCCCCCGGGACGGCGGGGGCGCTCTAGGGCCGCAGGTTGGAAGGGTCGGACTCCGGGATCTGCAGGATGCGGCACACGGCGCGGATCGGCCGCACCAGTTTCTGGGCCGAGGCCGTGGGTTGCGCCATGGGACGCCGAGACTCCGTGCTGCGCCGCGGGGAGGGCCGGGCCGGGGCTAGGGAGCGGGTGCCCCCGGAGGGAGAGACGGAACCGGGCCGGGGGGAACGCGCGCCCCGGGACGGAGGTGGCCGAGTGGGGGGAAAGGCCGAGGGGCCGGGGGAGGGGGTCGTGCCTGCAAGGGGGGCCGATCCCGGGACCCAGGAGAGAGGCACCAGCGAGGGCGCAGCACCGCGCAGCGCGGCTAATGGAGGGAGAGCGCGGCGGAGAGCGCAGCAGGACCTCTGATCGCCATCGCCAGACGCGCAACTGAGAGTGGGGAAGCTGCTCCGCCGGTTTCCTCCTCCAGCACCCTGCGGGAAACAGGAGCCCGTGATTCGGCGGCCCCGCCTGGGCCTGCCCCCTCCCGGGCCCCGGGGGCTTCCGCCAACGCCCCGGCGATGCCACCGGCTGCGCACGGGGAGAATGAGCCCTTTGTTCCCCCCTCCCCCCCGCGGCACCCGGGCGCCTGCCGAGAGAGGCTCCCCCGGGGCAGCGTGCCAGCTTCCCAGCCGCCCCACCCTCCCGTGGGCCCGGCCTCGGAGCCTGGCAGGCGGGCAGCACCCCCACTATAGGTGCCAAGCCCGGGAACTGGAGCAAAGGGCGGGAGGGGCCGGACCAGGCCATGGTGGGGCGGGGTGCCCCCGGGGGTGCTGGGGCGGGGCGCTTGGGAGGGGGCAGTGCCAGAGCTGGCAGGGGCAGTCAGGTTCTCACGGGTCAGTGATGGGCGCTCTGACCCACGCCAGCTGGGCCTTGCTTGCTGGACCACTGCTTTTGGTCCTCTCCAGCTCTGGCACATGGGCACACCCCAGGGGCGGGCCTGCCCTGCCTCATCCTCACCTAGACAAGCTGATCCTCACGGTCCCCCACCCCAACTCCCTCCCAAACCCCCTCCCAGGGCCCAGGGGCACCAAGGGCCATGCCTGAGGAGCTCTGGGAGGGCCTGGGCTCTAGTCCATCCCTGGTCTAAGGGCCTTCCTTCCACCAAGTGTCAGAGAGGTGATGGGACCAGATGAGCCCCAAATTCTGGGGTTCTGTCCCGTCCCAGGGTTCCTAGTGCTTCCGGGCCGGCTCTGGAGGGGAGCCCATGGGAGTGGCTCCCAGGAGCAAGCAGGGAGCACGAGAGAAAATGGGAAAGTAGGGCGCCCTCCACCCGAGGAAGCATCCCGGCTCCTCTGCGGGGGCGGTTCCAGAGCACAGACACACACAGACAGATTCAGACTCACACAGAAACCCACACGCCCAACGGGCACTTCCCTTTCCCTCGGGCACCCACCTCCCACCCTCAACGCCCCTGCCTCCCTGCGGAAGCCACTCTCAGCCCGCCTTCTCCCAGCCTGGGACAGAGCAGCCCCCTGACTCTCCCATCCCATGGGAGGGATGGGTTCTGGATGCCTCCAGCCTGTCCCAAGTCACGCCTCCATCCCTGGAGAGCCAGAGCCTTCCTCCCAAGGGCCGGGGCCTTCCATCAGTTGAGGAGAGGAGGAGGGGTCCTGGGAAGGGGGGCCTAAAGGCACAGGCACCAGGCAGGATGCGGGCCATGTTGGCATGGAGTCACCAAGCCCCTTGCGTACCCCCCAGGCCAGCTCTGTGGCAGGGCGGGCTGGTAGGGGCTATTTACATGACTGAGTTATTAACACTCCCTTCCTCCCCCAGCTCTCCTGGGGGTGACCGGACCTCAGTGTGCCCAGGGAGATGCTTATGGAGGGTCCAACGTGGCCTGGGCCTGGCCTCCCACCCCCAGACTGGCTCCAGGGGAGAAAATGGGGGGATGGCTGGAGTGTGCCTGTGGTCCCCATTTGTGTCCACTGGCCTCCCTCCTCAGCTTGTGGGAGCATCCGGGGGAGATTCCTGCGGCTTGGGGCCTGGAAGAGGCCAGGGAGGAAGCCTGGGCTGTCCAGAGCCCTGAGGGCCTGTCGCTGTCATCCCCTAAGGCGATGGGGACTGTCCCTGGGGATTGGGACAGACACCTCTCCCCCACCCCCACTTGCCATGTCTGCTTCGTCAGGCCACAGTCCCTGGACTGGAGCGGGGCTCTGGGGACAGGCGCCAGAAGTGCCCAGGGGCTCGCAGGGGACGGGATGGGGAAAGGACCCCTCCCTGCCCCGCACCCAGCTCCCCTTACTGCTGTGGAGCCCCTGCCACAGGCCCACGGAGTCCTTGTAGCCGGCTGTTCTGTGCCTGAGGACGGAGCAGAGCTGAGGAGACACACAAAAGACACAAACGCAGAAGGAAAGCCACACAGCGCGTGGACACAATGCCAGACTCGTGGACAAAGGCAGGCTGACCAGCACCCCCGGCCACACGTGGGCTCGGCCCCAGGCCCGCACCGACCCTGGCGCACTGACACACACACACCACACACGCACATGCTGACACACACTTGTGCTGACAGGCACGGCAGCACTCACGAGCCGGCTGCCCTCACACCGTCCCCAGAGCCCCTTACCTGGGCAAGCACGGTGCCCCTCGGAGGAGCAGCCCCCTGCCCAGGGGAGGGCAGCAGGCGGGGGCGGGGGCAGGAGCCCCGGAGAGTCAGGCCAAGCTGCCACTAATCCGGGCGGGGAAAGGGGGGGCACCCACGTCAGAGCGGGGACTGCCGGGTGGAGGGCATCTGAGGACATCCCCTCCCACACACGCGGCCGTCTGGGCACCTAGCCCTGCTTCCCAGCCCCTCCATCCTTCAGACAGCTGAGGCTGGCCTCCCCCACCCTGCTCCCCACCCCTGTGGCAATGGGGGGGCATGGGGGAGGGGGACACCAGGGAGAATTTTCCCAGGACCTGGGGGGAGGGGGACGGGAAGGGAAGTGTGGAGATGCTTTTGGAGCCAGAAGGAAGCTCTGTGGCAGATGCCACCCCCCCTCGCCCACCCACCCACAGCCCTGACCTAATTCCTCTTCTTAGTCCACACCTCCCCGACACCTCTCCCCACCTCCCCTCCCCTCCCCTCCCCCGCAAGCTGCTCACCCGAGCTGCCCACCTCACCCCACTCTGCCCTGGGCTCAGGACCCCTGTGCCTAGCAACACCCGCTGACCCTGGGATTTCTCCAGCAGCAGGCACCATCCTCCTGCCCAGGCTTCTGACCCTGCCCAGCCCTGGGGTCCCAGGCCCTGATGTGGGTGGGGGATGGGGCAGAGACTCCCCAACTCAGCCCGGGCCAGGGGGTGCGGGAACTAGAGGTCAGGCAGTGGCAGCTAGGAATACAGCAGTGGGGCCAGTGTACGCCCGAGGTCAGAGGCTGTGATGGGACCAGGACACTGGGGGCCACAGGCCCAGAGGGTCAGTGACGATGGCTGAAGAGGCCAAAGGATGGTGGGAGGAGGGAGGAGCGAGGCCAGAATCAAGGGTCCACTGCACCCAGACACTGGGAGGCAGTGGAGGAGCCTCTGGGAGGCAGACAAGGTGTTAGGGAGGCTGAGGAGGGAGCCCGGGACCACGTGGAGGGGTGCAGCTCTCGGGGGGCTGGCCACGCTGACCCTGCCTGGGGAGGCTGCGGGCGCACTGGCTGGCAGCGAGAAGAAGGTTGGGGGTGCCGGGCAGGAGCTAGAGGCCAGGTCAGAGGGGCTGAAGGGAGGACCAGGAACTCCACCCAGAGGGCAACCATGCTGGGGCAGAGGTGAAGTCTCGGAGGTGGTTCTCAGAGGGGCAGGACCGGCTCCGAGGGAAGCCCAGCTGACACGCAGTGCCCCAGGCCTCAGGATCACGTGTGTGCTTGCCCAGAAATGCCCCAGAACTTGGACTTCTTGCTCCTTCGCCTCTGGCCCCAGCATGTCTTGGAACCCATACAACTGCGGACAGCCATTCCCCAAAGCCATGCTCTAGAGACCCGGGTGTTTTGAAGGCTTTGCAGTGGGCCCCAGGTGGTGCAGGGCACAAAGACAGAAAGCAAAAGGCCACCCCCACCCCTGAGGAGCTTCTGGTCACTTAGTGCATTTGTTCTTTTACCGGCAAACACTCCTCAAGGCCTCTTAGGTGCCAGGCCCTGTGCCGGGCCCTGTGGGATGACTATCCGGGAGTTTGGCATGTTAACAAATGATGACAAGATACTTTGAGTCCCGCCCTGGGGAAGTCTGGGGAGCTTCCCGGAGGAGGTCAGGGGGTGAGCCGGACTTCATCACCAAATCGCACACTTGCGAAAGCATTTCACTTTGGGTAAACCAGGCTGTTTGTTCCAGGCTGGGATATGGCGGTGAGTAAAATACAAGTCTGTTATTTACAAAGTCTCAGCACAGAGGAAGAGAAAATATGATGTGCTCCAGGCAAAACCGGAGCAGAGACGGCATGGTCTACACGAGCCTGCAACTCCAGGGGAGGGAGCGCTTGCAGAGGGCTTCCTGGGCAGGTGATGGCCGAGCGGGGTTCCAAGGGCAGATGGGAATCGGACAGAGAGTTGGGTGGCAGAGGACGGAGGGACAACATGCACGGGCTGTGCAGAGCCATGAGGCAGTCTGATTGTCAGGGCAGAGAGCACAAAGCTTTGCCAACTCAGCCAAGGGGCCCAAGTGACACCGTTGCCCACTCTAAGCACCCATCCTAGGAATGAGGGTGAGTGAAATCTTCCTCACCACCCCGCAACGTCAGGCCTTGCTCCTCTTCTTTTGCGTTTTCGTTTCATTTTGTCCGTGCATCATGCACTCATCTTTTTTGGTCGCTCCAGTTTGGGCGTGTGCATCCTGCCGTTCCAGCCCTACCAAGGCAATTCCTGGGCAACTCCTGCATCAGGAGACAGGGTCCCCAACGCACAGGCAGCACCATGGTGGACAAGTTGCTGCAGCTCTCTAAGCCTCAGTTTTTCATCTGTAAAATGGATATGCCCACCTCCTAGCTGATAGGCTTTTGGGGAAGATTCAAGAAAATTATCTGAAAACAAGTGATCCGTACCTTCTCCTTGCCTTCTAGGCAAGAAAAATCTCATTTACTTAAGCGCTGCATAGTGACTAAGTGTGTAGTCTCTGGAGCCAGACTGCATGGTTTAAAGTCCGATTACAAGCTGTGTGACCTCGGGCAAATCACTTGCCCTCTCTGTGCCCGTTTTCCTGTTTATAAAATGGAGATTATAAGAGTATGGATCTCCCAAGATTGTCATGAGGATTAAATTAACATATGTCAAGGACTTAGAGCAGCATCTGCAGGGGGGCAGCCACTCTCTGGGTGCTGGCATTACTGCTCTCTGCACCCCTACACTATCTAGCAACATGTCTGGTACCTGGTTGATGCTCAATAATTTTTTTTGAATGAAGTAATGAGGAGATGACACCGTGATGCAAAGGAAAAGCCATGACAGGAAGCCACTGGGCTCCACTATGCGAGGAGCTAAATCACCCCAGCGGATTAAGTGCCTCCCCCCAGAATAAAACCCGGATAATCCCACACCAAGAGTTAATCCGGACTCTCTAGGGCCACTCCGGGTTACTACCCCGTTTCCCCTCTTCTCATCCCGCGCTCTCACCCACCTCTTTGCTTAATGGAAAGCAGGTGGGCGAGGGGAGCAGCCGGGGCAGTGTGGCAAGACCAGCATCCCGGGCAGGAGAGGGCAAAGCTGGCTCGGGCTGCCCCAGGGATTAGAGCAGGGCATGGACTGCAGCCAGCACAGGCAGAGAGCCTGGGTCTCAGGAGAGCGGAGGAGACTCCGTGGATGGGGCAGGCCAAGGACCAGTGACCACAAGCAGCGGCGAGGGCCACAGGAGGCCTTGCCTGAGCTCTGCCAGGCCCCAGCAGGGCGAGGCTCTGGCCAGTCTCCGAGCCCCGCCCGCCTTGACCTGGAAGCCGGGGGCAGCCCAGATCCTGGCAGCTGCTGCCCTCTGGTGGCCACTGCTCAGAGGTGCAGTGCTCCCCCGCTGCTACCTGAGTGTTAGCTGAACTCAAGGTCCCCCCTCCCCCCCCACCGCCGGAGCTACCTGGAACCCCCTGGCCCCAGGCCCATGAAGGAACAGCCTTCCCAGGCCTGCCCCGAGCATGGCTCCAACATCTCCACGGGACTAACATGCTGCCTGAGCCCCCTCCACACCGCTGCTCCTACCGGTTTCTCTGTAATTGCACCTTCCTGCGAGGCCCGATCCCTGCCTGGACTCTGACCCCTCCTCAGGACTGGTCCCCGCTCTCCCACCTGTGGTCTCAGAGCTCCCTAAGAGCTTTGGTGACAGCACTCGCTGCACTGCAAGCATGGGTTGATGGCTCTGTCTCCAGAAGACTGGGCTCCTTCCGCCCTAGCCCTAGCCCAGGACTGGCCTGGAGTGGGCTGTTTAATTTCAAGTGTGTGATGTGAGGAATGCAGACACAAGTCGGAGAAACAGAACATCTTTATGTATTTTATTTATCAAAATGTTCACAAACCTTGACCTCATTCACCAACAAAAAAAACACACAACCAGGACACGCACACCAGGCCTTGGAAAAGGCTGTCAAGTACTTTGAAGGACAGGAAGGAATGAACACAGCTGGCTGGACTTTTGGTTTCACTTGCAGGGGTTCAGGGGGTGCTCTGGTCCCACAACTGGGGAAGGTAGAAGGCTGCAAAAGGCAATAAATAGGACCCGGGGCCCAGCTGGCTTTGGTACGTCGTGGGTGCATCCCTGCACGTGGCCCCGCCGGCATCTGCCCCGGCCCTTATCCATTAGGAGCCAGGAGGACGGGGCTGCGGCAGCTGGTGCAGCAGGCCAGATGTGCAGCCATAGGTCCCTCCAAGTAGCCCCAGGCACCCTGCAGGGCACGAGGTAAGACTGGGCCGGACGCTGCAGCCCCTAGCTGTCCATGTCGGAGGGCACGGTCTTTTTCCTCGTCCGAACCTTCAGGGAGCGCGAGGTGCCCTGGGGAAGAGAGCAGGCGCGCCATGAGCCGTGTGCCCTGGAGAGCCGGCACGACCACCCTCCCCCATGCCGTCCTGTCCTCGCGGCTGACCTCCCGCACTGGTGGCTTCCTCTTGACCACACGCAGGCTCTGGCTGCGGCTCAGCGGCTTCTCTCGGGGCCGGGCTGGTGGCCGGGGGGCTGCCTCGGTATCTGACCAATACTCATCCTCTGTGTCACTGTCCTGCAGGCCCCCTGCCCGGTACCCTGTGTGGAGGACAGGCTGGGGCAGGCAAGGCTGAAGACCTGGGGCCGGGCCTTCCTCTAGCCTGGGGGAGCCATGCTCGTGGGGGAGATGCCGCCCTCTTGGAACGGCTGTGGGTCCCTCTGCCCACTCACCGATGGGTGGCCTCCGGCGGGGTACCTGGTCCTCCAGGTAGAGGGGGTCCTGGTAGGCGGGGGCAGGGTCGTCGGGGATGGAACGCAGGTCCTGCATGGAGAAGCTCCGCAGCCTGCCAGCCAGTGCGCCCTGACTCTGAGAGGGAGGGAGGGGCTGCTAGGGGAAGGGGCTTCAGCAGGGAAGCTGCCCGGGGAAATCAAGGGCCCAACCTTGGCTAATCACTGCGGCTGGGACTTAGCATTGAAAGCGACCCAGCAACCTTCTGGCCCTGTGCCTTTGTGGCACCAACAGGAAACCAAGGCCAAGAGAGCAGGAACCGCTGCTCACGCTCAGAGCTGAAGCCAAGAAGGTCTGCACTTCCAGCTCTGCACTCCTGCCAACACCGCCCCTTCTCACCCCTGCTCCCCAGCCGTTATCTCTGGACTCCCTGGCAGAGGAGCTGGACAGTCCTGAAATGCACTGGGGAGGGGGTGGAAGCCGGGGACCAGGGCACCTTGGTGGCAGCCTGCACAGCCGCTGAGGCGGCAATGTTGAGGCCCCGCTTGCCAAAGCTGAGCATGGTCTCGTAGCTGCGCTCCTTGACCTGCACGATGTATGTGTCAATCTCCTGCAGACCCAGGGGAGGAGGGGGGCTCAGGCACACAGCCAGAGTCCCTCTTCCTCTGCAGACTCTAAGAAGCCACCGGTTGTCACGCTTCCTAGCCCACCCCCACCCAGTGCCCAGGAGTGACAGATCCGGGCCCAGAACACACACACTGAGAGCAGGATTTCCCATCCACTTGCCCACCCCACCATCCCAAACCAGCTTCCACCCTCAGAGGTCACCCACATTTGATTATCCTGGCAGATGAGATAGGCTAGGCCCTGTCAAGGGCCCACAGCTTAGCAGTAGGACTGGGATGAGAACCCAGGTGTCCCCAGCATCCTGGACCCAAGTCCAGGGCTCTTTCCCTCACACCTACCCCTAAGCTTCCCTTCCCACCTACCCCTAGGGTACCTTCTCATGGCGGGACAGGGATGGGTGGACAAACTTGCGGTAAAGCAAGCTGGCCCCCTTGGTGTAGGACGACAGGAGCCACAGCACAAAGGCCATCTTGATCTCATAGTAGAAAGGGAACCTGTCAGAGCATTGGTGGGGGGTGGCAAGGTGAACCAGGGAGCCAGGCTGAGGTGGGGCCACGCCTGCCCCATGGCCTACCGACCCCCGGCACCCATACCAGGAGATAAAGATGTCCATGATGACCTCTGCTGCCATGAAGAGCGCAAAGACGATCCAGTACATCATCCACCGGACCTGTGGGGCAGAGATCAGCACAGACCCTGTCAACTCCCATACCCAGCTGGCCCAGCCCGGAGACTCCCGAGAGCCCGTCCCGTGGCATTGCTGCATTCCCCCACCGCCTGGCTGGACAGTGCCCAACCCCCGTGGCTTCACCCACAAGATCCTGCACAGGCCCCACGTGGCCTGCCCTCCGTCCACACCCACTCGGACAGGCCCTATTCTCTTCTTCCGCACTCCACGCTGCATGTGCCACACGACCGTGCCCCTGGGGTGGAGCCCAGCTCAGACCTTCCACACCTCACCAAGTTCTGCTACACACCCCCACCCCTCCCTACCCCCTGCCCTCACATATTCACGAATGTTCTTGGTCTTCACAGCTTTATAGGAGGCGTAAGCTGGATACAGCATCCCAAACACCAGCCTGGAAGAAGAAGCCATGAGAGTGTGAGGGGCACCATGCCCCTGACCCAGGTGGCCGCCTCCCCGCACTGGGGTGGGAGGTGGCAGTGCCTGCCCTGTTTTTCCCGCTTGGCTTGCACAACCTGTGAGTGAGTCAGTGCCCTGGAGGCCACCACCCTACCCCGCTGTTTACAAACATCCCAAGCCTGCCCAGGCCTGCACTGGTGGCCTAGGGGTGCGTGATCGAGCGAGAGAGAGCACAGCCACTCCACAGAGTGGGTGAGAGCACCAGACTGCCCCCTCCCATGGGCATGCAATCAGGCCCAGGGCCACTAGACCTGGCACTGCCAGCCGGCAGACAGTCATATTGGAGCCAGGTGTTGGAGTTCTCAGAGATAAGCAGCAGGGCTGAGTGAGGAGGCTGAGACCAGGGCGGCGGTGAGTCATGTGACAGCTCAGATAGGAAGCAGGCACCTGGATTCCCCGCCCACAACGTGCCACATTACTTTGTGTTGGCTCAGGAGCCAGAGGCAGGCCTGTGGCCCTCGCCCGTGCGTGTTTGCAGTGTGTGTATATGCCCGCACCACGCATGTGGATGTGCATGGACGGGGTCGGCATCAGCCAATGAGACTGGGGGTGAGGGGTCAGCACGCAGTACGCGAGACCCGCGTGCAGGTCCGTTAACCCTTGCGGCCAGTGTTGGGGGCGGTGCGATGGAGCTCAGGAAGTTCCCCATTCCAGCAGACGTTCCCAGCTTCCACCCCGGGGCGGGACGGCACCCCAGACAGAGGGGCTGAGGGCGGCCATACTCACACCACCAGGCGACAGATCATCCAGGACACCATCCTGCCAGCCTTGGGGACGACCCCAGGACGACGCCCAGAGGGACGTTCACGCCAGAGCTGGGACGGAGGGATCAGCGGAGGTGCGGGAACCGGCGGGGCGGGGCGCCTGCCCCTTGGCGGACGCGGGGCCTGCCGCCCGCTGGCTGCGACCCGCACGCAGTTCCGGGAGCCTGTAGGACGCGAAGGCCAGCGGACCGGGGGCGCGGCGGCCCAGCAGGTAGGAAGCGGGCACCCGCGGGCGCTCGGGCAGTTGCGTCTCGATCCGCACTTCCCGCCGCGCAGAACCGGGCGTCCGGCCCTCGCCGCGCGCCGCTGCTGGTCCCGCGCGGGGGTGGCGATCGCGGCCTCGCTCTTGCGGGTCGCCGCGGTCCGAGCGCACAGTGCCGGCGCCGGCCGCGGGGCGGAGTTTGCAACTCACTTAAAAGTTGCACGGAACTGGGCGCTGCCCAACCCCTGCGCGCCGGCACGCGGCGCAGGCGCAGTGCGGCGAGGGGGGGCGGAGCGCGGCCGGCGGCCCGAGGCCCGCCCCTTAAAGGGGAGATGCGCCGCGAGACTCGCGTGGGGGCCCGTCTTTGCTAGTGGGAAAGAGTAGGGTATGCGCAGCGCCAATGGAAAGCCGGGGTGCGAGGTAGGAGCGGACGAAGGAAGTCTGAACCCTAGAGTTTTCGCAACTTTTTACTGGCTTCTCCCAGTGTCCTTCCCTCTGGCCTCAATTTTCCCTCTGTAAAATGGGAAGGGGCGTGAGATGAGTGGGAGTCCCCGCTGCACCCACAGGCACCATCGGGAAGGAAGTCCGGTCTTACACCCCTGGGTCACTGAGATCAGTGAGCACCTCAAGGCTGCTGCTGAACAAGAGAAAAAGGAGGGAGGAGTGGGGGAGAGGGGACCTGAGAGACTCGTCACCCCAACAGTGGGCTTCAGGGGTTCCCTTGTCTCCGGGACACCTCTCCAGAGCCCTCACAGCTGGGCAGGCTGACCGTGGTGACTTCAGAGATTGTGGGTACCGCCCTGGCTCCCGCGCCGCCTTCTCCAGAAGTTTGAAATTCTACCTATTCCTCTGAGTCAAAAGCACACATATCCCTGGGATAAGTCGTTAGTAGTATCGATTGCCATTTGTAATGCATTTTGTGCACGGGGTCCTAATCTTTGCAAAGATCCTTTTTACCATCAGGAAATACCATGCTCAGTGGTGAAGAGTAACCTGCCCATGTCACCCAGTGGTAATTACCGCTGGCCATGGCTGAATGCTTGGCTCGATCAGTCTTCTGAGTGGTCAGCAGCGGCCAGCCGAGAGTGGCCCTGGCGGGGGACATGGAACTGAAGAAGTTCCTCTAGAGGGGAAGGCAGATAACTGGAGGAAGGCAGATAACTGGAGAACTGAAATAGAAGGCAAACTTTGCTGCTGCTGCAACTTGCCATGTGGGGTTTCATTCTTTGGGACATCTTCAGCTTACTGCCTCAGTTGCTCCCTCTGCAAATGGGAAGAACAGTGTCCCCCCCGACCCTGCACTGGAGAGAGGGTGTGAGCAGAGCTGCCCCAGGGGTGTGGGGGCAGAAACACAGGCAGTTACTACTTTTTATTAGAGCCACAGTTAAAACACCCACCACCCATCGAAAGCATGGAATAGGTAATGATGGGCCAGGGGAAGGAGGCTTCTGGGAAACAAATAAACACACGCGGTGATTATGCGGTCTTAATTATTATCATCAGCTTTATTGGTATTACGGGGTGTGAGAGCTCACAGTGAAACCTGCCCACAGGAGAAGCTGCCCCGAGGCCCCACAGCTCTCCTCTCCCTTCCTAACCACCCCCACGTATCCACCCAGCCCCCCAACACACACCGTGGGAACCAGAAACGCCAGGGGCTGAGGATCCCCTAGGAAGGTCCCAGCCACCATCCATCTGTAGGCACAGACGTTGTTCTCTAGGTGAAAAGCGTCCTGCGTCTCCTAGGAAGAGGAATGGTGCGACTGAATAGGGGACCAGCTCAGGGAAGGGTGGGGAGTTGCAGAAGAGGAAGGGGACGTCATGCACATGTGAGCCTCAGCTCCTTTGGTGCCCGCTGCAGAACTGCCCCTCCCCACCGGCTGCCTTCTGGAGCCACGCACCTGACCCCAACATCACAGGCCTCTCTCTACTCCCGTTCCCTGGGAAGGATTCTGTGCCCACCCTAAGCCCACCCAGCTGGGACGGTCTCTCACATGGAGACTCCTGGTCCCAATGCCTGTGCTTGGGAAATCTAAGGCACAGGATGTCGCTTACTGCAGGCTCAGCGTGGAGGCGGGTGAGCCTGGCGGCTGAAGAGTGTCACCCTCCCTGGCTTTGGCAGAGTGAGTGGACCTTGCCTCTTGCAGCCTTTGGTCCTGAGCTGTTGACACAGTCACCCAGTTACACTGGGTTGCTAAGCAGCTCTCTGGACACATGGACAAGCTCCAGGGCAGGTGACCAGGCAGGCACACAGCAGAAAGCTGGGCATTCAGGGGCCAAGGGAGCAAAACATCTCCCACCGCTCGGAGGAGCTCCCCCCTGGGGGAAGCAGCTGTCAAAGTGATATTTATCTTCCTGCTGGGCAACAGCGTGCCAATGTGTCTGGAAGGCTCAACCCACTTTCCCTGGCAACCTCTCTCAGGCAGAGGACCGGGCCCATGTCCCATTTGCAAAAGCAGGACAGGCCTCTCCAGGATGATGGGGGTGCCTGCTAGGCCAAGAGCACTTGAACGTGGCTTGAGGAAGTGGAAACTCAGATGAGTCACCCATCGCGAGGAGTGGTCGGGGTGGGTCGGCTGGGTACCCAAGGCTGCAGGTAAGAAATTGGGCAGAGAGACTCTGAGACTGAGGTGGGTAAGGAACCCTCACCCACAGACAGCAGTTCTCCCCAAAGATCAACCTTCTCCCACACAAAACACCCTTCTCTGAGCCACCTCTGTTTCTCATATTCCTGCAGACCAATACAATAATTATATGCCAGATACACTATTCTAAGGCCCTTACATGTATTGATGTATATATATTTAATGCATTTAAATCTCATGATAAATAACTCTTCCAGGTAGGTATCTTGGTTATACCCATTTCATAGATGAAGAAACTGAGACATAAATAGGCTAAGTAACTGGGCTGAGTGTTACTAGCTTGTTTCACCCGGCCAGTAAGCGGCAGAATCAGGATTCCAAAAAGTCGGTTTTGTTACTGCTTTACCGGAGAAATTGAGGCTCAGAGAAATCAGTTGACTTGCTTGAAATCTCACACCAAGTGGAGGGACTGAGCTCAAATTCACACCCATGTTATCTAGACTCCAGAACTCACACAACACTGTCCCCAGTCATCTGTTCCCCTGGCTGGCTGTGAGGCCATGTCCCAGTCCCTGGTGCCCAGCTGCTCACAGGTCTGTCACTGAAAGAGAAATGAAGGGTGTTTGTGACGTGAGAGCTGAAAGTGGCCCTAGAGAGCAAATGTCCCCAGAGAAGGGACATGACCTGTCCATGGTCACACAGCCAGCATGCTATTTCCATCTCCTGTCCCTTACACTGTCACTGACCCCCACAAGGCTGCAAAAAGATTCCACTTACTCAAGTCCACGGGGGAGAGGGGCTGACAAGAAGAGGAGTTCCCAAGTTCAACAACACCCCATTTTGCCATTCATTGCTTGTGTGCTCTCCCCAAGACCCTGTCACTCCTACTGACCCTGGCCTGGGTCCTACGCCTGGCCGCTGCCTGCTCCCTCCATTGTCACGGGCTCTCTCGACTTCATTCTCAGAGATGGTGAGGGACGCGCCTGCCCACAGGGCCTTGGGTGTGTAGGGTGGGACCAGGTCCCAGAGGACCTTAACGTCAGGCAGAGAGCTGTGGACTTGTTGCCGGAAGAGCAGGGAGCCAAGGCGGGTTCCGGAGCAGGGGTGGCGTGATGAAATATGTTTTAGGAGGGTTAGACTAGAAGGGTGTGAGAAGCAGCGGGCAGGGAAGGGCGTGAGGGACCCAGGATAAGAAGCGATGGGGGAGGGTTTGGACAAAGGTTGTCGCAGGGAAAGGGCAAAACCAAAAAGTGCCCATCGAGAAAAGCTTTGGGACAAAGAACAGAGAGGACTTGGTGGCTGATAGAATAGGGGGAGAAGAGGGACCAAGGTGTTACCCAGGACTCCCAGGCGCCTCCCCCAGGGTGGAGGGTGGCGGCGTTGACAGAGGTTTGCCCAGCCGAGGAGCAGGGGCTGGTGGGAAGAGGAGAGGGACTGTGGAGCTTGTCTTCAGCCATGCTGGTTGGAGTTGACCCAACAGAGGGACAGACTCAAGTCTTAGTGGGCCCCAAGACAGTAATCTCCAGGAAGGAACACCTGGGCTGTGAGTCAGCTCCAGGTGGTGGAGACTTGTCACACTGGTCTAGCACCTGAGTGTCATCACCGTGAACTCCTGAGCCCAGCCCTAGCTGGCCTTGGGGACGCCCACTCCTCTGAGGAGGAGGAGGGTCTGGGCCCCCTCTGTTCTCAGCAAAACACCCTCATGACACCGGAGAGCCCGCAGTGGGGTGGGAACTTTTTATTTGAAGCAAGTGAATCATAGCATTGCCCCCAGTGCCCTGGGCACCCTGCCACAAGGAGCGGCACACAATCTGGGCACAGGGCAAGGCCACCCCTGCCCGCTCCCTCTGCACCAGGCTGGCGTCTCGGAGCCGTCCATGCCCAGCATACAGCAGGGGGCAGCAGATGCTCGGCTCCAGGGGTGCCGCCCACAGGCCCCTTATCCTGTCCTCTGAAAGGTAGTGCTCCCGGGGTGCCAGGGCCCCCACATGCCCTCAAGCCAAGTCCACTCCTGGCAACTCTCCCAGGTGGCTCGGGTGCTTGCAGCTTCCCAGCACTTGAACTTGGCCAACTCTTGTACCCACCCAAGGAGCCACATCCCAAAAGATGTCGGAACCAGGGGATGGTCCCAGCCTGAGGATGCAACAGCTATGGAAAGAAAAGCAGAAAGGCTTTCAGTGGGGTGGGGGTGGGGGTGCTCCCGTCCACAGATAAGCTGGGATTCAGGGTGACAAAGGAAACTGCTGTGACAACAGAGACGGACAGCACGGGAGAGCACCCAGGCTTGGCTGGGGCTGTTGTTATTATTGCTTTGGGCAGAGGGGCTTTGCTCCCAGGAGGCCAAGCTGGCACTCTGAGGCTGGCACCACCATCCCCGTCCTTATCAGCTATGGAGTGGGCACACGGGGGCAGGCAAAGGAGGGCCGGGTACTGCGGCCCCTCCAAGCACAGAGGCAAGGTAACAGAGGGGGCCCCTCCAGACTGCGCCAAATCTGCATGTGTGCACATGCGCCTTGACCTGTTCGTACAGTGTACGGCAACAGGAGTGTAGACAGGCATGGAACTGCAGACGGGGCAGGCAGGGGTGAGCAGCCACGGACCGCAGTGAGGAACACGGGCAGGTAAGCAAACACCCGGAGCACCGACAAGAGAGACCAGAGAGTCAGAAGGCCTGAGGACAGGCGGGTCCCCTCCCCAGCACCCCAGTGGCACCACCGATATGCACGAGGCAGGGAAGCAGAGCGAGGGGGGGTGCAGGTGGGGTGAGGGACACTGGGCGACAGGGGTCCTGGGTGTGCCTGGTGCGTATACAGGTGCTCATGCTGACTGCAGAGATGATAAATGTCTCTCCGGGCCGGTGCATGGGGTGCGTTGTGCCCACGGGATGTGCGTATGCGAGGGCACGGGTGTAGGCTGGCCACGTGTCTTCACACGGGCACATCTGCTGCTCATGGAGGCCCCCACCCAACCTTCAGAGCCTCCCCCCCAGGAGCCCAGAGGCCTCGGCACGCCCCTAGGCACTGAGGTCCACCACCACGTGTCGGTACACCAGCGTCTGTCCCTTGAAGCTGGGGGCCAGGAGCAGCTGGGCGTCCCCAGCGGGCACATAGCAGAAGGCCCGAGGGGCCTGCACGGCCAGCTCCTGGAACCGCACAAACTTCTGTCTCCCCTCGTCCCACTGGTAGATCTGGGTGAAGGAGAAGTCGCTGCCCAGCGCCAGGTAGCGGCGGCCACCCACGAGGAAGGGCTGCAGGGCCAGCGAGCCCCGGGAGGGCAGGGCCTGCACCTCGGAGAAGCGGGTGCCCTCCCAGCGCAGGATCTTGGAGTCACCGATGTAGCGGCTGAGGCACAGGTAGCTGTCCCGGCCGGCACGGAAGTGTTTCACAGCCTGGGCGTCAGGCACCTGGGTCACCTCTCCCTGGGCCACAAACTGCTTCTGGGTGCGACTCCACTGGTAGATGACGGGCGCCTGGGAGCTGCTAGACACAATCAGCCGTGGTTTGCCCTCGCCGTCCACGAACTCAAGGTCAGTGTCACGGTGCCAGGCGTGCAGGGCCTGGTGGGAGTAGAAGCCATTCTGGTGCCAGCGGTAGAGGCTGGTGGCACCCGCCTTGGAGCTGTCAGCCATGGCAAAGTACCAGTCGCCGTCAATGCGGAAGGCCTCTAGGTCGTTGGGCTTGCGCACACACTGCGGGTCGATGTCCTGCAGCTTGGTGAAGCGCGTAGTGTTGGGATCCCAGTGGTAAATGTAAGAGCCACCAAACAGCTGGGCCACGACCACATACAGCTGACTGTCCACCACCATGGGCTTGCAGTGCACCGCCGAGGGGGCTGCGCCGGGACAGAGCAGGCGGCGTCAGGCGGGGTCAGGCGGGCCCCACAGCTCCCAGCCCAGCCCACCCGTTCGGAGGAGGCGATGGGTCCCCTCCACACTTGGGCCAGGACCAAGGCTCTCTCCTGTAATATTCCACGCCCACTAACGTTCGCCCACTAAGCACTCAGCCCTTCCTAATTATTTCACAGCTAATAGTCAATGTTAGTATCACCCTTACTCCACCCTTGAACCCCCCAAGGGTTCAAAGATAGGCTGACTCTAAGCACAAAGTAGGTGTCCCTAGGTATTGACTGATGTTTGACCATCGAATTTTTGTTATGTGCAGTCACTGTGCTACTTAATCCTGCTGAAAAGGACCCCATTACTTTTCCATTTCACACAGAAAGAAACAGGCTCAGAGAGAGTAAGTGACTTGCTCAAAGCTACCCCACTGGCAAGTGGCCAGGCAGGGGAGGGAGAAAGAGTTTGAGCAGATCCCAGGTAGACCAAAACGACACCTTGATGTTTGCCTAGTTCAAGAGTTATTCTCTTTTAGAAATAGGATCTTACTCCGCTCTGTCACCCAGGCTGGAGTGCAGTGGCGTCAGCCTAGCTCACTGCAACCTCAAACTCCTGGGCTCAAGTGATCCTCCCGCCTCAGCCTCCCGAGTAGCTGGGACTACAAGGGTGCGCTACCACGCCTGGCTAATTTTTCTGTTTTTAGTAGAGATAGGGTCTCACTCTTGCTGAGGCTGGCGACTTCAAGTTCTTTAATGGATATAGGGCAATGTAAGTTTTCTGTTTCATCTTATGTCAGTTCAATCCTCCTTTCTAAATCTTTCTCCAACCTCCCCTCTCGCCGCCCCTGCTACCCGCCCCAGCGTCCCTCCAGCAGACAGGCACAAATGCCCCTGCTGGTCTGCCCTCGAGTCTTGCCCCATGCTAGCCTTTTGCTACACAGGAAGCTTTCTAAAATGCAGGCTAGATTAGTTCACACGCTCCTCTCAAACCTTGTCAATGACCTGGTCTTCACCCATCTCAGTCTACCTGCCACTCCCTACCTTGACTCTTATGCGGTAGTCATACAAGCTGCTTGTGATTTACACACACACACACACACACACACACACACACTCACACACACGCTAAGCTGCCACACAGCTTCTTCTTGACTTCGCTCATCCCATCTCCTGTGCCAAAATACTCTTTATTTTCATTCCTAGGTAAGTCTCCCTCAGCCTTCAAGATTCAGCTCAAACTCAGTAGATACAAAATTGAGGTCACAGCCACTCCTATCTCCTCCTCTATGTCCCTGGCCCCACCCAGTTGCTTAAGCCAGGACCCTGGGCATCACCTCCGAGTCCTCCCTCCCCTTCATCCTTCAAGACGCAGCGTAGGCAGCCCCCTCCACCAGGAAGCTTTCTGATCGCTGGGGTTGGCTCGTCCTTCGTGCTGCTAGAGCACAGTGTTCACATCTGCCTCCTAGCACCTACCTATTGTGTGGGTGTTATCTGTCGATGCAGTTGGCCTCCCTCAAAGACTGGAAGGTTCTTGTGGGCAGAGACTGTGTCTCCTCCATCCCTCTACTTACAGGGACTCGATGGGGTTGAATGATGGAACCCAGACCCCGACTCCCCACCGCCAAGGCCAGCACCGCCAGGTGGGGCACAGGTACCTGGGATTCTGTCATAGTCTCGCAGCTGCCGTTCCACATAGTCCCACTTGAGGACGGTGCAGGCACTGACCCCTGGCTGGGCCAGAGCCAGATAGAGGTCGCTGGAGTACAGGAAGGGCTCCGCCGACACTGCTGGGAACGGCAGGGTCTGGTACAGCACGAAATCTGCAGGGAGGACAGGTGCGGGGCGGGCGTTACTCGAGTCCACAGGGAGAAGGGAAGAGCCTGTTGGTGGTGCATGCTCGACTCTGAGGCTGGGTGTTGCAGGGCAGGGCGGGGGTTCAGGCAGTGTCTGTAAAGCTGCGCTGGGGGAGGCCCGGCCTGATGCCCAGGGCAGGGGCACCTCCTACCCGTGGTGATGCAGTCGAACTCCCGCAGGGGCAGGTCCTGCACCTTGTGCTCCTGGAAGCGGGGTGGGCTGGCGCAGTAGATGGGCGCCACCGTGGTGTTGGTGTGTGCCAGCCACTCCACCAGCCACTTCACCTTGCAGTCGCAGTTGAGCGAGTTGCCCCGCAGGTCCCTGGGTCATGAGGGCAGTGGAGGGGGACACAGAGCAGGACAGGCTCTCAGGGCTCTGCCCACCCAGGCCCTCTAGGGTTTCAGAAGTAGATCCCATCAAGGCTGCTGTGAGTCGTTCACACGAATCTTTGTTCCAATTAGAGAAAAATTCCCCTCCCGGTGGACAGAGCCCCACAGACACAGGCTTGGCCAGCAGTGTGGGCTCAGTTTCAGCCCCTGCTCACCTCTTTGGCCAGGTGCCTTGTGCAGTGTACAACCTGCACAGCTGTATGTTGCCTCCCTGTTCCTCCAAGCCTCCCATAATCCAAGGCTTTTATTTTCTTGTGTAAATAATAAATAATAAATGATGGCAGCTATGCTATAGGATTTTAATGTCGATTCAAATCAAACATACATTTACAAAGCACATGTTTTTACGACACACACACATGGTGTCTCAGGTGCATTTTAAGAGGAACCCTGATTTGGAAGGCCACCGTCTCAACCTTGCCTTCTCAGAGGCCCCCTAAACCCAGGCCACCAACTCCCAGTCTCTCAAGAGCTTCCGATCATCCCAATTTTGACTCCCACACCACCCCCTCCCTCTATGGCACCGGTGGAAGAGGAAGGACTCGGGCCTTACAAGTCATTCAGGATGTCCAGGGACCGAAAGATGTCTCTGGGCAGTGTCTGCAAGTTGTTGTTGGCCAGTGAACTGCAAGAGAGATCCCTGGGTCACCGGAAGGCCAAAGGCCACAGGAGATGTGGGGCTTTGGTCCGGTGTGTGTATGGGGTGGGATGTACTCACAGGTGTGTCAGGGACTTGAGCCCTCGGAAGGTGTACTTGGATAGTGCCCAGATGTCGTTGTTCTCGATGAAGCTGGGGGAAACAGAACTTGCCTCAGCTGTCACCCAGGACCCCAGGCAGCAATTTCCCCACACCCCAGCCTAGACTGCAGCCCATGTCTCTGAGACAGGCTTCCACACGGAGTCTGGAGTCATCAAGCCCATAGTGACAGGGCGCTGGGCAGGATGGTGTAGGCAGAACGGGAGAAGCGACCTTCTGCTCGGGTCCTACAGTCCGAGGACTTTGGGGCTCTCACCTCCCATCCTCCCCTCCCCTAGCCTTCTCATTCCACTCCCCCCTCAGCCCCTCCACCCCAGGCCTGGGCTCCCTCCTCCCTCCTGTTTTCCCACTGCCTTTTCCCTCCCACACACAGGTACTGCAGGTGCGACAGTCCTGTGAAGGCGTTGTCTCCAATCAGCGTAAACTTGTTGGAGTTGAGTAACCTGGGGAGACAGAGGCGGAATTAGAGCTCCCGAGGGTGTGCCTGCTGCCCCAGCCCCCAGCCCACTGTCTCAGCCTTGGGCTTCCCAGAAATCTGGCCGCACTGTGGCCACCCTAGGGACCCCAGTGAAGAGCCCCTGAGCCACCTGGGTAGCAAGACCAGGCAGAAGCCTATTCTAGCCCCAGCAACTCCCAGAGTCCTCCTCCTAAAATGGTCCAAGGCAGAGTTCTCCTATCAAGCTGGCTCCTGGCCCTCCCCCATGGCATTTTCTCTCCCTGTGCCCGCCCTCACCCTGGCCCATTCCAGCCCCTCATGGATACCCGTCCTTCACCAACAGCACCTTGTAGAATTCCAGACCCTCCTGCATCCCTACCTTTCAGCCCCCAGCGCTTCCTTCACACCTGATCTCTGGGGTCACCTGTCTCTAAGATGACCCCCCTGAGCACCCTCTGGCACTGGCCCTGGCTGTTGCACGCAGTTCCCTTGGGTCTCCAGAGGAGCCAAGTCCATGTCCCAAAGACCCCCTCCTTGGCTTCTGCATGCGACCCTAGCTCTCCTCGCCACCGCTGCCCCCCGCTCCTCCCGACTCCAGGCTGCTCCACCTTTTGTGGCACATCCTATTGGAGCAAAAGTAAGGGACACCTGCATCTTCATCTCCAGAGGCTGCTTCCACCCACTCGTCCTCCCCAGCCCAGGATCCGTCCCCTGCGACCGTCCCCCCACCCCACACCACCCCACCCCGCCCTTCCAAAAGAGCCATCCATACAGGAACTGTAGCAGCGGCAGGTGGGAGAACGCTCCTTCCTGGATCTCTGAGAAGGCGGCATTCACCAGCGTCCTGCGGGGACACCCAAGTCAGTACCGTGGTGGGTCTGCAAGGACTGCGCTGGGACAGTGAGAGGTGCACAAGGCAGTGGCTTCTGTACTCGCTCGCCCTGGAAATGCCCCATTTCCGCAGCCTTGCCCCCACCTGTGTGTCTCTCCCGTCTCCTCCCAACTTCACTGCCTCCTGGAGCTCCGGTGACCCCAGGCTCTGCTCCCCTCACAGTCAAGAGAAGGCTCCATCACCCATCACTCGCGACATCATCATGCAGACACCCACAGTGTGCTGGGTGCTGCTGAGGGACAGGGCGTGGGATGGCAGTGGGGAGCTAGCATCCTGCTCCTAAGGACCTCACAGCCTCTCTGTGGTCCTGCAGGCAAGGCCGGCCCCTGAGGCCAGTTGCTGCAAGTGACAGGCGGGCCAGGCTGGGTGCCGAGTGGCTGGTCAGCGGCAGGCGTGTGCCCCGTGCCACGGTGCTGTGAGGGCATAGCTCACTTCCCACCCGCTTGCTGCCACCCTCCTCCACCACAAGGAGCCCTTCTGCCCTTGGTGTGACATCACAGGCAGGGGCCCACATGCTCATGTAAACAACCCCACCCCACCCCCAGTCTGGAGCCCGGCACACAGTAGGTCTCATGGATGCTGATGGTGGTGATGATTCATTCTTGGCTGTAAACTCCTGCTTTCCCCAGCCATGGCCGCTGAGCCTGCAGGACTGCGGGACTCCCTGCCCGGCGGGTGCGTGCAATCCCCAGCCCCAAGGACCTCCGCGAGCCCTCCTGGTCCCCACACTCTGGAGAGGGGGAGCAGGGGTTCTCCATCCGCTCATGCTCTTGCCCCCTCCTCTCCCTTCCCGCCCCCCAAGCCCAGGGCTGGACACTCACAGGGAGATGACCTCCGAAGGCAGGTTCCTGGGCACCGCCTTGGAGTCCACGCAGAAGGCGGTGTCCCTGGTGCAGGAGCAGCTGGGCGGGCAGGGGGGCGTCTTGGGGGGCCTCTTGGCGCTGACTTGCAGCATCAGGCAGAAGCCGATGGCAGACAGCGTCAGCAGCCCGGGGCCCCGCCTGGCCCGCGCCCCCGCCATGCCTCCTGCGAGCTCTCCCTCGCTGGCGGCCCGGGCCCTGGCCCCACCGCTCCTGTGGCTGAGGGCCACCGGCAGCTGCTGCCGCAGCCAGGGGCCCGCCGCCTGCCCGCTGCGCAGAGCAGACTCCTCCTGCCCTCGAGCACCGGCTGGGGCTGCGGTCCCCTCCCTTGCTCGCTCCCGCGAGCCGGCTCGGGCGAGGTGCGCGGAGCCGGAGCCGGAGCCGGAGCCGCAGCCGCAGCCCGGGCTGGCCGGGCTGGGTGGACGCGGACTGCGGCGCGGGTGGCGGGGGCGCGCGCGGGGGCGCGGGGGGGAGGCCCCGGCCTGGGAGTAGCCAAGGGGAGGAGTGGCCGCCCTATGCCCTATCGGGCGGTCTCGGGGGCCATCCTGTGTGCCTGTGCGTGAGTGAGTGCGTGTGTGTGAGCGTGTACATGTGCATCCGGGTGTTGGGCACGCCGTGTGCACACCTGTCTCCGCAGGGTGCACACCTGCCTCTGCAGGCACAGGCACATACTGCCCCGTGGAGGCGTTGGGCATTATGGAGCCATGTGCCTCTGTGGACCTGTATGTCTTTGCATGGGGCCGCACGTCCTGTGAGCCGAGTCCATGTGCCAGTCGTGAGTGACATATGCATATCTAGGTTGGCGTGCAAGATTAGAAGCACAGGGGTGTCTTCGGAGGAGTCTCGCGTGTGCTTATATCTGAATTCACATGTGTTTCCACGGGCAGCTGAACAGAATGTGCCTTTGTGTCAACAGGAGCTGAAAAGGGAAATGTAGCCACTGGAGCGGGAGTGGGACGTGTGGAATTCTGGAACATTTCTCGCTATACAACCACAGCCTGTTGGAGCTGGGAAGCGCCTTGGACCCTTTCCAGTGCAGCCCTTTATAACAAACGAGGAAACTGAGGCCGCCGAAAAGAGAACAGCTAAATTTGCCATCACATCCACTGTGTGTTGGGTACTTTCTGCAGTTAATCTTCACCTCGGTGGTAGGCGACATTAAACCCCTTTCACAGACGAGAACAGTAAGGCCTGTAGTACCAGAAGAAAAAAGTGACAGAGCAGAGATTTAAACCCACTCTGCGCAACTTCCAAGTTCACAGTCGTCCTTCTACACCAGGGGTCTTCCAAGTGTGGCCCTGGGAACCAGGGTCCTTGAGGGTCCTTCAGGGAGTCTTTGAGGTCAAAACAATTTTCTTAATAGTGTTAAGCCATTATTCACCCCTTTTATTTCCATGAGCTCACAAAAGTACCCTGGAATTTTCCAGAGGCTACAGGATGTGTCTTCTCTTAAGCCCCAAATGAAAGAGATTTGCAAAAATGTAAAGCAAGGACACTCTTCTCTCTGATTTTCTTTTTGGCTTTGTCAAATAGTTATTTTCATTTAGAAATGTATGTGATTTATGTCATAACATATAATGAGTTTATTATTGCTATTATAAATTAATGAAAATGGAAAAATTTCTCAGTAAATATCAATGGGTAGAACCCACATAAACATAAGCTCTTTGGGGTCCTCAGTACTTTTTAAGAGTGTCAAGGGGCCCTGAAACCACAAAGTTTGAGAACTGCTGCTCTCTACCTCGTTCATTCCCTGGGGCACGGGGTGACTGTCCTAAGAGCTCATGGGCACAGGGCACGGGGAGCCTGGCAGTCAGGTGCCCGGGTTCCCCATCTTGTGCCCTTTGCACGTCAGTCCAGGGAACCGAGACTGCTGCATTTAAGATGCTTCCCCAGCTGTCCCCAGCCTCTGCCAGCAGGGGATTCTCTGGTCTGAGCTTAAGTCTGTGTTCTCCCAGCCAGGGATGCCCCTGCCCTTTGATGTCCACTGGCTACTGCCTGTCCAGCTGCCCTGCTGCCCTCCTCATGCCAGCATGCAGGGAGGGAAGCAGTGGGGGTGGAGAGTGGGGGTGGAGAGAGTGGCTGGGGCAGCTGGGCAACCGTCCCCACCCGTCCCTGGCACAGCTCTGCCCAGCACACAAAGGGCAGAGTGAATCTTGTCCCCTTCCCTGCAGCTGAGGGGCTGGGGGGGAAAGGGGAGGCTCACAGAGAAGGGGTGGCCAGCCTGGAGCTCTCCATCCCCTATGGCTCTCAGAGGGGGTAACCCCAAGACGGACAGAAAGGGGGGAGTCTGGATCATATTCTTAGCTAGCGAGAGGTGTCCCAGGGGATGAAGTAGGTGATGATAATGATGACAATTGGATTTAACACCTCTGATGTCCTTGGATCCTCACAACAGCATGGTGAGGTGGACAGGCAGTACCAGGCCCATGTCCCAGATGAACATACTAAAGCCTAAAAAAGCAGAATGACTCACTCTGGGCCCCAGAGCTGGCCAGGAGAAGCACTGAGACCTCCATGTACTGAAGCAATGAACTACCCACCGGTCGACAAGACCCGCCTCGTGCTGGTGACGGAGTCTTATCATTGAATATAATTAAACATCAGCTGTGAGCATGCTCCTTGCCTGGTGGCAGGTTCAAAGAAACCTGGAGAAAGCACGTTCCTTTCCTTCCCAGGGCCCCCAGTCTGGCTGGGAAGATAGGACAACAGAAAGCACCCACGTCACGGTTGACAAGAACACCCGTGTGTGCTACATGGCAGGCGAAGGTGCCGCAGAGAGGAGGAGGATTTCAGAGGCAGAAGGGCACCGTGGGCTGGGGTGAGGTCACAGAACAGGTGCCATTGGCTCTCGGCCTGTTGGGGTGGGTGGCATTCAGAGAGGTAGAGAGAGGGTGGGGTGGGCTTCCCGGGAGGGAGAAATGGCTTAAGTAAGGGCAGCAGAGGGCTGGGCATGCCAGCCAAAAGGCCCTCCCTCCCTCCTTCTCCACGGAGCCCACGACCTCCATCAGGTCGGTGCGAGCATCTGAACTTCACTCACGGAACTCGAAGTCGCCCTTCCTCAGCCCCCAAGCAGGCAAAAATGGGTTTAAGAAGCCAGGAAGCCTGTGAGCTGTCCTGAGGGCAGCAGGCAGCGAGACTGAGGACCAGGGAGAGCAGAGGCTTCTCTTGAGGAAAGAGACAGACCCCTTTCCCGGCACCCAGCGATGATGGGAAGCCCTACCCACAGCGCCTGCTCAGAACAAGCCCCACAGCTGGGCAACGCGGCCCCCCGAGATGCCCGCAGGGACCCCGAGATGCCTGCAGTTCTTGGCTCTCCTGCTGGCTGGCGGCCCATCTGGCTCAGGCCCAGTACGCGTGAGTCAGCCAATCAATCCCAATGTTGCCAGGACGACGGGGGCGGGAGTGGGGACCCTGGTTGGGGGGGCACTGCGGGCGGCTGTCTCCTACATCTGGCACCTGCACACAGCTGAGGCTGAGCTGAGAGGACACTTCTCCCTGCACCCCTCCCCCCCTTCTTTCACTGTCCTGGGACACTCTCACTGCTGGAGGCTTAGGCAAATATTTAAAGGGGCAGCTGCCCCCCCACCACAAGGAGGGTGGTGGGAGCAAACACTTCCTTCCCTCTCTCCTCCCCCGCCCTTCCCAGGGGCTCTCAGTTCAGATGCCATACTGTTGTGCAACCTTGAGACCAAGGCCCTCTGGCTGGAGAGGGGTCCTTGTGGGGACAGAAGAGCATACCGGGGCTGGAGAGTGGGGGGTCAGCTCGTGATCAAAGGACAGGGTCCAGGTGGGAGTGAGCTCAGGGCCAGGGACAAGAATTGGGTGGCATGGCAGGGAGCCAGGCCCAGAGTGGGCTCTGAATGACACAGTCACGAGAGTTTAGAGGTGAAGGGACGTTAGAGACCACTTGCCTGACAAGTATTCATACAATGCAATACCCAACTGAAATGGCTTTGGAGAAAGCGGTAGGAAAGAGGGGAACAAGAAAGTCCCCAAAAGCGGATGGCGTTTGGGCGAGTCGCATTCTCAGGCAGATATAGGATGAGAAGATATGAAAAGGGGAGCACAGGGGGCTGGTGCTGGACCTCTCGGCCAGTGGGCTGATTCAAGGGCGGGAAGGTTGGGAGCCCGCCAGGGACCACACCCAGGCCTGTGCCAGGCCGTCCGGGAACAAGAAAGCAGCATCAGGCGTGGACTCCGCCATCGGGAGCCCGCAGCTTGCAGACAAGCCCCGGGCAAAGCACGAAACACCCCACATGAGTAAGAGTTTACCACCAGCACGGACAGAGTTCCCAGAATTAGGGAAAGACTGACCAGGGGCAAGCCTGAGGCTGGTAGCAGATGTGTGGGAGGAGGCGGGGCGAGGTAGAGCGCACTCCACGTGGGAATCCGGCCCTCCCAGCGAAATGCACACTTACGAGCCCCCCAAACTGAGGTCAAAGCACCCCCTGCCCTCAGCAGAGCCTGCTCTGGGCCCACAGGCTCTGCCTCCTCAGCCGCCCTCCTGGAGCTCTTCCTAAGCTTTGGGGCAATTCTGCTAGGAACTGTCATGGCCAGAGCCTTGGCTGCCTGAGAGGTTCAGCCTGGCAGAAGGACAAGGAAAGCCACAGGGCCGCAGGGGCAGGTGCCAGCAAGGAAGGTAGACGCGCCAGGAAGACACCCACGGTGAGAGGTGCAGATGGCCCAAGGGCAAGTTTGCTCAGCTCACCCAGGTACGTTCTTGCTGGGGCCAAGAGAACTCATGTGCTGCGGCCAAGGGCCCTCGGGGGTTCTTGCAGCTGGCTTATCAGGGCCTTGGCTCTGGAGGGCCAGGAACAAACAGGCTTCAAAGCCAAGGGCTTGGCTGGCAAACAGGGGCCCCGGTCCTCCACCTTTGTTCCCTCTCCCTACAGACACATATAAGACCCTGGTCACACCTGGGAGAAGAGGAGAGGAGAGCGCCTGCAGCAGGATGGACATGGGCAGCAAAGAGGTCTTGATGGAGAGCCCGCCGGTGAGTGTGGATATGTGTGCGCGTGTGTGTGAGTGTGTGTGCATATGCACGTGTGTGTACGTGCGTGTGGTGGGCTCTGCCTTCTCCATCCTCCCGGGGCCTATTTCCTCACCCAGATTCATTCACTCAACTAACCCAGGGCTGTGCCTAGTTAGGATGGGGACACCAAGACCACTAAGACACAGTCCCTTGGGGAGCTACACATAAGGGGCTTAGAGCCACCAGGGGGTCTCAGGCTGTAGGGAGCCCTGAGTAAGGAGCCACTAAACATATGGAAGGTCACAGGGAGCTTCACAGAGAAAATGACATGGGAGCTGGAGCCAGAAGGATAAGCAGGAGCTCAGCAGGTGGAGAAGGGGGAAGGCAGTCCAGGAGGAAGCGGTAGCTTCTGTAAAGGCGTGGATGTGTGAGAGAGCCTGGGTCATTTGGGGAGCAGAGAGGAGCTGGCCATGGCTGGGGTGCCAAGGGTCTGGGGGAACCTCAGGAAATGCTACAGGTGAAACAGACTCTCTTGAGTTCCTCCAAACTAGACCTTGCTTCTGACCATCCATGGGTTTGTTGGAATCCAAGCCACCTCCTCCAAGAGCCTTCTCTGATCTCCTAAGCCCTCCTGGGCACACCCATAGCATTGGCTGTCCAGCCCCAGCGGGGGTGGGGGCATGGTCCAGCTTGTGCAGGGAGAGGAGGGGACATCCTCATGACTCATGCCTGTCCCCTGCCTGCCCCACCACGTCAGGACTACTCTGCAGCCCCCCGGGGTCGGTTCGGCATCCCCTGCTGCCCTGTGAACCTCAAACGCCTTCTCATCGTGGTCGTGGTGGTGGTCCTTGTCGTCGTGGTGATTGTAGGGGCCCTGCTCATGGGCCTCCACATGAGTCAGAAACACACCGAGATGGTGAGCCAGCCTGGGTGGGCTGGGCAGATAGGAAGCTGTCCGAGGGGGGCAGAGTGGAGGAGGCAAGTGCACAGCTGGGAGGACAGAGGCAGAAACAGGTGGCAACGTGGGCTGGCTTTCTCCACCCCGCCCTAGCCCACAGTGTGATAGCCAGTTCCCTCCAGCACCGGGTTCCACTCAGCCTCCCTGAGCTCTCAGGAAAGAAGGGACGCATTTGAGCAGGGGACTGAGGGTGGACATGGGTACCGAAGGCCGAGGCGGGAAAGAGGAAGCCCAGGCAGCTCGATGCCCTTCCCCAGGTCCTAGAGATGAGCATCGGGGCACCAGAAGCCAAGCAACGCCTGGCCCTGAGTGAGCATGTGGGTACCACTGCCACCTTCTCCATCGGCGCCACAGGCCTTGTAGTGTACGACTACCAGCGGGTGGGTATGCCCAGACCTCCTGAACACTGAGGCTGGGGGATCAATGACAAGACAGCTAGAGCCATCCAGCTGGGCCACTTCCATCTGTCCCCCTCCCCTAGCCCAGATTCTAGTGTGACTCCCATGCCCAACCTAGAGGGAGCTGGCTAAGGACCCGGGTTAGGGAGTGGGCAAAGCAGGGGCCTTTTGGGTGAACTCTAGCGTTCCGTGCCCAGCTCCTGATCGCCTATAAGCCGGCCCCGGGAACCTGCTGCTACATCATGAAGATGGCTCCGGAGAGCATCCCCAGTCTTGAGGCTCTCACTAGAAAATTCCAGGGCTTCCAGGTGGGTGTGTGGGTGAAAGGAGTGGGCTGCCTCCCTCCCAGGGCTGCTGGGAGGAGCGTCTGAGCTCATGGTTATTTGTCGCCTGTAGAGCACTGCTCCTTGGGGGCTGCCAGGTGAGTGCCCCCTCTGTACCCACCTGCACCCACCATCCCGGCCCATTCCCAGACCTGCCCACTGGTGAGCTGCTGGCCTCAGCTGAGCCCACCCCTCTGTGGGGCTTCTGACTCCAGCACAGCCCCCTCTTTGCTGGTGGGGAAACAGGCTCAGAGAGGTCACCTGACGTGCTTGAAGTCCCACAATAAGCGCTGCAGGTGAGACAGAAACTCAGTTCCTGACTCCAAATGAGGCGCTCTTTGCAGGCCAAGCCTGCAGCGCCCCCCTCTAAGCTGGGCCAGGAGGAGGGGCCAGACCCAGATGCCGCGTCCCCTGGAGGAGACCTGCCCTTCCTGGGCATTGCCGCGCGCACCCTGTGTGGCGAGGTGCCTCTCTACTACACCTAGGACTCCTCAGGTGAGCAGGTGTGACCACCAGGGCACCTAAGCACAGTGGAAGAGGGCTGGGGCCACCTGCTACGTCTGCTGACTGGGCGCTAGGGGACCCACTGAAGCGAGTCATCTAGGGAGCTCAGGGGAGGGAAGGCTGGCAGACACCGCCCCCCCCCCCACATGCCGAACAACCTTCCTGTGCTTCACAGAGTCTTGGAAGCCCCAAGGGGACAGGAAAGATCCCCCAGCAAAGGGTCTTTTGCAGACAGGCAGGAAGCTGCTCCTGCCCACACCACGGGGACTGGCCCTGGAGAAACGCGAGCTTGGGGAGAGGATGGGAGCAGGCAGAGGTGGCTCCTATGGGCCAGGGGACTCCTGCCACAAAATAAAGCAGCCTGATTGAAAAACAAAGGGTCGTACTTGTATTTTTCCGACACCCGTGCAGTCCTGCTCCTGGCGGGGGCGGCGCGGGGAAGGGTAGGGCCCCGGAAAGGGTAGGCACGGGCGTTCTCCCGCTGTCCCCGAGCACTGGGGGATTCGGTCCATCCCGGCGTGGGAGAGGGGGCAGCGGGGCGCATCCGCGGGCTGTCGGCGCCCTCCAGCGGTGTCCCGGAGGAGGGGGAGAGACAGCGAGGGAGACAGCGAGGGTCGAGAAGGGGAGAGACCGAGAGACAGCAGGCGGGGAGCCGCAGTGGGACACCGAGGGACCGAGAGGCAGAGGCGGCGCGCGCGACCTGACAGCGTGTCCCGCCGCGGGAGGGGGCTCGGCCGGGCGCCCGCGGGGGAAGCCGCCGCTAGAGGGCCCCTGGCGGGAGCGCCGCGGACCCGGCACCCCGGGGGCCCGCGCCCGCTCCTCGGCCCGCGCCCCGCGCCCCGCGTCCCCTCCCCGGCCCGCGCGGCTCCTGGCCTTCCCCGCCCCGGCTGGCGCGCGGCCCGGCGCGGCCCAGCACAGTCCCGGCCCCGAGGGGGGCTGAGCTCGGGCGAAAACCCGCCCTCCAGCGAGCTCATTTCCCTAAAAAGGGGGGGGGAGAAGGAGGGAGGCAGGGAGGCAGGGAGGGAGGGCGAGAAAGAAAGAAAGAGAAAAAGAAGGGAAGGGAGCGGAGCCGGCCGCAGCGCAGCGCGAGCGCCGAGCGGGGGGCGGGAGACAGGAAGGAGGGAGGCGAGCGAGGGAAGGGGAAGAGGCCGGAGCGCGGGACGAGCGCGAGCCAGCCAGCGGGCCGAGGGCAGCGCCCTCCCCTGCCTCCGGGCCTCCGCTTCCCCGCCGCCAGCTCCCGCGTCCGGGCGCGACCCGCCGCCGCCGCCGCGCCCGCCAGCATGCCCGGCGTGGCCCGCCCGCCGCTGCCGCTGCTGCTCTGCCTGCTGCTGCTCGCGCGCCCCGGCCGGCCGCTCGACTTGGCCGACTACACCTACGACCTGGGCGACGAGGACGACCCGGAGCCGCTCAACTACAAAGACCCCTGCAAGGCGGGTGAGCGTCCCGGGCCGGCGCGGAGGCGCGGGCCGCGCAGGGTTTGGGGTTGGGGGAGGACAGTCCAGTGTGGGAAGCCGGGAGCTGCCCGGTTGGCAATGCAGTGGGAACAAAAGAACGAGGGGGAGAGGGAGGAGGGAGTTCGGGGGACTTTTCAGACTGAAGTTTTGCTGCTGTTGGTGGAAGCTGCCGCCGCTGCCTTATCTTGGGAGAAGATTCCTGGGGAAATCTCCCTGGGTCCCGAGAGAGAGACCAGCCAGCAAAGGGGCTCTCCCTTGTGCAGGGAAACTTTTTTGGCCAAATTGTGTGTGTGTGTGTGTGTGTGTGTGTGTTCTTTTCCCTTCTACCCCATCTCTCTGCTCCAGAACACTGGTATTTTCCAGCCTGTCTGTCCCGGCTGCCCTGGGGCTTCACATCTGTCTGGCCTGGGGCTGGGCTGCCTACATCTCCAAGGAGCAGGTCTCCTGGGCCCCCATTTCAGCCCAAGTGGAAGAGGAAAGTTTTTCAGGGGATTCCCTGAGCCCGTGCTCCTGGGTATCCCGTGGTCCTAACCAGCAGCAGCAGCAGCAGCTTTCTGGGACCCAGGAGACAGCTGTCAAAGTTAGAGAAGCCAGCCCAGGAGGGGAACCACCTTTGCTCCTGAGTGCCAGGAAGCCCCTGCCAAGGCCAAGATGGGGTGGGAAGAGGGGAAAACACAAAGAGAACTCAGGTGTTGTATATCAGCTCTCTCCCCCAACAGACACCAGAAGCTAATTAGCTGAGGTCAGGGCCCCGGAGAGTGTGTGTGTGTGTGTGCGCGCGCGTGTGTGTGTGTGTGCGCGTGTGTGTGTGCGTGTGTGTGTGTGTGTGTGTGTGTATTTGTGTCCTTTGTCTCTGAAGACCCTGTGTAACCCCTTCACTCCTGCTGGGCCCATAAGGGTCCTGCCCTTGGAGTGACCAGATGGCCAGGCACTTGAGCCTTTTGCCTGATCGGATGACCCCGAGCAGGCTGCCTGGGACACTCAGGGGACAAGATATCAGAACTTTTCCTCGACTTCCTGCTTCTGACCTCAGCCTGTCTCCAAATAGCCAGAGCCAGGGCCAGTGGCATGGGTCCTAGAACCGGACTGCCTGTATGTTGGCCACCAGGGTTTGGAGGGCAGGTCATTCTGGTCCTGGCCCTGGGGACCCCATTCAGGGACTTTCCATGCCCTCACACTCCTCCTGGATGGATGGATCCCAGTGGACAGACAGCAAGCCACATCCCTTGGCCCTTCCCCCTCCATGCCTGCCGGGCTAGCGTCAACCAGGACTTTTTGTCATCTTTCTCGCCGGGTGCTTGGTGTGGGCGTGAGGCCGAGTGGACAGAGTTTGGGCTTTGGAGGCAGACAGACCTGGCCTTCAGCGCCGGCCCCACAACTCATTAGCTGTACCACCTCGGGAATGGTAATTACCATGTCTGAACTTCAGCTTTCGCACCTTTAAAATGGAACTGATAATACATCTCTCCATAGAGTTGGTGGTGAGGATTAGATACGAGAACATACTTTAAACACTTACTGGCACTTAACACACAGTCAGCACTAAATAAACGTTGGCTGCCTACCCCCTATTTTCTGTGCCTGAGACTCTCACTTTATCTATTTACTTTTTTGAGGTGAATGTGCTTGGGGGTGACTCCCTGGCCCTGTCCTTGTATCTCTTACGCATTCAGGGGATCCACTGAATGACTAAGATGTGCCAGGCCCCGGGCTGGATGTTGCCGGGGTTACAGAGACGTGTAAGCCAGGGCCCTGCCCCCGAGGAGCTTATGGTCTAGTAGGGACCGGAGACATACAGACACACCCAACAGCAGAAACACAGCTGTGTCAAGCGCCACATCAGAGGGTAGGGCGCTGAAGGCTCAGGGAGTCTCTTGCCCCTCTGTGGCCTGGAGGTGGCAGAGAAAGGCGAGCACAGCAAGCTGGGATGGTTTGCGGAGTCTTCATGGTGGAGGTCGGGCTCGGGCAAGGCCCTAAAGCATGGGTAGAAGCCACTCTGATGTCCTCCCCTCCTAGTTGGAAATGGGACTGATTTTCAGAACAGCAAGAGGCTGAGGGCTCTACCCCCAGTCTCAGATTTCATGCTAGGGTGGGGCTGGCTGAGTTGGAGCTTCAAACAAGGGCTCTGGAGAAAGCACTCCATCAGGGAGAAGCAAGGCGTGGGGGCGCCAGGCCAGGCCCGGGTGGTGGAGAGGGCCAGGCCTCAGGTCAGATCAGGCCCCCTCTTGGGTGTGACCGATGCCCCAGACCCGCTGAGCACCTCTGGAGGAAGCTCAGATACACCTTCCCAGGGACTCACACCCACCACACCCTGTGTCCCAGCTTCTCTCTCTGGGTCACCTTCTCCTTCCTCGCTTTGCTTTTTGTCCCCTGTGCAGCCTTGACCTCCAGGTACGGGAGGTGACGGTGGCAGGCATGCTGGCCTCTGCTTCCTTTGGATGCGGCTGCTGCATGCTGACCTCTGCTCGCTCGGCCCTCCCCAGCTCTCTCCTCTTCCTCCTCCGCCCACCCTGAGGACCAGGAATGAAAGCTCCTTTGACTCTCCTCGCTTACCTGTGATCTCTCAGGTTGCCCCAAGGACAGCCAGGTTCCTTCATTTGAAGTCACCTCTGACTGTGACTGTCCTAGTTATGGTGGCCGTTGTAGTAACGGCAGAATTAAGACCCTTGATAATCCTGGAGAGGTTCCCGGACCTTCCGGGCGAGACCAGAACCCTGGGCAGGAAGCCACGCTGGTCTGTTTGTGTGCTCAGAGCTGGTTCCCCCAAGCCCGCTAGCCCTTGCCCAGGGAGATTGTGAAGCAGCCCTGATTTCCTGTGTGCCGGCACGCCAAGCCTCGAAGGGGGTCCTTCCGCAAGATTCCCAGCGCCGTTTGGCTGCCGCAGGTGACTGGCCAAGGACCTCCAGCAGAGATCCTGGAGGCAGGAATTGGGACACAGTTGATCACATAAGCAGAGACGCCCACAGGGCCTGACCCTGAGTGACCTCAAGCCAGTGAGGTCCACCTGGACCTCAGCCAGCAGCCCCGAGTCTGTGGGAGGTGAGGTGGGGCAGGGGCTTGCCAGCCCGCATCCCCCTCCCCATCCTGGGGGCCTCGTGGTCCAGGTTTAGACTTCAGGGGGCCTCAGAGGAGTAGGGTATGGGCTCCGGGGGTTGAGAATCTCTTCTCTCCCCAGACCACATTTCCCCTCCAGACAGCTGGATGAGTCACCCCACCCACCTACCCCCTGCTCCCTGAGTCACCTTCTCATTTAGGTGCCCCAAGGGAGGAGGAAAAGACATTCTCTCCCTGGGCTTCAGATGGAGGGGCCAGTGAGATGCACCAAGAAGAAGGGATTGTTAAGAATTCTAGTTTCTCCAGAGATTTTTGGGAGAGGGGGAGGGCATAGAATGCACCACTCCGCAGGCTATTAAGGACCTCCTAAGGACTCCCAGGGGACTCGGCTAATCTCTCCCTCTCTGAATCTCCCTCCCCACCACCCTCCATTTCTAAGGGTGCCCTTCTCCTTGCGGGGCTGTGGCTTGTGAGATGTGGTGCACACCTGCAGTTATTTGTGCATTCAAAAGCACGAGAAATTGCACAGGGAAGTGGTCGAGTGTGTGTTTGTGCACATTTGTGGGTGAGTCCCTGCCTCGTGGGCAAGTCTGTTCACCTGTGCACGTGGGGCCTCCTGAGTACATGTAAGCATGAATGTAGACACGTACCTCTGCATCCGTGTACACGTGTGGTTAAGTCCATTCGCGTGTTTGTGGGGGCTTCGGTGTGTTCTCCCCCAGCTAGAAGCTGGCGTTTGTGTAGCAGGATATGTGTCTGCCCTGCACACATGGTCTTGGGGCTCCTCACCCCACAGCAAGGCTCTTCTCCCTTCCCCCGCAGAAGGGGATGCTTGCTGTGCCTGGGTGGGGGGAGTAGGATTCCTCCCTGGGCCCAGGCACATGACCCGCCTCTCTCCCTTCTCTCCTCTCCTGCTCCGGCCTGGCCATGAGCAGCCACGAGTGCTCCTGGCTGATTTACAGCCAGAAAACAAAACTAAAACTTTTGATCCTGTGTTGAAAACAACTGCGACCCCGACCCTGACCCTGACCCCCCAGGGCTTCCTTTGGGTAAGGAGAGGCATCCTGGATGCTCCAGCACCCACGTTCCCAGAGCTCCCCAGAGGGGAGCCCAAACGCTCAGGGTGCTGAGGTCCAGCTCCTGGCCATGAGGCTCTCCTGCCCCTACCCCCTCCCTCCCCACCCCCACTCTGTTCCCACGCATTCTTCAGCCATGACATTCCCACCCCAGGGCACCCGCTCCAGATGAGCTCTGCTTGGCAGCCAGGCCTAGTCCCAGGCCCTGGTCCCATGGTACCCCTGGACCCACAGGCCAGCATAGTCCTGTGGCCTCTGTACTTGGGTTTCATCCAACCAGGGGGCAAGAATGGGTAAGCCAGTGTGCCCTGGGAGGGTATAGAGCTGACCTTGAGTGTAGTGTTGGGATGATACCGAAGTGGCCATTTGGTGGGTGCTCACTGCGCTCCAGGTTCTGTGTGAGGTGCTTCATTTACATGCCTTACTCCATGCGGTCACCCTAGGGATCCTGTTATGTAGGAGGAAGTTGAGATTTAGAAGAGTTTACGTGGCTTGTCAGCTAGATGTAGCCAAGCTGGGATTCAAAGACAGGTCTGTCCGACTCCAAAGACCTTGCCCTTTGCTCTACGGGCATGGCTGAGTCTGAGTGTCCAGCCCCATGTGTATATGGTGATGCCTGTGGGTGTGGGTGTGGGAGCCCGGGGGGTGCAGCATCTGTGCAAAGGTGCAAAGTGTGCAAAAGCATGGGACGTCCGCGTGGCACACGCACGCCTGTGCGAACACTGACACGTACGGATCCACCGCCGCCCCCTTGAGCGCACCTGCCATCCCATACCCTTGCTAAGGCTGCTCTCGCAGGTCAGCTGAAAAGTGTCCTCTGTCGCTGTCTCATCTGTTGCTGAGCCGAGACCACCCTCTGAGGGTGGCATTTCAAGCAAGAGAAGCTTTCTCATGGGGAGGAAGAGATTATGGGCCACTTACTGGCTTACTTGACCTTGGGCAAGTCGTTTCCCCTCTCGGAGTGTTCTGATCTCTAAAGTTAGGGCGGTCGGCTGGAACGGAGCCAGGAGGTTATCTCCTGAGAGTTTGTCTTAGGACACTCCTCAGCAAAAGCTATGGGGTGGAGTGTGGCTTACCGGGTGTGTTGTGGGTGGGCCAGGATTAAAGAATTCATTAATGTGAAAGCACTTTGTCAATTGGAAAGCACATACATTTCAACAGACATTTACATAAGGTGTCATTATTGCTGCTATTATGGGCTTAATGGGTTCAGAGCTTGCAGCTGGTTTTGTGTGTTGGCGCTTGCGCATGTGTGTTTTTTAGGATGGTGTGTGACTGTGTATTTTTTTTTTTTGTGGATGTGTCCGAGTGTCTATTTTTGTGTCTATGTATTTATAATAGAGCTTCTAGAGCATGCGGTGGTTGCTGGACTAGCAATAGCGAGGCCTGAGTTGTAAATCCAGCCTTCCCAGGGACTAGCAGTGTGGGCTCAGTTAAGTCATGTATTTGGGGGCCTCGGTTTTCTCATCCGTAGAATGGAAGTTTGGTCTAGATGACTGTTGAAGTCTGTCCCATGCTCTGTTGGTCCTGCCTAGGTGAAGCTGTGTCTCGGGTCATGCTTTTGCAGACCAGAAGAATATCAGCATGGTATTTCATTCATTCGAACAAACACCCTCGAGTGCCTTCCGCCTGGAATAGCACGGTGCTGGGGGCTGCTTGCGTGTGCAGGGATGTGGGTCTCTGACTCTGGTGGCTCCGCATTTGATGGTATGGGCGTGGGTGTCACCATATGTCTATAGGAGCACCGACTGCCCAGATCTGATTCTGTGTGCGATGAAGTCAGTATCTGTGTGTCCACCCAGCGGGGCCAACCAGGGAGGAGAAACCTGTGTGGAAGGCCTCAAGGTTAAAACAATTTGTGTAATGCAACTGCCAGGCCTGTGTAGCACCCCGCCGGGATGAGAAGCAGATGTCGCTGTGGGCGGAGCTGCAGGGAAGCTGCTCTGGTCCCACCCCCAGGCCAGCCTCCTGCCTCCCCCAGCCCAGCCCAGCTTGCAGCTCCCATCTGAGTGCCTTCCAGAGTGGCCAGTTCTAGGGCCTCTGCTTCCCCTTGCTCTAGACGTCTCGAAAAGAAGACAGACTGTTCAGCCCGTGTCTCTGGAAACGTCTCTCCCCAGCTCCTGAAATTGAAATGCCTATTGGGAGGCTTCCCCCCACTGCCCCCCAGGATCCCAGTTCAACCTTTTCCTCTGAGCTAGGAAGCTCCCAGTGTGTGTCCTGGTTTCCCAAAGGTGCCTACCTGCTCCAATTTTTATTGCAGCAAACAGGCATATTAGGCATTTTATTTTATTTCACAGCCTCCTCTTGATTTAATTGAAGTGGCATTTGCTGAGTGAGCACCGCATGCTCAGCACACTCTCACCTAGGCAGGACCAACAGAGCATGGGACAGACTTCAGCAGTCATCTAGACCAAACTTCCATTTTACAGATGAGAAAACTGAGGCCCCCAAGTATGTGACTTAACCGAGACCACACTGCTAGTCCCTGGGAAGGCTGGATTTAGAACTCAGGCCTCGCTATTCCTAGTCCGGCAACCACCGCACGCTCTAGAACCCCTATTGTAAATACACAGACTCAAAAATAGACACTCGGACAGACACATCCGCAAAAAAAAAAAAAAAATGCACAGTCACACACCATCCTAAAAAACACACATTTTATTTTCTCCATCACTTCCGTGGCTATCTGGAAATCTCTAGGTCAGAGTTTGCTCACTGTGTGCTGTTGAAGGTTAGCACCCCAAGAGCAGGGTCCTCCTGTGTCTTGCTAGTCACTGGAGTAGTGTCTGGCATACAGTAGGTGCTAACTGAGTGTTTGGTAAAGAATGATGGCATCAGTGACATGACTGTCTTTGTGGAGCTAACAGCCTGGTAGGGGCCGAGCATCAACTTTGCGGGGATTTTAAGTAAAAAGCAAACTTGAGTTTCCCAAGAGATTCTAAACGCCGAACCCCCCTCACCACCCCTCTCGTCCTCCTGCAGCTGGCATTTGAGGGTCCAAGTTGCCACGGGAGCTGTAAGCTCACCGTACCCAGTGCCGTGTAGGAGGACGCACTCAGCGCTGGCCTCTGTTTTTCCCTCTAGCTGCCTTTCTGGGGGACATCGCCCTGGACGAGGAGGACTTGAGGGCCTTCCAGGTGCAGCAGGCTGCGGCTCTCAGACAGCGTCCGGTCCGGCGGTCTCCCTCCAAAGCTGCAGGTATGCTGGGCTCAGGCCACCTTCCATGTCCCAGAAATGAGTTCCAGACGTGAAGAAACAAGGACCCTCCCTGTTCCCAGCCAGGCCTTCCCAGGACAGAGGCCGTGAACTTGACCCCAGCACACGGGCTTGGCCTCCCTCGGGATGTCTTTATCCCTTCTCCAGAGGAGTAGGAAACGCAGACACCCCCAGGAGCTGAGAACCGACATTCTTTCTGCATACGGGGTACAAAGCGCTTTCAGAAATGTTATCTGGTCTGACTTTCCCTAGCCACCTCCAGAGGTGGGTGTCAGGACAACACCTGTTTTACAGGCACAGAAACTAGACTCACAGAAGTAAATGAGCTGCCCACGATCCCACAGCTAGTCAGTGGCAGAGCTGGAGCTAGAACCCAAGCCTCTCGCGCCAGCTCCGAGACACTTTGCACAGCACCATAATCCCCCTGGGCTTCTCCTGTTGCCACTGTCCTCCAAGGCCCATCTCAGGAGCTGCTTTTGGGACTCTCCCCCAGTTGCGCCCCAGATGTGACTGTCCCTCCATTTTCTGTGCTTGCTTTCTGCTCTGTGCTTACGCTGTTCGTGTCGCACTTATCACGCCATGTTGAAATGATTGGTTCCTACGTCCGTCTCCCCAGCTGCACTCAGAGCTCCTCAAGGTCAGGGATGGGTCCTTCTTATCCTGGATTGTGGCTTAAGCACCTAACAGCCCACATGGCACTTGTGCGTGGGTCAGGGGACAGAAGAGAGGGCCTGGGTGGATCTCACGGCTCTACAGAAGCGTAAAGGCTCGTCGCTGCCCATGCTGATGTTAGGACATGGTCCTGAGGACACACGTGTGGCTCTCCTGTCCCCAAAGGGCGGGGTGTGCCAGGCAGTTGTCCTGTCCAGAATGAGGGAGGACCCTGGCGTGGGCAACCCGTCGGGTAAAGATCAGACTACCCCAGAGAGCAGCTGCACTGAAGGGTCACCTGGCAGCCTGGTAACAAGTGAGACTTATGTGACCTTAGTCAGGACTAGTAGGTGCCAGGGAAAGCTGCACCAGGTGACATTGGGCAAAGCTTTGGCCTTAGCTTCCTCACCTGTCAAATGTAGATAATGCCACTTGCCCACATGCCATGGAAATACTGTGTCAGAAGCAAACGTGAATCTGGGAAACTGGAAGAAGACATGAAGTTCTGTGCGCTCTGCAAACATCAAGGTTTACTAGATGAGAAGGGACATTTTTCTAATCCCAGATCCCCTCGGTCCCCACAGTTCCTAGGAGATGAGTACACCTTTGTTCTCTCTCGCAATTGCAATCAATGCTTGCTATGTATGGTGGTTATGAATAGTATAGAATAATTTTATAGTTATTACAGAGCTTTATAGTTATTCCATACAGTCACCTGAACACCAAATTTAGGCAACATTGAACCATTGCTCCTAGAGGACATACAGGGTTAGGTTCCTGGGAGCCTCTGGTCACAATATTTTTGTCAACTGGTCAATGCATAACCTTGATGTATGTGTGTTTCTGTTTAAAGACACCTTATTTGATATATAGTTGATTCATTAACATCAAACTCACAGCCAACAGTGCTGTAACTCATGCCCCAAAGCAGCTCCCCTAACCCACGTGTTTTCTCTGCAAGGACGTCACAGCCTTCTTGCCCAGGAGAACACTAGACAGCACTTCAGCGTTACGCTTGGGGGCCGTTTTAAACGGCAAAATCATCAACAAAAAGCATGGAAATGCAAAAACGTGCCACTAACTAGACCTCAAAAAGAGACGCTTGTTTACGGTATGAGAGCTGAAAGGAGAAGGCAGAGCGGCGCCTTCTCAGCCGGAACACGCACGTTGGGTGACTCAGAATTTTCAGCACTCCGTGCACATCCACAAACGACTGTGAAAGCCCCGAGACTATTGATCTGGGGGTTGCAAATAAATTTTCGGGAGAAGGCAAATTTACAAGCACACACTCCATGAGTAATGAAGCTCAGTTACGCTGTTTCCCCCTCCTCCCCACCATGCACTTGCTACCCAGGTCTTCCTCTTTCAATTCCAGGAAACTCTTCTTCCCCCAGCTGCCTGGGCGCTAGCGGGCAGCCTGCGAGGGAGACCTGCGGGAGATGGAGAGGCAGGTCCCGCAGCCGGCGGGCAGCAACTTCCAGACCAGAGCGCGTGTGGCCCGATGGGGTCATCCCCTTCGTCATTGGGGGAAACTTCACAGGTGAGCGTGCCGCTGTGGGGCCCAGGGCACAGCCTGCATCCAGGCCTGGCCTTAGGGCAGCCCTGCCAGGCACAGAGACGTGGGTGCTCCTTCAGCTTGTCTGTCCACAAGTTCCTTTCGGGACAGTCGGCTCTTACAACGGCTGCAGCTCTTCAGCCGTGGGTGGCGTGGGCCCACCTGGGCACTGTGGCAGCCTGGCTTCCTTCCTCCTGGCAGGCAGCCAGAGGGCAGTCTTCCGGCAAGCCATGAGGCACTGGGAGAAGCATACCTGTGTCACCTTCCTGGAGCGCACTGATGAGGACAGCTATATTGTATTCACCTATCGACCCTGCGGGTGAGCAGGGAACCCCGGGCACCGTACCCTTGGCCATTGCCCCAACCCAGGGCACTGTCGCTGCCCCCAGCTGGGCACAGCCCTGGGTCCATCCATCCCCTCTTGCCGTGGGGCATCTCCCCAGGAACTGCCCCTGGATGTGACCCTGACCTCGGGCACGTAGCCTGGGCATTCAGCGCTCAGAGCCCTGCCCTCCCCTCTGCTCCCCTGCGCCCCGGCAGCCTGGCCCGGCCCCTGAGTGGATGCACTCCCCCAGCTCGGGACCGCCCCCCTGAGCTGGCCCCGCCCTCCAGGTGCTGCTCCTACGTGGGTCGCCGCGGTGGGGGCCCCCAGGCCATCTCCATTGGCAAGAACTGCGACAAGTTTGGCATCGTGGTCCACGAACTGGGCCACGTCATTGGCTTCTGGCACGAGCACACACGGCCCGACCGGGACCGCCACGTCTCCATTGTGCGTGAGAACATCCAGCCAGGTAGGCACCTCACCTCGGGGCCCACCTCGGTGGATGGCTCCTGCCCCAGCCCCCACCTCCAGGGCCCCTGGTGGCAGTGGGAGCCACTCCTTTGAGCCATCGCCGTGGGTCAGCTCAGTATTATAGTCCCAGCCGGCCGGGCCTCTCAGTGCTGCCCACAGCTGGGATCGATCCAGAGCCCATCCCCAGGGCATCTCCTCTGGCCGGGAGCAGCTCAGAGACCCCACGTCAGTTGTGGAGCTCCTTTGAGGCACTGGGACATCGTGGGCAGCCAAACCCAGGGGCTGGGGCATAGGGGGACACGTCCCATCCTGAATGCTGCCTCAGACCTGTCACTCCTGCTGTCCCCAGCTTCTGCCTGGTCTGTCCTCTAGGAGTTTTTCTCTCTCATTTCTCCTGGATGTCCCTGTCCCCTCCCTTCCTGTTCCCCCCTCTCTCACTTCTCACTGCTCCCTCTAGGCTGTGGTTCTAGAAATGGGTGCCTCCTTCCCATATTCCCTGAGCCTTCCGCCCCCCATTCCCAGGCCCTGTACTGCACAGGACTCTTCTAAAGACCCTCCCCACGCCCAGGGAGCCCCGCCCCTCGCCCGCCCCACAACCTCCTCCCGATCTTCCCAGGGCAGGAGTATAACTTCCTGAAGATGGAGATCCAGGAGGTGGAGTCCCTGGGGGAGACCTACGACTTTGACAGCATCATGCACTACGCCCGGAACACGTTCTCCAGGTGACACGGGCTGGGCCTCTGCCCTCTGCAGACTGCTCTCCTTCTGCCTCCCACTCATACTAGCCCACCTGCAGCGGCAGTGGCCGGGGACCAGAGTGGCCCTCTGGGTGGCTGCAGCCGCCAAGCAGAGGGTCCGTGGATGCTGCCCGCCCCGCTGTCCTCTTCCTCCGGTGGGTCTGTGGCAGGGCCCAGGCTATTTGCCCGCTGCAGTGTGCACCCAGGGCCCCAGCTGAGGAGGCTGAGGTCCCGCCGCTCTGTGAGCCAGGCAGTGCGGGGCAGCCCCAGCCTGTATCAGCTGGAGGGGGTGCATTTTTCTAACTGGTTCCCCAGAGGGAGCATCCTTTGCTAATTGGCCTGCCTTCTTGTAATTGGCTAATTTGCACATGGCCTGGCCCCACCCCCAGCTCCCAAGCACACCCTCCTGACTTACCCCCTGCCTGGGTTCCCAGAAGTCACAGCCAGAGCTCCCCAGGGTAGGAAGTGCAGCCTCCCCTCCTGGGCTGTCTTTCCCACGCCTGGCTCTTTCCTCATCCCCTGCCTGCCCCAGACAGCGCCCCCCCGCCCCCCGTGCTCCCACCACATCCACTCTTCCTGCCGCAGACCTGCGGGAGCGGAGACCAAGGCAGGGCGATGAGGTCACTCCACGCCCACACCCACGGAGCCCTCCTTACCCACCGAGTCCCACCCCACCCCCCGCCGTGTTCCACCAGCTGGGTGTGAGTCAGGGGCCCTGGGGAGGGGAGGACTGCCTGCTTCTTCTCCTCCTGCCCCTCCCAGATGGAAACAGCCAGGATTTAGCAGGAACTGGGGGCACAGGAGACACTGATGGGCTGAGGGCTGGTGGGGCTGTCCCCAGGGTCTGCTCTGGTGGAACCTGCCCTTTGTGTCCATCAGATGTAGCCTATGACAGCAGGGTGAGGACCCGGCCCTGGGCAGTCCTGAGAGCTCAGCCAGGGCAGAACTGGCACCAGGGGCTGCACCAGAGGGCTGGGTGGGGCTGGAGAGGTGACTCCTAGGGGTGTGTAGCTCCCCTGGGGCTGGCGTTGGGACCAGCCTAAGCTGGGACCCCAGTGGGACCCCAGAGCATCCTGGGCCTGCGTCCCTGACCTCCCAAAGCGTTCCAGGGGCTCCCCCGGCTCCGTGGTGTGGCTGCCACGGAGCAGGGTGGCTGCTGGTCAGTGGGCAGCATAATGACAGGGTGCGATGTCTCCACCCGTCCCTGACCCTGCTGAGGAATGTCTGGGCTCTGGCAGGGTCGCCACCTATGGGTGCAGACAGGCCCGCCGCCCCGCCCTTGCCCACCTACCCTCAGACTCACTCTCTCCTCCCTCTCCCTCCTCAGGGGCATCTTCCTGGACACCATTGTCCCCAAGTATGAGGTGAACGGGGTGAAACCACCCATCGGCCAGAGGACCCGTCTCAGCAAAGGGGACATTGCCCAGGCCCGCAAGCTCTACAAGTGCCCAGGTTGGGGCAGGGAAGGGGCAGGCGGAGGGCAGGGCCTGAGGGAGGCAGAGGCCACCAGAGGGTTACAGCTGCCCATCTTCGAGGATGGCATTGGGGGGAGGGGACACCAAGGGAGGGGCCATGTCCAAGTTAAGGAACCAAATTAGGGATCAGGTGTGGTGACACACCGGGCCACCCTCTTTTGAGGGTCCAGTAGCAAGTGTGAGCGTGATGGCCTCGGGGACAGAACGGGGAGAACAGAGCAGTTCCGGGGAGGGCGTGGCATGGAGGCCCACCACAGGAGCTTGACCTTAACTCTGGAACCCATGTTGCCTTGACAACAGGGCATCGTTACCCTGGCAGCACCAGGCCGGGAGGTGGGGTGGTGTGTGCATGGATGTGAGCAGGAGGGGGTGGATCTTAAAGGGGCAGAACCGTCACTGACAGCCCCCCCTTCAGCCGTTCTTGTCTCCCCCAAGGGATGTCAGGGCTCAGGGGTGGGGGAGGCAGAAGGTGAGGGGCTGGGGGCCTGCAGCACCTGCCGCCAGCTGCCCAGTCATTCCCTTTCCTTGACAGCCTGCGGAGAGACCCTACAGGACAGCACGGGCAACTTCTCTTCCCCCGAGTACCCCAACGGCTACTCCGCCCACATGCACTGCGTATGGCGCATCTCGGTCACGCCTGGGGAGAAGGTAACTGCCGTCTTGGGCCTCTGAGCCTCCCCTCCTCTGCCAGGACCCCGCGAGGAGCAAAGCATATCTCCTCCCGCAGTGGGGGTTGCCCTGGGTGCCGGTGACCTCCCTGGTTAGCGTAACCCATCAAGCCCACAGGTCCGCAGTGCGGAGGGGCCCCCGGCAAGCCACGGCCTCCACCCGTGCTTGTAAATCAGCGCCGATCTGTACGTAGCACGCTCTGTGCGCGCTTACTGCGCAGGTCTGTTTCGATCATCCAGTTCTCCTTGAGCGCTTTTCTCAGTGCTTTCCATACAACACCCCTCTTAATTCTTTTTTTTTGTTTTTTTTTTTTTTTGAGACAGAGTCTCACTGTGTTGCCTGTGCTAGAGTGCCGTGGCGTCAGCGTAGCTCACAGCAACCTCAAACTCCTGGGCTCAAGCGATCCTCCTGCCTCAGCCTCCCAAGTAGCTGGGACTACAGGCATGCGCCACCATGCCCGGCTAATTTTTTCTATATATATTTTTAGTTTTCCAGCTAATTTCTTTCTATTTTTAGTAGAGACGGGGTCTCGCTCTTGCTCAGGCTGGTCTCGAACTCCTGAGCTCAAACAATCTGCCCGCCTCGGCCCCCCAAAAGTGCTAGGATTACAGGCGTGAGCCACCGCGCCCGGCCCCCTCTTAATTCTTATAGCCACCCCATGTCTTCTTTTTACAGATGAGGAAACTGGGGCACGGGGAGGTTAAGTTACTTGCCCCAGGTCACACAGCTGACAGGGAGTGAGGGGGATTTGAACCACTCCCAGGACTGGGTTGGGTCCCAGCCTTGCCCTCGGCTCCCTTCCTGTCTTGTCAGGGCTTGGGCTGGAGCTCTGACAATTAAGGAACGGTTAGGGCACCATGCAGATGCCTCCAGCGGGGTTATCCCGACGACGGTCTCCTTCCCACCCCTCCTTCTTCTACTCACGCCAGGACCCCCCAGTCTTTGCTATGTGGGCCTGATTTTCTGAGCCCGGCTCTCTCCCCTGGCACCCCCTTTCTCCTCCCCCTACCTGTCACCTGCTGTGTACGTTCTGATCTGGAGAAGAATCTCAGCCTCCACCTTCCCTCTCACCTTGTGGGAAGCTCCTCCTTCTCACACTTGCTGCCACTGTGGGGCTGGCTTTGGGCAAACCATGGAGTTGGGTAGAGCTGTCTCCATCTTCATGGTCTAGCTCAGATCTCGCCTCCTCCAGGAAGCCTTCTCTGCCTGTTACTTGTTGGCAGCAAGCAAGGTGGACGCTGGGCACGGGGAGGGCCCCCGAACCTGTTTGGTCCAGTCTCCCACTGCGTGGTCGATTAGCCCTGTTTGAATACCTAGGGTGACGGGGGGCTCACTGCTTTCAGAATATTCCATTCTGTTCTCTGACCAGCTCTTAATGTTACAAAGTCTCCTCTTCTCCCTGAAACCTCTCAATTGCCTCAGTACTTCCGTCAAGAGCAATTCAAAATAACTCAACTCCCTTTCCCATGTCAGCCCTCCTAATGTGGAAGGGCCAATCTCATGGCTTCTTAGATCTGTCCACGGGTTTTTCACATGGCGTCTGGGCCTCTCCACCAACCCTGGACCTTCCGTATGCTTCGTATTTTTATTGTTCCCGAGAGTGAGCTATGAGACTTTATTTCCCTTGGTTAGAACATGATAGTTAAGGTATTAGCGCAGCCTCAAGCTGGATTCGATTTTATCATTGGTTGCATCATTCATTCCGACTTCTCTCTCGAGATCATTTTGAATCAGCATCCTACCTCCACCAGGTGGCCATCCGTCTTACGTCTGCCGTGAGTTCGTGTGATAAGCACGTCTTCTGGGTCTTCACCCTGGTCTTTTTTTGTTTTGTTTTGTTTTTAGAAAGAGTCTTGCTCTGTCACCTGGGCTAGAGTGCTATCGTAGTACCATGGTGTCATCCTAGCTCACAGCAACTTCAAACTCCTGGGCTCAAGTGATCCTCCTGCCTCAGCCTCCTGAGTAGCTTGGACTACAGGAGCATACAACCACGCCTGGCTAATTTTTTGTAGAGACGGGGTCTCACTCTTGCTCAGGCTGGTCTCGAACTCCTGACCTCTAGCGATCCTCCTGCCTCGGCCTCCCAGAGTGCTAGGATTACAGGCATGAGCCACTGTGCCCAGCCTCATCCTGGTCTTTGATCAAAATGTTGGACCATACACCTGCCAAAGCAGATCCAAGATCTCCCTCCAGACGGGCATTGATCCGTTAATCTACAGGCTTTGGGCACAGTTATTCTACCAGCTGTGACGCCACTTAACGTCATTACCATTCAGGCACAGGTCACTGCCTGTTGACAGAGAGACGTGTTCCTTAGAGACCACACCTTTGTCATCTTTCTCTGGCCCAGGAAGAGGTTAATAAATGACCAGCACTCAAGATGGACCACTTACCAAATTAAATCCACTGTTCCACTAGTTGATAAAATCCCTTTTCAAAAGGAAGACAAATTTGTTTGACATGCCTTGTTTCAAGTGAACCCAGACTGGCTCCTAGTAATCAAATGTTTCTTTTCTAAACGGTCACAGACCATCTGTTTAATTGGAGATCGTCATTCAGTTCACTGGTTTGGAATTCCCAGAATCCACTCCTGACCCCCTGCCCAGCACACACACGCCCTTTGAAGACTGGGAAAGCTATTGCTCCGAGTTCTCAAGATTACACACGCTGATCACATCTGCAAGTTATTTCACTGTCTCTGATGTCATTTGTGAGCCCAGAGACAAATGCCAATTTAAAGAGGTGCTCACCGGCTCTCCGCCTTCTACATTACTGTGCTTCTATTTCCCTTCCAAACGATGCTCGTTTCTATTTGTTGTAATTTGAAGATCATTCTCACATACGACAAGATTTTTATTGAGTTGAGTGATCTGTCATCTCTCTCAGTTGATGTTCTACTTTCTTCCCTGAAAAGTGAACCCCTCCCTCCTTGATCTTCTTGTTCTTAATCTCACTTAAAAACTGCAATGCCGACTGGGCGTGGTTCTTCACGCCTGTAATTCCAGCACTTTGGGAGGCCCAGGCAGGAGGATCACTTGAGCCCAGGAGTTGGAGGCTTCAGTGAGCTGCGATTGCGCCACTGCAGTCCAGCCTGGGTGACAGAGTGAGACCAAATCTCTTAAAAAAAAAAATTGCAGTCCTTTTTGCTGTTTTATACTGGCCCTGCCCTCCCATCTTCCTTCATCCCTCTCCTGAGGGTCCTCATGACTCTAGCCTTTGGAAATCTCACCCATAGATAATATTAATAATAATAACTAACATGCCTGTAATCCCAGTGTTTTGGGAGGCCAAGGCGGGAGGATCACTTGAGGCCAAGATTTCCAAATCAGCCTGGGCAACATAGCAAGACCCCATCTCTACAAAAAATTTTTAAGAAATTAGCTGGGTGTGGTAGCGCACGCCTGTAATCCCAGCTACTCAGGAGGCTGAGGTGGGAGGGTTGCTTGAGTCCGGGAATTCGAGGTTGCAGTGAGAGATGATCGCATCACTCACTGCTCTCCAGCCTGGGTGACAGAGTGAGACCCTATCTCTAAAAAAAATAATAACAATAATAATTAACCATTATCCAGCAAACGATCGAGCAGGCATGTGTTAAATTCTTTGCGTGTGTTATATCTTTTATTTAGCACAGCAGCATTTCAGGCCAGGTACCAATGTTATCCCTGTTTTGCATGTGAGAAAACAGACCTGGAAAATTTCAGTAACTTGCCCAAGATGACATAGAACCGGATGATGGCACAAAAGTCTATGATTGCAATACCATGTGTGTTCTAACGCCCTGCTGTACTTCAATAGTTACTTTAGTGCTCCTCCACGAACCCGTGTGCCTACTATGTGCCCGGCACTGGGCACATAGGTTGTCCAGGTGCACACGACAGTCCCTATCCCCGAGGAGCGTGGAGCCACGAGCAGGGCTGCTTTCTCCCCCGTTCAGGAGCTTTACTCAGCTGGCAGGGGTATGGCAGCTCGGTCAGGGTCAGTGTCCTTCTCTGCTGTTCTTGGCTGACAGGGGCTGGCCCTAGTCTCGCTGGCAGACACATGGCCTTGCCCCAGGAGCCTCCCTGTGCCTCGGGCCCTCTCCTTACACCATTCCCAGAAACTCCCATCTTTTTCAGGCGCCTGCCTGGAGCCGCAGGGAAAGAAGTGGGCTAGGGATAAAAATTCCAGATCGCTCCGTGCATGGTTGTAGAAACCCATAAAGTAAAAACGTGCATGAAGCTGTAGAGTTGAATCCCGGATGGCACAAGCTTCCAAAGGCCTGCAGAGTCAGGAAGCCCAGAGAGACTGGTGGCGTAGAATCACAGTGGCCACTCCGTGCTTAGGCACCTTCCACGCACGATCTCATTACGCCCCACAACACTTTTACAGCCTCGGTGCTGTTATCCTGCTGTGTAGCCGTATAGTTGAGGCGTAAAGCACTTGGGAAAATCTGCCCAAGTGCACACGGGCAGTAGCAGTAAAACCGCATTCAGACTCCAAAGTCTATGGTCTCTCAACAGTAAACCTTAAATAAAGCCACCTGGGTTGGCAGATGGACTTTGACATCTATTTTGGCAGCTGAGAGGTTGTTTTTCAGTTGCTTCCAGTTCAGCTCGCTGCCAGACGCGTGAGCGGCAGCTACAGCTCATCTTGTACAGTTACGCGTGTCGTGGGCACGCCAAGCAGGGCAGGGGCCCCTCTGAAAGCTGCCTCTGGGGTCCCCCGAGTCTACACTCATGTAATGAGGGGCTGATGTAATCTTTACACAGGTTAGTTTAATTCCCCTGAGCCCTGTGCGGCAGATATTCTTATCATGACCCTCTTACAAATAAAGAAAGGCAGGCACAGAGTTCGACAGCGTGCCTGAGACCGCGTGGCAAGGTCAGCCTGGAGGCAGACGTGAGTCACCGAGTGGCTCCTGCCCTGGGAGGAGCAGCGAGGTGTCCTTTCTGCCGGCCCCTGCTGCCATGCAACACTTCCTGGCAGGGCATGCCAGGAGACTCTACACCCCGTATTTCATTTAGTCCCCCCAGCTCCCCAGTGGCATCATTTTGATCACCTCTAGTTTTTCGACAAAGACATTGAGGCTCAAGGAAGCTGAGCCGCAGGCCCCAAGTCAGCAGCCAGGAAGTGGTGGAGCTGGCCAAGTTTGCTCTGGCAAAGGGCAGTGCCCCCGACACCAGAGCCCAGCTGTGTCCACGTGACAAGTCGGCACAGCTCTTAATTAGACACCTCCAGTCTCAATATAGCCACTGCTGCACCTCCTGGTAAGATGCCCCAACCGCCAGCACAGGTATCTTCCTCCGGAGTGAGGTGACCTCTAGTTCCTCCGCCTCTTAGGACGTCTTGGGTGGGCCCTTCGGGGTTCCGCCTGCTGGGCGTGGTTTCTTCTTCAGTGGGTCTGAATTCATCCTCCCTGGGCAGAGCCAGGGTTGCTTCTGAAGATGAAAGGGAAGTGGGCGCGTGTTCTCAGCGCACAATTGGTTGGCAGGCCCTCGTGCCGTAGTGGCAAAGGGTGGAAGCTTAGGAGCCGGAGTGCCCCCTCTCAGCCCTCTGCATCCTCTCCATCCAGCAACTCTTGTCAAGGTATTTTTGTTGTTCATTAGATATAACGATAACATGTGTGTTGTAACATATTTGAACAATCTGGAAATGCATAAAGTAAAAAGTGAATATTCTCCCCTTGATCCTCCTCCTAATCCCACTCGTCAGAGGGAACCAAGCCTCGGTAACACTTTGGTGTGTCCTTCCAGATCCTTCTAGGGTGCACATATATGTGAGCGTGTGTGTATGTGTGTACGTGTAAACATACAAGGCAAAAAGGAATTGTATGTGCACATATGTGGTCTTCTGCAACACGCGGTGTGCTCGACAACGAATCGTCGTCATTCTCCATGTCAGCACATGTAGCTCTATCTGTCATGCTACGGCTGCGTAGAATTCCACCTTCTCGGTTTCCCTTAATTTATTTATTCGGTTGCCCCCGAAAGTCTGTATTGATGGATGTTTGATTTAAGTTTTCCTAAGTTTTCATTATTATAAAAATGCTATAATAAATATCTTTAAATGTACATCTTTACACACACCTGGAAAAGTATATCTGTAGAGTAGATTTCCAAAAGCAAAATTCTGTTTAAGAAATGAAGTACCTGCTACATGCCATGTGCGGAGGACTCCACAGAAAATTAAACAGAATCCCTGTCCTCCTGCAGCTTACATTTTGGTGCAGGGTAGAGGAGAGACAATAAACAAACAAGTAAATGCGCAGTAGGTCAGATGGCGGTGAGTGTTAGGGAGGAAGTCAGCAGTGTGCGGCGGGGAGGGGTACTGCTTCATGTGGGATGGCCGGGGAAGGCTCCATTCACGCTGGAGGAGAAACTGGCAGGAAGCGAGGGGACACACCAGGCAGGTAGCTGGGAAGAGCTTCAGGGCAGGAAGTGCAAAGGCCCTGGGGTAGGAACAGGCTTGGTGTGTTTGAGGACCAGCAAGGTCAATGTGGCCCAAGCCAAGTAGGCAAGGAGGAGAGAGAATGGGGCCAGATGATAAATGGCCTTCAAGGGCATGGTGAGGACTTGGGATTTTACTCTGGGTCATGTGCCTTAAAGGATTTTGGACAGAAGGGAGATGTGATCCAACGAGCTCCATAGGAAGAGCTGGAACAGATTTGCAACCTCAGTGTTTCAAAATGCCAGGACTTTAACAAGAATAATAACTGTCAAAGATGACGATGAACAGTCATCGAGAGTAACGTCTAGTACACTTTGCAAAAGCATGATCTTACTTCGTTATATCTCTGATCACTCTGATCACAGAGTATCACAGAAATTGAGACTATGGAGGGGGCGCACGATTCCCGACGCAGCCAGGGTGAGCACAGTATTGGTGTGTGGCCGAGCAGGGACAGAGGGGGGATAGAAGAGGTCACGGACGTGAACAGCCAGGACGTGGGAAGGACGTCTGGGTGGATGCGGGCGTCCCCAGGCATTCCGACGGGCCCGTGTCAGGGTGGCCGGGACCCAGGAGCTCTTCCCTGCCCGGCCACAGCTCTGAGCCTGGCTGCAGACAGCAGCTGCTAGCGCCCGCCTTGGCATGTTTCATCGTGGCCTCTCCTCTGTCTGCCACTAACTCCCCAGGAAGGCACACCTCCTGTCCCCGTCCCCAGCAGGGAACCCGCTGTCACAGAACGGGAGACCCCTCAGCCGTCCAGGGTGCGCTGCGCACGCCTCGCAGGTCACCGCAGACACTTCCTTGAAGTCCCTGCTTGTTGGAGCTCTGCACACACAGCAGGCTTTGGGGTTCGCTCTGGAAACCACCAAGGAAGTGGTTTCCCGCCTGGGAAGTGCGCTCTCTCCTCTAAAAGGCCCGTCTGCTGAGAGAATTGGCCCTTACCAAGGTGCCACCCGTTCCTCCAGCATCACGTGAACACTCGGCGTGCTGAGAGCCTGACACGAGGCGCTTAGAACATACAGTGCCTGTCCCCAGCAAGCGCTGTGTCAGCTGTGTCAGGGCAGGGGCTCCTGTCCCCATTCTAGACGCAGCTGAGGTCGGGAGGCTGGGTGGTTTGCCCGAGGACTCGCAGCAGGAAGTGCAGAGCCGAGGTTCGGCCCGGGCTGGGGGACCGGAGTCTGAGGTTTCTCACGAGTGTGTCTCGTCCCTTATCCTAAGCTCCCTGAGGACAGGATTCGGATCCGGTGTCCCCGCAGCAGTCAGCCTGCCCCTGCCCGAGTCGGTGCTCAGTGAATACGTGATGACCGGGGACCCGGCCTGTCTTCCCGCTGCCTCTCCTGCTGCACCCCTCGTTCCCATTTCAGACGCCCCAGTGCCCTTGTGCCGCCCTGGGTCCTCCCTGTCACTGAGGAGACCTGTTCCCTTTACGTAGATCTGTGGGGTCTAAGTTGACGACGCGGAGAGCTGGAGCTGGCGTTTGAGCCAAAGCGATGGCTCCTCGCTGGGGGAGCGGTGCTGCGGGACCCCCGGGCTCTCGTGTGTCTTGCGAGGGGAACAGAGAGGCCGTGCCCGCAAGGACTGGCCCGGCCATCTGGGGACAATGACCGTAACTGGCAGATGACTGGGGAGGAATGTCGTGGCTGGGCCAGGAGCTCCTTTTCGGAACCCGCTAACTCTCATGATGGTGACCCGCCTAGCGTGAGGCGGTCAGTGGTTGTGGGGCTGGCGGGGGGCCGGCCAGTGTGGGGCACAGCGTGACCCTCTTCCCGCCCCCTCGCCCCCAGATCATCCTGAACTTCACGTCCATGGACCTGTACCGCAGCCGCCTGTGCTGGTACGACTACGTGGAGGTCAGAGACGGCTTCTGGAGGAAGGCGCCCCTCCGAGGTAAGGGCACTCGCCCACCCCGCCTCCTCCACGGCTGGTCCTTCTAAGAACTACCCTCACCACGCTCTCTTCCTCCTCCTCCGGGGCCCAGTCCTTGGCCAGGGGCGACATCCTGGCACGGGAACCAGGAGTCCTGGTGGAGGCTTCTCTAACTTAGCCGTGTGACATTGAGCAAGTCCCGTCCCTGATCCGGACCTCAGAGTCCTCAGTGCAGGCTTCCGGCCGTCCCTCCAAGGGTGGCTGTCACTCTGTGGGTGCAGGGAATCATAGGAGCTGCTGGAGAGAGCCGGACAGACTGTTCTGTGCACCCCCACGGCCTCAGGCTCTCCTCCTCACCTGGGCCATTGTGGAGGCACCCCCATTTTTTCTGCCTGCAAGGTTCTGGCTGTCGGTGCCCACAATGCAACCTGGCTCAAAAAGAGACTCGCTGTAAATCTACCAGCCCTTCTCTTAGCTCACTGTAGATGCTGCATAGCCGTGTAGCGGCCCGGCCTGGTCTGCACGGGATACTTTATCCCCGGTAGTGGGGGGCGTTGGGGGCTGCCTCAGTGGGAGATAAATAAATGGGTCAAAACTGCAGGACAGAAGGTGCTTTAATGAACCTAGAATTAGGGCAGAGGGTGGCAGGTGATGCCAGAGGGGGTCTGCGTGAAGCCTGAGGAGCTGTGTGATTCTCCTCTGAGCTGGACACGACCCCAGGGGGCTCAGGGCTGCTCTTTAGTGGTAGAGCCTTTGCCGCACAGCCGGCGCCCAAAGCAGCCTGACAAACTCTCGCTCACTCTGTTTGATATTCCAGGATTCCTTTTTGGTCGCCCAAAGCAGCTGTCATTACAACACTTCCTCCTGCAGACGTGTTAGCGTATCCAGGGTTGCAGTTGCTTTTTCATAACTTACATTCCTCGGCCAGCACCCTCTGTCCCTTGCTGGAAGTTGGGAAACACCCAGCCTTATTAGGAACACACAAATCATCCCAAATCAATTCTTGACTACAAAGAATTCCACAGATGGCCAGCCTCACCCATGTGTGTTGACTTTTGTTGGTTTTTATTTCAAAAGGGACCTTTCCCTTTTTTTAAAAAAATAAACTGTATGAAACAGTTAACTTTAACGTGAATTGTGCATGTACAATATACAAATAATTCTAAGCATCGCTCACAGGGATTTGGATTTGGACTGACTTCTGGTCCCTTCAGGAAACCCTTAGCCAAAAGGCTCTGTCAAAGGGGACATTTTTGGACCCAGTCACCAGATGCTGGGATTTATTTGGGATCCTGGGGCATCCCCTGCCTTTGAGCAAATAAAAACACGTCTGTGAGAGCAGTTCGTAACATGCAGAGAAAGCCGTGTTTGTTTCTGGTTATTTCTCGCATGGAGACCAAATAAGAAAAGTTAAGTAATGATGGTTATATACCTTTAGAAAGGTAAATAAAAGATGTGTATAGTCGGATATATGAAGATCCGCCTTTTCTCCTAGAAGCAGACTCATGTCCAACCCTCAAGTGGTCTCTGGCTCTTCAAAGCCAAGTTGGACCTTGGACCAGATGGAAGCCAGGTGGAGGGGGTGCAGTCTTGGGGCTGAGTGCAGGAGAGTGGCCACACACCAGGGCCCGAGCGCCGGAGCCTTCTGGAGAGGTGGGGCTTCTCCAGGGACGGGCTCCGGGCTCACGGCTGCTCCGTCCACACTGTCTGTGCAGGCCGGTTCTGTGGGGGCAAACTCCCCGAGCCCATCGTGTCCACCGACAGCCGCCTCTGGGTTGAATTCCGCAGCAGCAGCAACTGGGTTGGAAAGGGCTTCTTCGCAGTCTACGAAGGTACTGAGGAGGGGCGCGGGGCGGGGGTGAGTCAGGTACGAGGTCCCTGGACATCCTAGAACGAGCCCCTCCTGGCACCCAAGGGGCAAGGTCGTGGGTCTGCAGAGGGAGCGTGGGATTGGCGGGGGCTGGGGCGGGGGCAGCGGGAAGCCAAGGGGGTGTGGGCGGGCTGGAGGAGTGACCAAGCGCCCTTCCTGCCTCACCCTGTGTCCCCAAAGCCATCTGCGGAGGTGATGTGAAAAAGGACAATGGCCACATACAATCACCCAACTACCCAGACGACTACCGGCCCAGCAAAGTCTGCGTCTGGCGGATCCAGGTGTCCGAGGGCTTCCACGTGGGCCTCACGTTCCAGTCCTTTGAGGTGGGTCAGAGTCCCTGTGTCCCAGTACCTGAGTCCCCCACCCCTTGACAACATCCCCCCAGTCTCTGCCGGCCCCGGGGAGTGGGTCCCTGGCAGCCGGAGCCCCTTCCGCTGATCGAGCCCCGACCCCCAGATCGAGCGGCACGACAGCTGTGCCTACGACTACCTGGAGGTGCGCGACGGGCACAGCGAGAGCAGCACCCTCATCGGGCGCTACTGCGGCTACGAGAAACCCGACGACATCAAGAGCACGTCCAGCCGCCTCTGGCTCAAGTTCGTCTCCGACGGGTCCATTAACAAAGCCGGCTTCGCTGTCAACTTTTTCAAAGGTGCCGCCTCCCCTGCCTACCCCGGTGGCCAGTCCTTCTCCTTCCTTCCTTCCTCACTCGCTCCTTCCAAGCAGACCCGCCGAGGCACACAGGTGCCAGCGAGACCCTGGGCCTGCCCTGAAGGAGCTCGGGGCTGGCTGGGGAGACGGGGCCACCCCGTGAGTACAGGCAGGACGTGCTGTCGAAGCTCAGGGAGGAAGCAAGGCAGGTGGATACCGGGCAGGGTTTTCTCCCTGAGCCTCAGTTGCTCATCTGCAAAATGGGCACAGTAACAGTCCCTTCGTCACAGGCTGCGTGCAAGGATTGAAGGAGAAATGAAAGGAGGGTCCTCAGTCAGGGAACGGCACACAAGAGGCATCAGGAAATGGTAGTGGCCACCAGCTCAGCCCGTGTGCTCGGAAGGAAGGCTTTGTGGGGTCCGCCGTGAGGTTCCGAGCAGTCTTGGAGGGCCGGCTGGGGCCTCGGAGCTGAGTAGACAAGTGAGGCTCACTGCCGACTTCCCCAGCTGCATTAATTAGGGTGAGGGGTGGTCACAGGAAGCCTGAGGGACCCTGGACTTGACCCTCAAGCAGAGGCAGAAAGAGGACCCAAGCCCCAGCCTGGAGTCTGTGACACCCTTTCCTCCCACCGCAGAGGTGGACGAGTGCTCTCGGCCCAACCGCGGGGGCTGCGAACAGCGCTGCCTCAACACCCTGGGCAGCTACAAGTGCAGCTGCGACCCTGGGTACGAGCTGGCCCCGGACAAGCGCCGCTGTGAGGGTGAGTGCCCCCAGCCTGCCTCCGATCCCGTCTCCTCCCCAGCCCCGGCCCCCCAGCTGAGATTTCTTCCGCCCCTGGACAGACCCCTTCCTGAGAAAGCTGGAAGGATACCCTGGCACTCTCCGTAATTCACAGATGAGAAATGCATTTTACGTGGCAACCTCCAAGAGTATGCTGTTACCAGACGTGACGCACTCTGGCTTGGGTTTTTTTTTTTTTTCATTCTTATTCATTTTTTAATAAATGCTGATCTTGACTTGCTGATCGATGTCACCACCCACCAGACGGTTACGAGTCACAATTTGGAGACCACTGTTGTTGGACAGGCACTGGGCTTCAGCCTCTCTGTGCGCACTCCCGAGATGCTGGTGCAGCACCCCCAGGCTCCAGCTCACTGTGCCCATCTTGCCGCACCCCTGAGTTCCCGTGCCTGCCAGGAACGCCCCGCTCCTGTCCCCGTATAGGCTCACCTCTGAAGACAAGCACCTCACCCTGCCTCTCTCAGTCTGTCCCTTGGGGACCAGACACAGGCCCCCAGGCTGTGGAAGTCCACAGTGCCCCCATCCCCTCCTTACTGCACCCCACCCCCAGCAGGGACCCCGCCACAGATGATGCCACCTCTCTTGTCCCCCAGCTGCCTGTGGCGGATTCCTCACCAAGCTCAACGGCTCCATCACCAGCCCCGGCTGGCCCAAGGAGTACCCCCCCAACAAAAACTGCATCTGGCAGCTGGTGGCCCCCACCCAGTACCGCATCTCCCTGCAGTTTGACTTCTTCGAGACGGAAGGCAATGACGTAAGTGCCACCAGGGGCTGAGGAGGGATGGGGAGGTGTGGGGTGTGGCGCTTGGCTTGGGTGCTTCCTACCCTTCGAGAGGTCCAGGCAGAAATGCCGTGTGGATGTCGAGGGGGAGAGACTGTTCCCAATTCGGGGAGGTACCGCAGGCTCGGGGGCAGGGCTCGGAGGCCAGGGGGGCTTGTGGCAAGTGGGGTGAAGGATATCGAGTCAGGGAGGGCTGTGCGGAGAGGGAAGGCTTGGGGCGGGCTTGGGTGTGCGCGGGGACCATAGGAGGCTCCAGGGCGGGGACTGAAGGGCTAAAGGATCTGCAGAAGAGAGAGCGCCCCCAGGGTGGGAGTGGTCTGGGGGGCTTCCTGGAGGAGGCAGGCCTGAGCTGGGCTCCCCTGCAGGTGTGCAAGTACGACTTCGTGGAGGTGCGCAGCGGACTCACGGCCGACTCCAAGCTGCACGGCAAGTTCTGTGGCTCCGAGAAGCCCGAGGTCATCACCTCCCAGTACAACAACATGCGCGTGGAGTTCAAGTCCGACAACACCGTGTCCAAAAAGGGCTTCAAGGCCCACTTCTTCTCAGGTAACCCCGGACTCCCCGGCTCCCGGCCCCGCCTCCCCTCGGAGGACGGGGCTCCCCTTCTGCCCGCCCCAGCGCTCCCGGGCACCCACGGGCAGAGTCTGCCCCCTGCTTCGCCCCACCCCCTCCCGCGCAGGCCAGGCCCTCCGGCATCTGAGTCCCTTGTTCTTGAGACCCCAGGGCTATAACGCCCGGGCCTGAGGACGGGCGGACACAAGCACACAGAAGTGAAGGAGAGGGCGTCCCCGGTGTCAGGAGCCACGCGGGCCGAGGCTGGTCCTGAGAACAGGGAGTTCAGTGTGGCCGAGAACACGGGGTGGGTGGAGGAGAGGAGGGCGTTTGCCTTGGACCACGTGGGGGCAGATTCTCTGGCGGCGGCCTGACTTCTAATCAGACCCTGCACAAGCCAAACAGGTTCATGCCGGGGCCTTCAGAAACAGGAGTCGCACCCCCTTCCTCCTGTACCAAAGCCTCCGGACTCCCCCTCGGCCCGCAGGCGGGGTCTGCATGCCGTCAGCCTGCATACACTGAGAGCTGCCCCACGGGAGGCCCCGGCCCAGTCCCTCGGCCTCATCTGACCCTTTGCTAGCCCCGTCGTCGGGTGGGCTACGTGGTAGCCAGCAGCGCCCTGCCCAGCCTCTCTGAGCTAGGCCTCTGCGGGGGGTGGTCCCGGGACACCCCTCCCTGCCCTGCGTGGTGAACCCTTCAGTCCATTGCCCTGGGATGAGGCCATAGGAGGCTGGTGGTCCTCCAGGGGCGGCAGGAGCTCCGTGGAGTAGAGCGTTGGGGACGGCGGGAGGTCGGCGGGCTGGCCAGAGCAGGTGGTGTCATGGAGGAACAGCCTGGGGCTCCTCACCCCATCACGCCCGGCGGGCCAGACGGGGGCGGGCAGGAAGGCAGGACGCCCATGGCCGAGTCCACGCTGCCTTCCTTTTCCCCCCTTCGCCCAGGCTCCTGCATCCTCGAGCCCCCCATGTGGCCGCCCTGCACCCCGCCTGCCCCACCTGGATGCGTGCACCTGCCCCCGTGCACTGGTCCCCCGCTTGGCACTGCCAGCCACCCTGCTCTGCTTAAAGTGCCCCGTTGACCTTCTGCCCACAGCCCCCGGCCACTGCTTGCTGAGACCCTCCCCTGCAATGCCAATCCCTCTCTTCCCTGCGCCCACCTGGGACTCCCACGAGGTGCTCACCAGAGGGCTGAGGGGATGTAACACCTGCTGGGGGTGGGGGCTCCGCCCCGGGGAAACCATTACCTGCTTACTCTCGTCTCTTCCTGCCCTTCTGTTGCTCCAGTCTTGGAGGAGGCGGGGGACCGACACTCACAGCTGTCAGGCCTGGAGTTACTGCCCTCCTCCCTCACCCTCTGCACAACACCATGCCCATCCCACCCTCATCCCTGCACAGAGACACACACACACATGCACACGCACACGCGTGTGCACACACATTGATTGCCCCATCGCACGAGAGAGCCGCAGAGGACCCCCACCAGTGGGCATCCAGGTTCAGCCCTCAGGGCCTGGGGCATCTGACTGTGGCCCCCCCAGGAGGGGGGCTGTTTGGACTTTTGGGACACCCATCGAAGAGACCCTAAGCCAAGAAGGAGAAGAAACAGCCTGAAGACCTCCGGTCTGACCCCAGCCACCTTCCGGGGCATTTGGGCACTGTAGGGTGAGTGCCATCTCCTTGCCTGGGCCCGTGCCACCTCCCGCCCTGCCCCTCCCGCAGCCTGCTCCCCTGGCTCCGAGGGGAGGCTGCCCACACCTGCCCCCGAAGCTGAAGCAGCCTTCCTCAGGACTCGCCTTCCCTCATTCATTCATTCATTCAGCCATTCACTTAGCCAATCACTCATTCATTTGGCAAGTAATTATTTTACCCCTACTATGTGCCAGCCACTGGACCAGGTATTTGGGGTGCAAATACAAGGAGGGAGTGGGGATCAGAACATGTCAGGGAAGTCTTTGCTCAGTCCACGAGCTGGGCCCCCTGATGCTCCCAGCACAGCCACTGGCCAGGACCCCCAGGATGGGTCATGGGGTGCCCCTACCCGCACATTCCTGCAAGGCTGCTGCCCTCCATCAGGCCCCTCTGATGTGGTCACTGAGCACAGCCCTTGGGAAGGACTTGGGGCCTCCACCTCTTGGCCCTGGGTGCCTGGGGGCCCGAGGGGTCTGGCCCGCCTGAGCCCAGGTTGGAGAAGCAGGGTCCTCTGGGAGGCAGTGCTCCAGCCCTCGGGCCCCTCTCCTGACGGACACCAGGCACGGGGCCCCCGGCACAGACTCCACCTGGCCAGCTGAATGCCAGCAGACATCTTTTCCTACCTCATGGCTCACCTGGAATTCTGGGTGTCCACTGGGACCCACACACCTCCCCTGAATGCCTGGCTCTACGCCAGGTACACCATTCCCCAAGTGACCACAGACACTCCTGAGTATGTGGCTGTGACATACACACACCCGTGACCATGTGTGCTGCTGTGAGTTAGTGCACACACGTGTGTTCATGTGAGTGCGCGCACAGCTCTGCCTTCATACGTGTCTTTGTATCTGTGTGTGGGTGGCCACGTTCCTGTGTGTGCACGTGTGTCCCTCTCCCTCTGTATCTGTGCCTGCTTCCTCACACAGGTATGGGAGAACGTGGTGTATCTCTCGTGTGATGTGTGTGAGGTTGGCGGTGTCTGTGTCCGCATTTGTGCAGTCTGTTGTGGATGCGTGTCTATGTGTGTGTGGGTGGTGTGTACCACGTGCACACGGATGTGCGTGTCTGTGGATCAGTGTCCACGTTGCACGTTTGGGCAACAGTCATCCACGCGCAGAGTTGTGCAGGGACCTCGTGTCTGCAGTGTGTTCGTGTGAGTGTGTGTCTCTGTCTAACACATTCTGTAGCTGCAGCCGCCAGGGCGAGAGGCAGAGCGGGGCACCCCCCGCGCCCTTCCGTGTCCTGCTCCCCGTTTCTCTCCTTCCCGATGCGCACGCGCGTCGCTCCAGGCCTTCTCCCTGCCACAGGCTCTGTCTCCGTCCCTGTCGCTGTGCCTCCTCCCCCTGCTAACCCAGCCCTCCGTGCCCTGGCTGCGCCCGGACATGGCCCTGCATGTGTGTCCGCCTGACTTCCCGCCCCGCCCCGCAACCTGCCTCGGAGGCCTGGGTCTGGTGTTCACAGCTCTCCCTCCCTGGCCCCTGCCCTGCACCCCCACCCCTCGGTCCCCTTTCTCCTTCTCTCTCTCGTTTCAGAAAAGAGGCCAGCTCTGCAGCCCCCTCGGGGACGCCCCCACCAGCTCAAATTCCGAGTGCAGAAAAGAAACCGGACCCCCCAGTGAGGCCTGCCAGGCCTCCCGGACCCTTTGTTACTCAGGAACCTCACCTTGGACGGAATGGGATGGGGGCGTCGGTGCCCCCCCAGCCCCCGCCTCCGCTCTGCCACCCGGCCTGCCCCTCTCTGGCCGGACAGAACTGGTGCTCTCCACTCCCCCTGCCCCCTGCACGCGGACAGGGGGACCGTCCCCATCCCCCCCATTTTGATGGTGTCTGTGACATTTCCTGTTGTGAAGTAAAAGAGGGACCCCTGCGTCCTGCTCCTTTCTCTTGCAGTCTGCTTGTCCGTGTGTCTGTTTTTCCACTTGTCCGTCTGTCCAGTAAGCAGGTAATGGTAGGGGGTTCCCAAGCTGGTCCGCTGCGGACTCCCAGCCCTCCTCCACCCACCCTGCTCCTCTCTCTCCTGCAGCTGGGCCCCGCTCAGCTGGTTCCGCTTGACGGCTTGACGCAGTGCCCCGCGGACCCCTCAGCGCCTTGGCCGCCCACTCCCCGCCGGGCCTGGCCGGCTCTGGCCGGCTGCCGCTCTCTCCTGGTCGGGGGAAGCCCAGCTAGGCGTCCGCTTCCCTGGGGCGACCGGACCTCACACAGACCCGGCCTGCCCTTGTTTGCTCCCCACAGACAAGGACGAGTGCTCCAAGGATAACGGCGGCTGCCAGCAAGATTGCGTCAACACATTCGGCAGCTACGAGTGTCAGTGCCGCAGCGGCTTCGTGCTCCACGACAACAAGCACGACTGCAAAGAAGGTGAGGGGCGCCTGGGCTGGAAGGGGGCCCGTGCTGGACGCTCAGGGAGCTGAGCGGCCTCTCAGGTCCCCTCGATTCGCCTCCCACCTGGTGCACAGGTCTCCCTGCCCCTCCCCAAATATCTGGGCCGTGGCATCAGAGGTGGAGGAGTTCACCCTTCCAGGCTCTTCTTATGGTGGCTGGTGCTTCTTGACACCCACGTCCCAGGCTTTTTCTTTGTGGCGACCTCCTCCCAGCACAGAGGCAAGAAAGGACAGCGGTTCAGAGCACAGGCTCCCGAGCCAGCTGGCCTGGCCCAGCCCTGCTACTTGGCCAGCTGTGCACCCCTGAGTGACTGCTTGCCCTCTCTGTGCCTCGGTTTGCTCCTGCGTGAAATGTAGATAATACTCATACCTGCCTCGCAGGGGCGCTGGGCACCGTGAAGTGGTCCAAGCGGTGCCGGCTTGTAGCAAGCATAATTGGCCATGTCACACTCCTGACCCCTGGGGATCCCCGGAACAGGGTCACTGCCTTCCTGACGCTAAAGGCCTGCACGTACTTAAAAATAGCTCTTATGCCACCACTGGCGTCACCGATGCCTCTTTGGTCATGAAACAGCACAGGCCTGTTCCAAGGCAGTGATTCCACTGCGACACCTGCCTGCTGGGACGTCCAATCCCAGCAGCACAATGCAGACTTGCCTCTACCACTGGATGTCTGTGTGACTTTGGGCAAGTCACTTGACCCCTCTGAACTTCAGTTTCCTCGTCCAGGAAATGATATAAAATAATACCTACTTCGCGGGACACTGAGTTCTGAGCACTTAGCATGGTGCTTGGCAAATGACTCTTTTCGCCATGAGTAGGTGGACAGCCCAGGTATAGACAAATGAGCTGCTGACCAGAAAAAACACAACTGAACACTCAACAGTGAGCCAGTGGACAGCTGAGGGCTTCAAACCCAACAGGCTTCCCAAACGTGGAGTTCCTGACTCACAGAACTAGCTAGAGGGGACCTTATTCTGATGTCTAAACTGCATTCTGTCTCTGCGCTCTTGATGAGAAAGAGGATTTTGATAAAGGACAGCACCCACAGGATAGCCAGGGCAGGGGTGAAGCTTGCTGGGAAGACGGTCTGTTCATCTTCCGTGTTCTGATTCATTTTAGAAGCACACCCGGCTCCTTACTCAGGTGACAGGCTAATTACAGATCCGTCAGCGCAGAGGACCCAGCGCTGTGCAGGGTTCTGTAGGGGACCCCAGAGAGGAGTCCTTCTCCCTGGGCGATCGCAGAGAGCGCGGAAGACCAGGGTGGGAAGAGGGAGGGCAGGCGGCCACGTGAAAGCGCAGATGGGTAACGAGCATAGCTCGCATGTGGGGAGACGGGAACGTGGAGGGCAGTGCTCTCTGGGCCCTTGTGGCTGCGCATTCATTCTGTGAGCCTCTGACCCTGGGCACTGCTGTGTGGCCTGTGCCCCGCCCATTCCTGTTTTGCCCCCAGCCACAGTGCTTGGCTGCCCACGTCCCATCAGAGGGACCTGAACAATTGCATGATCACAAGTAAATCTGAGTTGGGGAGGCCACACTTTTCACAGGCAGAAGCCAGACGGATCGAGGAGATATAAGTAGTGAGAATGCGGTGACAGTGAGTGTTCTGGAAGGTGAGCTAAGAAGGAGAGCTAGACCGCGGCTGGCAGGGCACAGGAGAGCTTGTTCGGGATGCGCCGAGACCCACGGGCTGCAGGGCTGAGAGAGAGCGCGAGGGTGGATCAGTCGTGCCACGAATGGTCTCAGGTTGTGGACAGTCCATCCCGACAGGCAGGAAGGACACCTCCTCTGAGGCTACCAGGGCAGGGGAAGATGGAGGCAGGGAAGGTGAGTTCGCAGGTGGGGGGCCAGAAGTTGAAGCCATTTGTTCATCGGTCCTGAGGGCCTGGCTTTCTCCGGAGTGGGAGGGAGGAGCTGGGAGGTGACACGGAAGCTCCAGGAGGCGGCCGAGGGTTTGCAGCAGCTGCTGAGGGGCGAGAGGTGGAGCTGGGGAGAGAGTGCGGAGGGGTCTGGGGGCTCAGGCGAGGCTGGAGTCCACGGAGGGGTTTTCTACGATGCTGCCATGGAGGGGTGGGGCGCAAGGCCGCGGAGGGGGCTGTTCGGGCGCCGAGGAACAGCCCGGGTGATCAGCCCTGCAGTCAGCGGAGTCAACCGCGGAGGAAACATGGGAGAAGATGGAAGGATTGAGACTGTGGCAGTTGCTCTAAAGTTGGGTGACCGTAGTCAGGACAGCAAGGGCCTGAGCCCTACAGGAGCAGGGGTGGCCTCAGAGAGGGCGATGCGTGTGTGGCGTGGAGAAGCAGTGGATGGTGACGAGGCAGACAAGAGCCAGCAGGGCCGAGGTCAAGGAACAGAGGCCGCGTGGAGTGGACTGTCTGCATGTTTGTTGATATCACCTTGGAAGTTGGCAGGAGTGGGGGTGGGGAGAACTGAGTCAGGTGCCAAAGTCTCCTGTGACCGGGGAGGCTGTCGGCGGTCAGCCGATGGCAGCTTCGAGGCGGGGAAGAGGGGGTGTGGCCCCACGGCTGCTGCAGAGACCCAAGGGGTTCACCTGCGGAGCCTGCAGCGGCCGCCTCCACGGACGCTGCCACGTGGGCCTCACCAAGAGCTTCTGTAGGAACCGCGCAGCCAGGTCTCCCAGGTGCGGGTCGCTGCATGAAAGGGCAGTATGTGTGCCCTCAGTCCAGGTTGTAAGTGGGGGCAGGAGACGGAAGGAAGGAGGGCTCAGGGGGCATCAGAGCATGGGGTCCCTGCCGATCCCCTTCTGTCACTTGCTTCCCTGCAGCCGGCTGTGACCACAAGGTGACGTCCACCAGCGGCACCATCACCAGCCCCAACTGGCCTGACAAGTATCCCAGCAAGAAGGAGTGCACCTGGGCCATCTCCAGCACCCCTGGGCACCGGGTCAAGCTGGTAAGGTGCCCGCTCCCTGGCACGCATGGGCACCCCTGCCCCTCCGTGCCATCTCCAAAGCCCAGTGTGAGCCAGAGACGCTGCCCAGAGCCATGCAGGCTGCAGGCCGGGGGCCCTGGCCGAGCACAGAGGTGCTGTTCCTGGGAGAACCCCAAGTCTGGCCTGGACACAGGCCCCTTGCCCAGCACATGGGTTGTCCCTACCATTGCCCCATTCCTGGGTCCTCCCTCACCGTCACCCCTAGCAGGGCTGCTCCCTTGGCTGTCCCTGCCCCGCCTGCCCTCCAGCCGAGTTCCTAATCTCGTCTCCTCCCTTGCGACCTCCAGACCTTTGTGGAGATGGACATCGAGTCTCAGCCCGAGTGTGCCTACGACCACCTGGAGGTGTTCGACGGGCGTGACGCCAAGGCCCCTGTCCTCGGCCGCTTCTGCGGGAGCAAGAAGCCCGAGCCTGTCCTGGCCACGGGCAACCGCATGTTCCTGCGCTTCTACTCTGACAACTCGGTCCAGAGGAAGGGCTTCCAGGCCTCCCACTCCACAGGTGAGGCCCACCGTGGGCAGCCGTGTCCTCGTGCTGTCATTGCTGTGAAGGCGTCCCCTGAGGCTGGTCTCCAGTCCAGGCCCTGGCGTGGGGTCTGTGCTACAAAGAGCTTACGAAGGCTCGAAGACAGCCCGGGCCTTCCGCTTGGGGATTGCAGAGATGGGGAGGGGGTCCCTCGGACCCTCCCCTGGCACCACACTTGCCATTGCAGCGGGCCAGCCCACCCCAGCCCCCAATGCACGCCTCCGTTCGTTCTGCAGATGCCTGCTGACACGTAGCCTGCGTGAGGCAGCGTTCTACGTGCAGGTCACAGAAATGAACCAAGCGGAAGGAGGTCCCCGTCCTGGAGGGGCTTGCCCTGCACTTGTTTGTTTATTCGGGAGCCACGGACTGAGCTCTCGCGCTGCGAGAAAGCCGAGAGGCACGTGGCCATGAAGCAGGCATGAGCCCTTCGCCCCTCTCCGCCCCAGGACTCACAGTGCAGAGATAAGTCAGGCACGTGGCATTGGCGCAGGAGGGCGGGCGCTAGGCCTTAGCCGGCGTGAGCTGGCAGAGTCATTCCGCAGCCCCGGCGCAGCCCAGGGTGTGCGCAGGCGACAGCTGGTCATTTGGTTTGTCTGGAGCCTTGGGTGTGTGAGGACAGCAGTGACGTGGGGACAGTGCGGCTGCAGAGAAAGGCTGGAGAAAGGCCGGGCCTGGGAGGCCTCGGGTGCCAGGCCAAGATGTCACACAGGAGCCTTGCAGTCTCCCTGTGGCCCTGAGCCACCTGTCGGGGCGTCCCCAGAGCCGAGGGGTCCACAGCTTTCCCTCCCCACTTCCACCCCATCCCTAACGCAGCCCTGCCCAGCCCTCTCCGCCTCCTGCCGGGAGACAGAGCGCCAGGTGCAGGCAGAGGCCAGAGGGCACCAGGAAGCTGGGCCGTGCTCCTGTCCGCGCCTCCCAGCACAGGGTTGCGACCCGGAGGCCCGGAACTCATCTGGCCCTCGGACCTGCTATGTTTGGCCCACACTGTGTTTTTTAAAAACTTGAGCCAACATGTAAAAATCAGAAGTTTTCATACAAAAACCCAGATGTACAGCTTCTCTTGAAAATGGAAGCTCTGGCAGCGCTGGGCCTGCATTCTTCCATGACAGCCATCAGCTGGAGCCCATGAGCAATGTCCCCTTCAGACAGAGTGTGCTGTCCCCGTCACCGCCGCTCCGCACTGCCTCTCACGCAGGAGGTCTCACCCTGCGCGTGTCCCCCTCACCGCCCCGTGGTCCCCCAGCCTCCGCAGGGTCCGTGCAGCGGTGGAGCGGCAGAGCGCTCGTTCTGGGGCAAGGCCTGGGGCAGGTCGCAGCTGGCCTGTCACTAGCCATGTGGCCTTACCCACAGCCTCCATTCTGCCGTGAGGGCGCAGCGTGGTGCCGCACAGCGGGTGCTCAGGGGGTGGTGGCCGATCTTGTCATCCGCTGCAGAGTGCGGAGGCCAGGTGCGGGCTGACGTGAAGACCAAGGACCTTTATTCCCACGCCCAGTTTGGCGACAACAACTACCCCGGGGGGCTGGACTGCGAGTGGGTCATCGTGGCCGAGGAAGGCTACGGCGTGCAGCTCGTGTTCCAGACCTTCGAGGTGGAGGAGGAGGCAGACTGCGGCTACGACTACATGGAGCTCTTCGATGGCTACGACAGCACGGCCCCCAGGCTGGGGCGCTACTGCGGCTCGGGGGTGAGCCCCCACTCCTCCTCTCCCCCTCGCCCTGCGCTGCCCTCCCATTCTCGCCCCAATCCCCGCGCCCACGGTGCAGGCCCCTGGAGGCCCGGAGTGCGAGGGTGAGCGCAGCACGCGTCTGGCCCTCTGCGGGAGCCCGGACACCCAGCCTGGTGGGGGCTGCTCCGAGAAGCCGCCCTGCCCTGCTCTACCCTCACCCAGGAAACCCGCTCCTTTCTAGGCAACCCACAGATTCTGGCAGCCTCTGGGACAGGCCCTGCCCTGACCCAGACCTGCTCAGAAGCCTGGGTCCCTGTCCCTGCCATCCCCTCCCCGGCCCCCACCTCTCCCATGGCCACGCTCCAGGCAGCCGGGTGCCCCCGGGAGGGTTAAACCTTCCAGGAGCTGCGGCAGCTGCTGGACCCAGCGTCGGCCTCCTGCATCCCTGAGGAGCAGAGCGCCAGCTTCCATGTGGCTGGCAGGGGCTGGGACAAGGCGGAGTGGGAAGCGGCTCAGCTGCTCTGGCATCCCCTGGCGACCAGGCTAGCGCCCCCCTCCCCGCTTCACCCTTCCTTCTGAGTCCCACACCAAATCGGGTGTCCCCAGGTGGCTTCTTCCAGAGACCTCCCCCAGGCTGGAGCCAACGGGAGGGGACCTGGGGAAGGAAAACAGTCAGGGCTTCCTGGCACAGCTACTGGAAACATCCCCAAGGTTCTCAGAAATTCCTTCTATGCCTAGAGGGCCAGGGCATTGGCGCGCTAACGCTCTGCGGGTGGCCCACACTCTGGGCTTACAGGAGCCACCGAAGGGGTGTCCCCTTGGCCAGGACCAGGGCGGGACTGGGGGATGGCAGAGTGCAGGTCCAGGGGAGACCACACTTCTCCCTGCAGCTTCCGCCACGCCCTGGCAGAGAAGCAGCTGTGCCATCTTCTCTAACAGCTGGGACAGCAAGAAGGCAAAGCCGCTCAAAGAACCCCTCCCTTTGCAGAACACTTCCACATTGTCCTCTCCTGTGTGTTTCTCCAGCCACCCTCCTGGGCTGGGAGAGCAGAGAGCTTTTGCCCCTGTTTGCAGCTGAAGGAAGTGCGTCCCAAAGAGGGGAGGTGGCTCGCCCAGGACGACAGCACTAACTAGTAGCACGGCTGGGTTTAGAAGGCAGGGCTGACTCTGAACTTAAGACAAGCTCCCCTGCCCCGTGCTCTCTGCCTTCCCCCAGGAGCACCATTAAACTCCCACTAGCCTAGTAAGAAAAAAAACACCTCCCATTAGCGAGAAACTCTCTGCTTCAGGGCGCTGGGGAACTCGGTGACAGCTGGGGAGCATCCTCAGGGCTGGGCGCCTTGGGGAGGGCAGAGGGGAGCCCCAGCCCCTCTTCCTCCACCTCACGCCATCCCTCTCCTCTGCCAGCCTCCCGAGGAGGTGTACTCGGCGGGAGATTCTGTCCTGGTGAAGTTCCACTCGGATGACACCATCACCAAAAAAGGCTTCCACCTGCGCTACACCAGCACCAAGTTCCAGGACACACTCCACAGCAGGAAGTGACGCTGCGCTCGCACAGGGGCGGGAAGGGAGGCCTGCTTCGCGCGGTCGCCTAGACCGGACAGTGGGGGCGGGGGGGCGGAGGGGCGGGTGGAAGGCGACACACTGTCCCCCTCCCCCAGGCACCAGGGTCTGCAGGGCCCATGGGCCAGGTGAGGCCGTCCCCAGGAGGTGGGGGAATTGGACTCCTTCATAAGCCACGTCCCCACCGCCCCCACCAGGGCGAGGGGCCAGGGCCAGGGAGCCGGAGCTTTCACTGAGACACTTGAAGTGACCATTCCTCTCTGGGGGCCCCGCCCGGTGGCGGGAGGGACTGCCAGCAGGACCCCGCCACCTCCCGACATCTCTGCACGCCGCACTGTGTATAGCTGGCGGCGTCATCCTCATTGTAACGGACGTTTCCCACCCCTGCTCCAGCCTAGGTTTGGTTTTATTCTGAGCCCTCACTTCCCCTGTTTCCTGGGGCACGCGTGTCCACATGTGTCCCCCCCGGGAGCCTCAGTGGGGAGCTGATGGGGAGCGGGTGGAGAAAAAAGACAGGGCTTCTCTGGGGCCCAGTGGCTGGTCAGCCACACGGGGCATCCCAGCCAATAAACCGAAAGTGTTACAGCCGATGTCCTGTGCCAGATGCTGTCTGGGCCGCGGGGCGGTGTTGTCTCGTTCCAGATGTGCCGACTTGCTGTGTGTCTGAGGCCGGCATGCCGCCAGGGCACCTGGCCTCACTGGCTGCCCTCTCTCCTGTGACTCCAGGCCCTCCGAGGGTGTGATTTCACACTTGGGCACACGCACGCTCACAGGCGCCCATCACACCACGTGCACACGCCACTCCTGGCCCTCCCACGCAGGGGGAAGGGTAGAACATTCTGTGAAGAGGCTCTTTGGTGGGGAGGGAGGAGGCACGTAAAAGGGGTTCGAGGTGCGTCTGTTCACGTGGGTTTTCTGGCGGTATCCAGGGAAGGCAGGTGGGCCGCAAGGGTGTCCAGCTAGGGGAGCACGCAAGAGCCAAAAAAGCCGCATCAGCTAGGCCAGGTCCCCTCTTGGCCCCCCTGCCTGCCTTCCCCGCGGTCAGATGCTGAGTGCCTGCCCCCGTGGGTCCTCCTCTCCTCCTGGAGACAAGAGCCAGAGCGCAGCAGCCGCTGAGCAAACATTCCAGCTCTGGCCTCTCCTCCCAGGCGACCCAAGGCTGTGTCTTGTCCCCTCCTCCTTCCTGCCATTGCCCCCTCTCTGCAGCCAGCAGTGAGGCCCAGACATGTGCCTCCCAGAGGCCAGGAGGAGAGATGCCACATCCATCCCTGTCCTTCCCTTCCCAGGAGGCTCTCCCTCCCCTTCCCTACGTGGATCTCACAGGGTGGGTCTCACAGGGGAGGAAAGCCCAGAGGGGACCTGGCTCCTGAGCTCCCAGATGCTGGAGAGAGCCGGGCAGCCTGCTGTAAGCCCTGGGGTCCCTGAGGGCCCTCAGTGGACTGCAGGTCTTTTCCTGCCTCCTCCCTGCTGCAGGGGCCAATGCTGCGCCAGATGCTGTCTGGACTCTGGGGACCCACCCCCAGAAAGCAGTGCAGCCTGGTGGACCCCATTTTGCCCCTTTAAGGAGAAAGCAGCAGCGGAAGCCAGACATGCTACTGGCCGGATGTGCTTGCAGGGGTCTCTTCTCCCAGGGAGCCTGCTGTCCCCACCAGGCTGCTGCCCTCTCCTCGGGGCCTGAGCACAGGTGTGGCCCTGGAGCCCTGCGAGAGCGGGAGACGCCCAGAGGGGTCACTGCTGACTGTGCCAGTGAAGTCACAGGCTGCAATGGCCCTGCCACTCCTCCTTGCTGCTTTGTCCTCAGCCCTCCAGGTTCTTCTGAAGCTCAAAGGACACCAACCCCAGCTCACAAGCCCAAAGGAGCCAGGGTCATAACTTCGTCCAGACTGAGGGGCTCCAGCCCACAGAGACATATGTGGTCCCCCACCGCTAACAGGGTCCTTATGAACAGCAGCCCACAGCTAGAGGCGGGCTCCGGATAGAGCCGTGCATCCAGCCAGGCACACTTCCCAAGGCTCCGCCACCCACATAGACGCGGACCCCCCAGGGACCCGTGCGGGCCAGCCCGCCCAGCCTTCCCAGGGTGCATCTCAGTGGTGGGCATAGCCCCTCTGGTCCAGGCTGGGCGCAGCCGGGGAAGCTAGGTGCCAATAATAGTAAAAGACACAGAGCGTCCTGGAGACCCACGGCCAAACCAAAGCAGGGCAGGAGCTTTGGTGCCAGGGCCAGAGCCACAGCCACGGTGTGAGCTCCCAAACCACCCCGTGGTGTGGATACAAATCCCAAAGACCACCAAGCAGTTCCACATGGCAGTGTGGGGTTCGCTGTCCTGGTCAGCCAAGAAGCAGGGGCACGGCCTGTCTGGATGCGCAGATGTCCACGCACAGGTGCCTGCAGTTGGGCAGTAGGCAGCCTCCAGCAGAGTGATGGGCAGGACGGAGGAGGAGGAGGAGGAGGAGGAGGAGGAGGAGGAGGAGGAGGAGGAGGAGGAGGAAGATTTTGAGGACAGGGGCCAGAGAGGGCCCGAGGAAGACAGGATGGTGGGTAGGGAAGGAGCAGGGGTCTGCCTCCCAGGGTGGTGGGGGCCAACAGGACGTATTTGAGAGCCCAGGAAGCCGCTGTGTGCTCTGGGCCCAGCCCGTCCTCCCCTTCTGGCCGCTCAGGGTTCTAGACGGGCGACTCCAGTGCAGCTGCCCATCTGCTCAGGTGATCCCATGTCAGAGGATGGCCTCTGCCTCCTCCAACTGTGCCCAAGTCCCCGAGGTCCCCTGGGCCCCCTGGGTCCTGAGCACCTGAAGAGCATTGGGAGAGCCAGGATGAAGCTGCCTGACCGGGCCAAGAGGGTGCCACGAGCCTGGCAGGAAGGAGACGTGGCTCTGCCATGCTTGGCTCTGTGACCGCGGCCAGCTGCCCCCTCCCCAAACCTCTCCCCTGTCCCCAGCACCCTTCCTGCTGTGGCCAGGGGCAGACTTGAAAACCCAATGTCAAAGCAGCCGGAGCCCAGGGGGCCGGGATGCTGAAGCAACTGGGACCCTCTGCAGAGGCGCGTGGCTTCCAGGGCCCACCGCTGGCGAGACTGTAAAATCGGTAAAGTCGGGTGCCTGGCTCTGCCCCTGCCCCTGCCCCACCCCACAGCCTTCTAGGTAATAAAAGGGTCCCAAGCCTGAGGCTGACAAAGCCCATTTTGAACACTAGCTCTACCACGTGGTGGTGGCTGTGTGGCCCTAAACAAGTCACTTCACCTCTCTGAACCTCGGTGTCTTCATCTAGAAACCTGGGATGAGAATAACCCCTTACGTGGTTGTGGAGAAGGAATGAGATAACCTTTGAAGAGAGCCCGTAGAGGGCTCTTCGTAAGTGGGCCTGCAGCCCCCTCCTCTCCCAGGCAACGCTCTCGTTCCTGCATTTCTCTACTCCTGCGCTAAAAGGAAACTTCTGGGCACATTAGTTCCCACTCAGGCATTAGGAGCTTAGTGCAGAGCTGCGCCTGCCCAGAGGGGGCCATGCTTACCCACAGCAAGGAGGGGCTTGCGGGGCAGTGGGGGACGTAATTTCTGGCGAGCTGGTCACCTTCCTGGGCACCTCTCAAGTCACACCCTGTACTTGACTATCCCTGCGCACAAGGCTGATTCTAAAATCTGTGAAAAGATTTGCTGCTCCAGTTTGCAAAAATAGTAGTGCCTGACTTGGAGAGTTGGGGAGAAGGCAGCCAGATGTTTTCCCCAGGGAACCCGGAGCCCACTCCCCCCAAAACCCAGCCTCCTGCCCCGGCCCCTGCCCTTCCCCCACTCCCCTCCCCCACCCCGCAAACATCTGGTTCCAATCTCCTCCAGATGCTGTGGCCAAGCTGTTTTATGGCCAATCACCTCAGCTCAGCTTCCTGAAGGCCTCCCTCCATTTCGGGGAATGGTCCCTCCCAGTCCCTTTCCTTGGGACCCCAGTTACCTCTTTTCCTAACACGGAGAACATAACACAGCTGGGGAAACCACGAGGGTCCTCAGAGCTGGCTCCTCTCCTCCACCACGTTGTGGAGGGCAGGGGGTTCTCATCTGCCCAGGATTCAAAGGAAAGATGCTGGCGCAGGACGAATGGGCTGGGCAGGGAGGTGCGGGTGGGTGCCCGGGCAGAGGAGCATGTGCAAGTTGGGCGTGGGGTGCAAGTGTGTGCCACCACATGTTTGTGGGTGTGTGTGTGCGCCTGCACAGCAGAACACCCACCCGGAACCTTTGCGGCCACTGCCTCATCTTCCCTCTCCGCCTGGACTACAGACAGAGCCAACTCAGGGACGCTCAGCTACGGTTCAGGGTTGTCCCCCACCTTGGAGCTCTCTGTGGCCTCCTAGGCTGTCCTCCAAATCCAGTGCAGGGAGGGTGTGTGTGTGTGTGTGTGTGTGTGTGTGTGTGTGCGCGCATGCGCGTGCGCACTCATGTGGACTCCCTCCCTCCACCAGGTCAGATTAGACCCCAGGCCAGAAAGGACCCCAGAGTGGACATTGGCGGACACCCTGACCCAGCTCCGTCTGACCGGTGCTTGGAGCAGCCCGGGCTGGCCGCGTGCCAGGGACTGGCCATCTGGACAGAGCAAGAAGAAGCCGCTGCCGGCTCTCTGGAGGGATCCACATGGGGCCCCTCCCACACCCCACCTCCATTCACTGCCTTTGTCCCCCACTACAAGGGCTCTGGGAGCCAATCTCTGCCCCCAAGAAACCCAGAAGGGTTCACAAAAGGAAGACTGCAGCTTGTCCCTCTGGAGGACTCAGGAAACGTCTCAGCTGGGAGTGGGGGAGGCCTTTGCAGGCCTGCAGAGGCAGGAGGGTGGACCCCGAGTCACTCCCCATCTTCCAAGCGCTGCCCACTACTCCTTTAAATCAAGCCTCCCTGGCATTTGTGACTCCACAGCCCCCCCTGGCGTTATTCTGGAACTAGGCAGGGCCTTGGGTAGCCGGAAGTAACCTGGAGGAAGTCCGGGCAGGAAGACCCACCGCCCTGGTCTTACTGCCCCAGGTGGCCCCTGGTACACACTAGGGGAGATGGGACGATTCCAGTTTCCGAATCGAATCCTGGGCACAGTCGCCTACTGGCTGTAAGACGTGAGTGGCCTTCCTTGTGCCTCAGTGTCTTCATCTATTAAGTGGGAATAATTCTGCCCAGAGCCATTGTGAAGGCCACAGGAGCTGCCACCAGCCCGAGGTAGGTGCCTGGCGCGTAGCAGGAAGCGCTCGTCCGCCCTCAGCTTTGCTTCCCCTCCCCCAGAGCTGTGACCAAGCTCTGCATGACACGGTTAATGTGGCCTGGAGTCAGGCGGTGTTGGTGAGGTGCCTCTGACTTTCTGGAGCTTTCCTCCTCCAGAGAGGACCATGACGGTGCATCCGTAACAGCAGACACAGAGCTGGCTCAGCTCTGCACGCAGCAGCCCTGCTGGGGGAGGGCACGCGCGGGCTCTTGGGAGAGGGAAATTCCATGGCATCTGGGTCCCAGCAGTGACAAGCTGCTACAGCGGGAAGGGCTCCAGATTGCTGCAGGTCCTCCTCTAGGAGCCTCAGTTTCCCCACAGGAGAAGCACTGGGTGGAACAAAAGTCCCTTCCACGCCGGAGATGTGACTTTGCACCCTGAGGCTGGGTTCCCACAGTGAGACATGGGTGTTCCCTGGGAACGATTCTAGGTGGCCCGTGCCGGGGGCATCCCCATTTGAGCTCCTCTGTGGATTGTGCAACTCACCCTCCCCCCAGGGCCCAAAGAGAGGCAGCGCTGTGATCTGAGTGTGTGTCTCCCCCAAATTCATAGGTTGAAATCCTAAGTCCCCAAAATGCTGGAGTTAGGAGGTGGGGCCTGTGGAAGGTGTGGGGTCAGGGAGGTGGAGCCCACGTGGATGGGATTAGTGCTCTTATAAAGGGAGCCCGAGGACGCGTGTTCGCCCCTTCTACCGTGGGAGGACACAGGGAACAGACGGCCCACTGTGACCCGGGAAGCCAGGCCTTGCCAACACCGAATCCGCCAGCGCCTTGGTCTTGGTCGTGTCCAGAGCTGTGAGAGACAGACGCCTGTCGTGTGCGTTATGGCAGCCCGAAGGGACTCGCTCAGGCGGGGCCCTCAGGCCATGGTGGTTTATTGACACACATCGCAAGCACAGCACAGGCGGGTGTGCCCCCCGCCCGGGGAGGACGCGGGGGCCGGGGAGGGCAGCGGGCCACCCCCACAGCAATGCCGTCAGCACAGGGGGAAGGGCCTGGGGCCCCTGTTCTCTCCTTCTCCACGCATCTCCCAGAGCCTGCAGACCTCCTGGGCCACCACACGGAGGCAGCCACCTACACCACTCCCCGCTGCAGGGAGGTGACTAGCTGTCCACCTGCCGCTCACCGAGGCGTGGCCCCATTGGCCCGCCAGCTGCTTCTGTCCTTCATCACAGAAACCCTGCTGGGTGTCTGTAGTCTCTGTCACCTCTGAGGAAGTCACCGTAGGCGCTGCTCTCTTCTCCGCCTGACGTCACCTCCATCATCCCCCAAGCAGCTCACTGTGTCCCTCAGCTCCTCCCCTGGGCTCTCCCCCCTGCTCTGCTCGCTCAGGGAGTCCAGCCTCGCCACCCCTGCCCCGCACAACTGCAGGAAAATGCAGGGAGGCCCGGGAGTGAGTTCGCCAAGAACTCCCCTAGGAAGGGGCTCCCAGCCCGTGGGGTGGGCAGGAGAGCAGACGGTGCCAGCGGTGGGGGCGGGAGGACGAGGAGCAGAGGATCCGCAGTCCAGGTCATGCACAGGCACAGTGCAGTCACCGCCCCGTGGCAGAGCGAGCGAGCAAAGCGCACAGCCAGGCGGGGTGCCAGGGCTCTGCGGGAAAGCCCTCGGTTCCATGCCAGGCCCGTCAGGGCACGAGGTAGCCCACTCCCAGCTGAGGAAGGGAGGCCTCTGGGTCTCAGGGGACTCCTTCCCCCTCCTCAACCCCAGAGGCTGCCGTCCCAGACCCCAGCGCTCTGAGCAAAGAGAAGGTGTGCTGGGGCATGTGTCACCTCCAGGTAGAAGGACAGAAAAATCCCAGCAGGCCGAAGCCCCCAAAACCAAAGAAAACAGAGGGTCCCTTTCTAGAGAGCAGGAGGAGCGTCCCCAGCGGGCAGGTGGAGAAAGGGAGGGACAGCTCCCCCATGCAGGAAGAAGGTTCTCTGGGGCAAGGAGAAGCCAGGGCGTCATGGCGGTGCAGGAGACTATTTATAGGAGCAGGGGTCCGGGCTGCGGTGGGAAGCCCCGAGGCCCAGCTTGGTGAGGAGGGGCATTCTGTGGTCGGCCCTGAGTGGGGTGGCTGGGGCTGAGGAAGGGGGCCCCACAGCTCTCCGCGTGTCCTCTGGAGGCAGCCACGCTGCACGGGGGCTCCAGCCCAGTGAGGCTCCCTGGGAGAGCCCAAGAGGGGGCAGGCCTCTGGGAGACAGGGCCTGGGGGACACAAAAAACAGCAGGACGGGGAGACCAAAGGGAAGGGGAGGTTCTCCAGGGATCCAACCCACCCACCAACCTACTGAGGCTAAGCAGCCTTTCCAAGTCCACCAGGCCTGGGGTGGGCCACACTTACCAAGAGGACCACCATCTGTCGCCTCTAGTGCCAAGGGGCGGGGGGAGGGTAGCCGGGCCAAGCGGAGGGAGCAGGGGTGCAGGGGAGAGAAAGCCAGCTCCCCGAACCTGGGCCACGCCCCTCCATCTTCCCGTCATCTCTCCCTCACCCCCCAGCTCCCTGGGAGTCCCTAGCGGCCCACGCTGATGTTGCAGGTCTTGCAGCTGGGGTCCTTCTTGGCGTCAGCAGTGGACAGGCTCATGAGCTGGTGCCCGCTGATCTCCCCCAGGGTGCCCAGGGACAGGTCAACAGGCTCGGTGTAGATGATCTCCAGGATGAGGTCCTGGGCGTGGCGGAAGACCAGCTCCCCGTCCTCCACGCTGCAGGTCAGGAACTTGTTGCAGGCAATGTCCAGGAGGGGCAGGCGGTCGCGGCAGAAGCGGTCCCCCAGGGAGCCCTTGGGCGCCAGCACCAGGATGGCGTAGTGGTAGGCGGTGTACATGCAGTAGAAGTCCGCGAAGTAGAGATTGGTGCTGGGGTTGAAGAGGCGCTGGGCGGGGATCTGGAAGCGCCAGCGGCCGTAGGGGGAGTCCTGGGGGGGCTGGCCCGTGTTGAACTCCGTGTTGCAGCTGAAGAAGACCCCGTGGAGCATGCCGCTCGTGGGGGAGCCGTGGCTGCCGCTGTTGTCCTTCAGGTAGGGCTGGAGCATGTTCCCACAGTGGGTCCTGCCAGCCCGGGGAGAGAAGATGCCGCAGGTTAGCCGGGCTCAGGCTTAGCGACTGCACGGGGTCCAGAAGGGAGAGGGCCAGCCCAGCTCCCAGCCCTCCCCCAGCCACCTCCACTAGTGCAAGTAGAGCATTCCAGAATACAAGAGCAGGGAGGGCCCCGGGGAGCTCATCAAGCCCACTCCTTTGCAGAGAAGGATCTGAACCTGTCACTCCGCAGCTTGAAACCCTTTGATGGGCTGGCATGAAAAGCAAGGCCCCTCATGGTCTGGTCTTTCCAGCTTCCTTGTCACTGCCCCCTCCTACCTCCCCCCTGCCCACACCCCCGCCCACCTCCATGCTCTCCCTCCTCTGTGCCCTTCCCTCTGCCTGGACCGACTGCCTGTCCACCCTTCCCCGCCTGGCTTGGCAAACTCCTAATCGTCCTTCACGTCCCAGCACTAGTGTCCGCTACTCTCTAAAACCTCCAGGGAACAGCAGGCACTTGCATGTGACAACTATTTGGCCGCCTACCATGTGCAGGATGCTGAGTTTTGCTCAACAATTACGCACACTCATTGCATTAAATCTTTCCACACTGTCTCCCTGACCCGACTCGGAGGTTCTCAGAAGGGTAGACTGTGTCTTTGTCTTTATGTCCTGGCACCAAGCAAGGCACCTGGCACACATGGGCGCTCCCCGCCTCCCTCTTTCTCACTAGTGACGGAGCCCAAACTGGGCCACTGCGTCTCTTCTTTAATACAAACACCAAAGACCCCCGAGGTCCTCACTGCCCTGGGGTAGGGTCGAAATGCCCCACCCTAGCTGACCATGAGGATAAAGACAGAGCAGCGGCTCGCCCTGGCTCAGCTTCAGAAAGACACGGACTTGGAACAGTGTCAGCAGGCGTGGGGGAGGGTGGACACCCCCTGGTGCTGCCTCACTCTTGCCTGGTCCTGGCTGTCCTGAGTGACAAGTCACTCACTGGCTTGACTGGACAACCTGCTTTCTCTCTGGGCCTCAAGTTTCTCATTTGTATGCTGGGGGTGTTAGATCGGATCACCAAATTTCAAACGTTTATGAACCGCAGAACCCCTCTCCTTTTTCCCCCAGGAAAATTATACATAGGCAGGCACAGGCCAATACCACTGAGGCTGCTGTGGCCAGATGATAGGGCTGGGGCCCGCCAAGCCCTATCCTCTGATCCCGCAGCCCTCAGCAGCATTCTGAGGGGCTCCCCGAGGTGCCCCCCTGGAGCCCAGCCTCCTCGGCACCCAGTTTGGAGCCACCAAGCTGGAAGCTGCCTAGAGCTGTTAGTGCTCAGAGCTCTCTCATATCCTGCTCTCCTTGCCACCTGCCCTTCGGGCCCAGGGCCTGCACTGGAGAGACAGCTGACCTGTGGTGGCAGGATCCCATGAAAGGAACTGTCCCAGAGGAGGATCAAACCCTGAGTCTCACTCGCCCTGGCTTGTTAGCGCAGTGCCGTGCCAGAAGGTCCCCGTCCCCAGAGCCCTGAGCTCCCCTAAGCCTAATTCCAAAGTAGACGTCACTTTAGAGCCAGCCCAGTGACATGAGGGCACAGGGAGCCCAGCGGAGGGCCTGCTAACCGCCAGGATGGGCTGACCTCAGACAGCCAGGGCAGGAGCAGGAGGGGCTGGGGCAGGGAGGAGAGGCCTGGTGGGCGGCTGGGCCGCGCCGTACCTGGCGTGCTGGAAGTACTCCTTGTGGTGGTTGCGGTAGAAGACGGAGAAGCGAAGCATGCGGCCTGCGATCTGCTCGGCCTTCTCCTGCAGCTGGGCCAGGTGCTCCTTGGCATAGTCTGCAAGAGCCCGGGTGGGGTCAGGTGAGCCGAGGGCCAGCTGAGTGGTCACAACCGCCTCCTGTCCCCCCACTCGCACCCCACCGTGCATGTCGGGCCAACCTCTGTCTGAGGCCGGAGTGGCAGGGGAGACAAGTCGTGGAACCTTGGACTCAAACGGGAACAGGCTAGCTAGCCTCTGCTGGGAACAGGGAGAGCGGCGTGCTGCCTGTCCTCGGCACCTCCGCACCCTCATTGCTCAGGGCTCTCCAGGTCAGGGAAGCGCAGGAGGCTGCCCAGTCATCACTCCCGCTCCAGGGACTGTCATCCCAGGCTACCCTCGTGTGCGAAGAGGACAAGCTGGCAAAAGAAGGACTCGAGAGGGCAGAATGTGAGGTCCTTTTGGGAGAGCCCCTCAAATCCAGCAGATAGGAGGCTGCCCACACCCCCACCTGGAAGCCGGTTGTAATTACAGGTGGGTGGTCGAAGGATCTAAGGGAACTGGGCCTGGGGCAATGGCCCTCTGCTTGGGCATCTCGGGAGAAACAGGGTAGAAGGCTGGACACAGGATAATAAAACTGAACCCCTGGGGCCCAGGCAGGGCTGCTGCTAGCTGTACAGGACCTTGGTACAAATTAGAAAAAGGTGCCCTTCCGCCCTTGCTCATGCAGCCCTGGCCAGAGCGCTTGGATTGGCAAGAGGAATGTGGACTGGACGGCAGCTGTCCCCAGCTCCCCAGTTTGAATTAAATGCCCACGACATGTGGAGGTCTTGGGGGGAACCAAGAAGCTTTCCCCCCAAGGAGCAGGAATGCCCCCCCGAGAGTGGGGTTTTGTAGCAGAACCAGGAAAAAAAGCATCATGCAAAAAACAGCAGCTCAAGGAGATTTGGGGCATAGACCTTGGCAGAGGATGAAACCAGCAGCCTCGGAGGCCTGGGGCTAAGAATGTTCCCTGCCCCTTCCTTGTGACAGAGAGATCTGGAGCAGTTCTCCCCGTGGACACCAGAAGAATGGAATCTCGAGGGGCAGATCCTGGGTCATCAGTGACCAAGCACACATAAGCCTGGTGTGTGTTTGTTCGTTCGTGCTGGAGTCTGCAAGTTACGTTCTACTAAGAGAGCTTGCAGGGCCATTGAAGAGGGACCATTTTCCCAGGCTCGGTGGAGGCTCAGAACAAGCAAAATGTGATAAGCACAACGTGGTCTGTGCGTGCAATGGAATACTATCCAGCCTGGAAAAGGAAGGGAATTCTGCCACATGCTACAACGTGGCCGATCCACGAGGACACCGTGCTACGTGAAACAAGCCAGTCTCAAAAGGACAAATACTGTATGATTCCGCTGATGTGTGGTTCCTAGAGGAGTCAAACCCATGGAGACAGAAAGTAGAAGGCAGGTTGTCAGAGGAAATGGGAAGTGGTTGTTTAGTGGGTTAGAGTTTCAGTTTTCCAAGATGGAAGAGTTCTGGAGATTGGTTGCACAACAAATGTGAATCTACGTAACACTACTGAACTGTACATTTAAAAAGGGTCAAGATGGTAAATTTCATGTTATGCATATTTTACCACGATCTTAAACAAGATGCTTGCACCAAGCCAGGAAAGTAACTTCATTCCTTTAGGGAAGTGGTCTTGCCCGCACGGTTAGCATAGCAGTGCTCACATCTGCCTCTGATGTGAGAAGAGAAAAGGTCCTGTCCACGTGGGTCCCCGCCACCCCCACCCCCGTGGCCTGAGCTTACTGCCCGGTGAATAGCAGGGGGTCGTGAGTGCTGGATTAAGATGAAGCCCCTGTCTTGACCGCAACTAAGCCAGGCGTGCCAAAGCCGCGGGACAGAGACGTGACAGCAGGGCTCACCCCCAGTGCAGAACTCGACCGTCTCGCTCCAGCCGGACACCAGGTACTCGCCGTCGCTCTGCTTCACGGCTGTCTGCACGGCCACGCTGTACTCTGTGCGGGGGCTCAGGAACCAGTGGCCTCTCACCGTCATGGGCAGTGGCACCGCCTTGGCCACAAGCTTGGTGGGGACATCCTGAGAAATGGGGTAGAGACGGACAGCCAGGAGTCAAACTGGAGGGCAGGCCCAAGCTTGGCATCCACTAGAATCCCCCCTCCCCAGACGTTCCTCCTGAGCAGGGCCAGAGTCTCAGGGATCCGATGGCTCCATGTCCCAGCCACCATTTTCCTGCAGAAGCAAGCAGTGGCCACCGGGAAGGCCACACAGACCGTCCCAGCCTCTCGCCTCCTTAAGCCCCGCTGACGCCCCGTTCTCCTGGGAACTGAAGGAAAAGGCCCCAGGGGAGAAGGCCCCCGAAGTTGAGGGCGGCAAGGCCTCCGTTTTTGAGGGAGACTTCGAGAGCTCTGCACACTGCAGTGCCGTCTCCACGGCAACGGCAAATGCTGAGAAGCCAGGGAGGAAGGAAAAATATGCCTTATTCTTTGGGGGGGAGGGTTAAGGGGGTGGTGTTGAACATTCACGTCACCGTGGCAACTGGCCTGCCAAAAGACACCCAGATTGGGAGAGCCAGTTCCAGAGAGAGAGGGCGAGTAACCCGCACCGGTGCTGTTGTCCTGGGCGCCAGCTCCTGCCCGCCTCACTCTCCCCTGCCTCTGCCAGCCCGCAAGGATGGGAGGCCTCCTCCCACCCACCCCCACCCCGGCTTTTCACCCCAGGAGAGGACACACCCGCACAGGACTCTCTCACGTTCCTTCTCCAAACCAAGCCGACAGCAGGCCAGCGGGCGAGGGACGCACTGAGTATCCCGCAAAGGGGCCCCACCCCTGCCCGAAGCCCGAGCTGCGCACCCAGCCAACAACAAGGCTGCTCCCCAAGTGGGGCTTTGGCAGGACCTGAGACGTCACCCCCATGTGTGATGCCTGCGGCCCCACCCCGCCCGGGCTCTCTGCCCCTGTCTGAAGTCCCAGTCGTGGCGCTGATAGCAGCACTCCCTCTGTGCTAGGCCCCATGCCAAGGACCACGCAAACATTACTCATCGGATCCTCTTAACGACCCTGTGAGGTTGGCATTATCATTCCCTTTCCACCAGGGAAGGAACGCAGGCTCAGAGAGGTCAAGTAATTTTCCCAAGATAACACAGCAAGAAGAGCCTGGATGTTAACCAGGCCTCTGCCTCCGCACTACCACTTCCAGGCGTGCCGCTGTCCTGCCTCCTTCAAGAACAGGCGCTGGGGAGAGGTGCCCAGGAATCCTTCTACTCACCCGGTGCTTGAACTTGTTGGAGTTCTTGTTCTCCTTCTTGTTGAGGTCGATGAAGTAATGGGTGACCCTCTCCAGGTCACTGTCCTCCATGGCCCAGGAGATGCGGAAGGAGTCGCAGGTGATGTTGTTGATCTCGATGCTGTGGGGGGTGGACAGCAGCTCCATGCTCCCTCTGGTTTGGCTCCTGTGGGGACTGACGGGGAGGGGAAGATTTAGCTCCACCCTCACCCCCACAGAACTTTCTGGAATGTCCTCCTCCCATATCCCCTGTGAGGACCTGAGGATTGTACCTGCTCATAGAGCTGATGGAAAAGACTGCATGGGGAAGGCCAGAGGGGGAGGACCAAAGGTGGGACGGGTGCCCTGGGGGGTGCTCTCTGCTCCCCTCGGAGGGGTCTGCAGAGCAGACGGCACCTGACAGGTGGCAGAGGCAGTGGGAACACGGCAAACGCTGGGCGGGGACAGATTTGCAGCAGATGGAGCCGAGGAGGGCGGGGGCCCTCAGCCAGCAGGCGTGAAAAGAGAAGGGGTTGGGGGTGGAGAGACGGGGGAGGGCGGAGGACAGGCAGGAAGCACCTGCCGAGGACCCACGGTGCAAGGCTTGGGCAGGTGACGGCAGTGGCAGCCAAGACCACAGGTGCCAGGGCCCTAGAACTCGGGCCCCTCTCCTCTCTGGGGGTGGCTCAGCAAGGGCCAGCACCGCCAGGGCTGGAGGACAAGTGCCACGTAGGTGCACACGGACCCATGCACGGTGGGAGTGCGAGCACCGGCCACAGCCCACTCCAAGCTCTTTTTCCACCCGGAATGTTTTTGGCAATCACCGTGCTCCCCATGGCTGATCCTGTTGTCGGTCCTTTCAATAATTAGTTTTAACACCGACATCTACTGGGGGCCGAGCACGTGCTAATAGCCTCACAAACGTCTCCTGCAGGCCTCAAAGTGGGGACGTGCTATTATTATTCCCATTTTACAGATGAGGCAACTGAGGTGAGGGGGTACTAACCTGCCCAAGGCCACGCAGTAGCAAACCATATGAACTCCAGAGCTCTTTACCATTAAGCCAAGGTCACGTCCCCTCATGTGTGTGCGGGGGCGGGGGTGGCACACGCGTGGCATGTTTTCACTATCTGTCTCTTTCTATTGCCTCTTTCCTTTCAAGCAATTGCATCTTCCCTCCCCTCCCTGTCCTGCTCCTCTGGTTCTCCCTTTCTGTCTGGTGCTCTTCCAGGTATGAAAGGACCACACCAACATCACGCTCCATTGTGCTTCCTCTAGGAAGGGCTGACTCTGGCCTTGACTTTGGCCTGGCTCCCCTGAGCTCCGGGATGGAGAAGGGGTGCAGGAGGGGAGACAGCATCTGGGAGGAGGCAGATGAGGGTGGGGCTTTCTGCAGGGGCATTTGGTCTCATGCTTCCCCTCCCTTCCTCAAGCCCAGCTCCCGGCACACTGGAGTTTTCCCAAGTGTCATCTCCTTCTCTCCTCTCTTCCCTCTTTTTCTCCTCCCCTTGCCTAGGAGCTAGGGGCGCGTGCAAAAGCAGGTACTTTTATTTATAGCTTCCAGAAGATCCAGCCCACACTCTCCCGTCAATTAAGTCTGCTCCAGAGCCTGGCACCTCCAAATTAACCTGTGGGCTGCCTGGGTGGCAGGTACAGGTTGAAGGCTCAGGGTGCTGGCCCTCGCTTGCTGAAGGGTGTCACTCAAGTCCTGTTTCATCTTAGTCTCCCACCCCAGAGCCGAATGCCGGTGGCTTCGTGCACAGGGAATCCTATGGCAAATTAAGCATGGGGGTGCTGCCAGGCCCACCCCGAAATAAAACAGATGGGATTGGGTGTCTAGAAGCAACCCTACGATAATAAACCAGTTTGTAATTCTCGGGGACAGGGGTGGAGCAGTGGGGTGTTACCACCTCCCGGGCTCCCAGGGAGACACATGTGTGCCCCTCCCACGCACATGATCACAGACACCCCGCTGCCCACAAGTGACGCAGCCCACACCCGCCCTGAGTAGGCTCCTATTCCTGCCTCGATACCTCCTCTCCTCAGAGTATTCCCAGAATTCGGGGCAGCTGTGTTTGGTGGTTGGGGTCTCCAGGACCTGCGTGGATATTCATCCCTTCCTCCCCGCAGTTCTGGGAAAGCTGAGATGACACCCCCACCCGAGCTTGGGAGGGCGGCAGGGAGTGCCACTGAGAAGGCCAGGGTGGACCTAGGGCGGGCGTGAACCCCGGTTCTCTACTCCCTGATGCCTGGGGAAGGGCAGGGTGTGAGGGACAGGTCGAGGCAACACCCCAGAAACACCCACACTCCCAAGTGGATCCACCCCGAGACAAGCATGTACACACCCACACACAGGCAGGCAGGCACGCACGCACACACGTGTGCCGAGCGTGCCCACCCACACGCACCCCACACCTCCGCAGACATCCTCACCCCCAGACACCGCCCCCCCGCGCACTCAGGCACCTCTCGCCACCTTCCACGCTCTAAGAATGCCCCACAATTTTCCCTCCACAGCTGTCGCCTCCAGACACACCAGACGTGTTCGTGTCCACAGGCTCACGCACACCTTCTCACAAGCCATATTTGGGGAAAAGAGGAAGCCACAGGCACCAACATGCGTGCGTGCCACCTCCACAAGAAGGCACGCAACCCACACGCCTGCCTGCACACACATGTGCATTCGCACACACGTCAGCCCCCGCCCGAATTCTGGTATTCTCTCTCCTGAGTCTTCTCCGGGCTCAAAGACACAGACTTTGCCCCTGGCCACACTCTGCCAGCCCTGATGGTTCATGCCAACAGGTCTGCGCACCTACGCAGGTCTGCCCACAGACGAGAGTTTCTGCCCAAGCTTGCCACTGCCCACCCCACCCTGCTCTGGAGTTGCACCCCCCGCCTAGAAGCCCCCGGGTTGCATGCACCCCCCCAACATGTAATCCACACGCACGACAAGTGACATGTCCACCCCCCTATATGTACTGCCTCAGAGTGTCCCCACCCACGCATGCCACAGGCTACTCAGATAAGTGCCCCCCCCCACACGTACCTCATGTGCGCAAGAAAGATATGTTCCTAGACATGCCTCGCGCCAGTCAAAACCCACACATGAGCACACTGCATGCACACAGACCATCTGCCCAGCGAGCCTCTGGTCTCCTCCAGAGCGTGCACACAGCCGTACACACTGACACCCCTTCCCCGTGCCCGTTCAGAAAAGCCACCGTGTGCCAGAGGGAAAGCTCCCCCCCGCCCGCCATCCCTGTTGGCATCACTGACTGCAGCAGAATGGTCACGGGGTGACTAACTGTGGTGCCCCAGAGACTGGATCCAGCTGTTAACCCCTTTGCCAAGGGCCCCCAGGAAAGGGGACAAGGTCGTCGGGCCTGGAAATCCAGGTGGGCACCAGGGCAGTGGCAGGACCCCGGTGCCCCCAGCTCGCAGCCCCTCAGGACGGACAGCAGAATGCTTGGGGGAGGAAGGGCACTCACCTGGCTCCACCGGGCTCTGCAGAGGAAGACCTGGCAGGGAGGGAAGGGAGAGACCTCTATGTGGACAAGCTCCCCAGGCAGGGGGACAGCGGCCAGACGCCTGGGTCACAGGCAGCGGCGCGCGCTCGCTCCTCTCCCGGCTGCTGGGGAGGCTGCGTCCATGCCCTGCAGGCAGCTCCTGTCTGGCTCCGCAGGCGCCGCTGCTGCTGCCCCCGGTGAGACGATGTTCCCAGCCCAGCGCACGAAGAGAGGCAGGAGCGAAATCAAAGCAGCGTGGAGGAGAGAGAGAGGCAGAGAAGGCGAGAGAACAGAGCGCCAGACCGAATCTGGCTCCACCAATGGGATCAGTGGCTGCGCAGCGTCAGGTGATAACAAGCGAGCTCCGTCCCTGCTCTCCGGGCTGGGAGGGGACAGGGCACAGGGTCTCCCAGGGAGCTACGCAGACATCCTTGGAGACAGCAGTGGCTGCAGCCTGTCCCCAATCCTTCCAGGACAAGCTGCCCTCAGAAGTCCCTCCAACACATCCCCTATTTGGAAATCTTTGACTCGAATGCAGCCCCCAAACTTTAGGGTGCTGGGAGAGGGGTGGAGCTTAGCCGAGGGCTTGAGCCCCTAAACAAGGATTCTGATTGGGGGAAGAGGAGGGGGGCCGTGGAGGACTTCGAAGGGTCCAGATGGGGTGTGGGAGCCAGGGGGGCCCTGTCTTGGGTCTGGATCCTCTGCTGGTCCATGGCTCCATTTTCTTACCGACTCTGCCAAGAGCTGTCAGACCCGCAGCGCCGGGACCCAGCTTGTCCAACAAGAAGCCTCTGGCTGCTTCGGTGTCTCCAGGAAAAGGCGCAGGAGAGACAGGTTGTAGAGAGAGGTGCACCAAGGCAAGAAAGCTGGGGTGGGAGAACACAGAGAGCTTTGAGTATTCTCATCCCAGCCAACCTCTGGGCTCGAAGGAAGCCAGCCCCGGGCACCTTGGCCAGAGATCGTAATATTTGCTCTCGCGTGGGCAGCAGACACCAAGAAACAAGGACCCCATGGAGGCCGTCATAAAGAACACCCAAGGATGTTTGAGTCAAGCAACGACAGTGACAAAGGGTCTATGCAGGAGTGAAATCGGTGAGCTTGCAGCCAGGCAGATGCGGTGAGAATTCCTGCTCTATCACTTTGCAGCTGGGAAACCTCGTACGAGCGACTCCACCTCAGTCTCTTCATCTGTCAAATGGGATCATACAGGTCTATTGGCATCACGAAATGAGATCATTAGGCAAATCACCCACCTCTGGGCCTGGCACCTAAGAAGTACTAGTCACCTGTCGGAGATGTTATCATTCCCGTCGTGATTGCCTGCAGGGAGCCCACAGTCTTCCAAGGGAGAAAAGGTGGCTTTCAGATGGCACAATCGGACCACAAGGAGGACACAGCTAGACTGCAGGGCACGGGCAGGGACTCAGAGAAGGAAGAGCCAGCACAGAGGCCATGGAAGCAGGGGTGTGGGGGGGTGGGGAGGGCTTGACGAGGGCAGCGGACACAACGCAGGCCCAGGGTGAGGCTTCATTCAGAGAGCAGAAGAAGGGGTGAGCGGAGCCTAAGGGACCCTCACTGAGAGGGACTCGGGGCTGCGGGCATCGGCAGCGAAGGTCAGAGGAAGTGACACTGCAGAAAGCTAAGAGTTCACAGAATGCAAGACAAGCAGAAGCCAATCCCGCCTTACATGGGTGTGAGAACCGGAGCGAGTCTGGTCAGATCCTGCGCCACAGAACGCGGCGTGGTGTGTTGTACCGAGGCAGGATTAAGCGCTCCCTCGGCCAAACAGGACCGGGACCTGCCCCCACACACCTCTGAAACCCAGAGAAGATGCGGAACCATGACCTTGTGGTTATGGCCAGCAACAGACATCTGGACTAAAACCCTGTCCCTAGGACCAACATGAGGAAAAAGGCAGGTTCTCTATGACTCGGTTTCCCCTTATGTCAAAGGAAGACCAGTCCCAGCCCATCTCTGCCTCCCACCTTCTCAGGGTGGCATGCGGAGACTGCATGAGGTCATGAGGCCCCAGCTGTGAACAATGGCCATCTGAATGCCCCTTTGTGGAGCTGCGCTAGCCCCAGGTGAAGGCACAACCCTTCCAGAGCTTCTGCCTCTTCTTGCCCCGGAGGACTTCTCTACAGATCACGAGGGAAAACACGTGGTAAGAACAACGCGCAGAGTGCCAAGTAAAACTAACTCCGTGTGAAACCAAACAAACAACTGCCAGGGTGCACTTCTGCGGCATTCTTATTTTTAATAACTTTTTATTACACAAGTAGTACATGATCATTGCAGAAAGATGAGAAATTTCATTTTAAATTTAAGAGAGAATTAAAATCTCTCATTTTCCCACCATTCAGAAATAGGCATAGAATATAGGCACATAGTTTATTAACAAAAATGGTATAAAAGTATAAATACTGTTTTATGACCTGCTTGTTTCACTTAGCAATGCTTTTTCTGTTCATCACGTAATCTTTTTACAGTATCATTTAAAATTGCTGTCCAATGTCCTATTGTCAGGTCACACACCTTTTGGGGGAACCAATCCCCTACCCTTCTTTGATTACTTTTCCTCCAATTCTAAACAATGCTGCAATGAACATCCTTACAGCAAAATCTCATCCCACACCTTGATTATATTTCCAATAACATATTAAAGGGAATGGACCTTAATTGGATACTGATTTAAACAAACTATTAAAAAAAAAAAAGCCTATGTGGCAAATGGAGACATTTGAATACTAACTAGATGTTTGATAATATTTAGGAATTATTAGCTTTGATAATGATACTGTGGCTATTTTTTTAAAAGAGTGCTTACTCTTAGAGATACGTATTATAATATTTATGGATTGATAAAGACATTATATCTGTGATTTATTTCAAAATAATCTGGGAGAAGGGAGTGGGTGGCATAGAAATGAAACAGCGGATAATAGCTGAAGCTGGGTGCTTTGAGATCCAATAAGCTATTCTCTTTACTTATGTGCATGTTTGAAAGTTTCCGTATTAGACATTATACTAAGCTATCTTACAATAATAACAAAGCATTTATTAAGCACCGAGACACAGCGCCAGGCATGTGATTCTCATAACCTTGAGAGATAGATTCATCAACCCCCTGTTTAAAAGGTGAGTGGTGGAAAAAGGGACTCAGCCCATAAGTAGTAAAACTAGTATTCAAATTCTGGTCTGAGTACAAAGGCCAGATTCTTCATGGTAGAAGGATGCATAGTGAATACAGAGTCTGATGTAACAGACAATGGGGCTGTAAGTAAAAAATATTTACAGACTTATGCACTTTACAGACTCAAAATGTTTGTGTGTATTTCCCCACGGCTGAAGTACAGCGATGCAATGAGTCAATGAATACATACACATCCAAACAGTCCATAAAAACCACTTTGTTCATTTATATGTGTTTACAATGACGAGAGTGAGTAAGGACTATTTAGAAGAACCAAATGGGTTTCTTAGGGTTTATTTACTCTGTCCTTTTGAAATTATGTTTAGACATCCTAGAACCCTCACCAGTCATCTATTTTGAACTTACTAAAGAGCATTAAAATGATTCTAAACACTAGACACATTTCTGAGCATTTACTCAACTAAAGAATAGAATAAGTATTTTAGCTGTTTTAAAAACTTACATAATGGCCGGGCGTGGTGGCTCTCGCCTGTAATCCTAGCACTCTGGGAGGCCGACGTGGGAGGATCGCTTGAGCTCAGGAGTTCGGGACCAGCCTGAGCAAGAGCGAGACCCCATCTCTACTGAAAATAGAAAAATTAGCTGGGCATCACGGCGCATGTCTGTAGTCCCAGCTACTTGGGATGCTGAGGCAGGGGGATCCCTTGAACCCAGGAGTTTGAGGTTGCTGTGAGCTAGGCTGACGCCACAGCACTCTAGCCCAGGCGACGGAATGAGATTCTCTCTCTCAAAAAAAAAGAAACTTCAAGGGAAAAGATCAAGAGCAATGATGAAAGAGAATTGCAAGTGAAACAAGAGGTGGAAAGACTCATGTAGACTCATGGGATTAGAATAGTAAGTAAGTTACACCTAACGTGGAAGAACACAATGTAGGAAATACAAAATACCACCAAGCACTGCATGACGGGTCTGGGACAAGAGTTAGACACACTGAACAAAAGCTACTGCCATGATGTCTCAAGTCATTCAATGTTTGCCACACTTACTCTATTAAGAGAGTTATTTACAGAACAAACTGTAGAGAAGACAGATGAAAATACAACTCAAAGATGGCTTTTGCATCGCTGGCACTGAGCTTAAATTACCTCCTGGAATCAGTCTGCCCTTATTTTTCTAATGCACATCCAGATTTTCCAATTGGTCTCACTACAAACTAGAATTCATTCTTCCATTAAAAAGAAAATGTAGCGTGTGCCTAACTAGGTAGCAGGCACTGTTTTAGGCAATCAGGATACTGCAGTTGGGGCAAGGGGAGGAGGAAACAAAGGTTCCTGCTCTTATGGGGCTTACATTCCAGTGGGAGGAAGACACTTAAATAAGTAGGTAAGTAAATAAATAAACTCTGTTGTCTATTAAATGGTGATAAATACTATAGAGAAAAATAAGTCAGTAAATAGAGACAGGAAATGTCATGGGGGTGGGGAGTTTTGATTTTAACTAAGGACATCAGATAAGGTCTCTTTGAGAAGGTGACTTTGGGATTTAAAAAAAAAAACAAGAAATAACTCTGATTGAAGGGAGGGAGGGAGCCATGCAGACTCGTGTGAGGGAAGAGAATTCCGGGGAGCAGGTGCAGAGGTCCCGATACAGGAGCATGCCCGATGTGGTCCAGAAAGAGCAGGGGGACCAGTGTGGCTGGAACAGTGAGTGAGCAGACCGTGCAGGGAGTTGAGACCAGAGAGATGGTGGGCGGAGGGACAGGTGATGCAGGGCTGCATAGGCCATTCTAAAGCTCTTGTTTCTTACTCTGATATGGGAAGCCGTTGGGAAGTGTAGAGCCAGAGATGTGACCTAATGTGAAATATGTCAGTTGCACTATGGGGAGACTAGACTGGTGGGGAGGGGGCCAGGTGGAAGGATACCAATTAGGAGGCTATTAAGATAATCAGGGCCCAAAATGATGGTGGCCTGGGCCAGGGTGGTGAGACAGGGTAAGATCCCAGATATACCTGGAAAAGCTGATATATTAGATGTAGCGCATAAGAGAAAGAGATGCGTCAAGAACTGCAAGATTTTTAACCTGAACCACTGCAGGGATGCAGTTGCCATTTACTGAGATGGGGACCCTCTTGAAGGAGTAGTCCGAGGAGGAAGATCAAAAGTCTGGATGTGGACATAGGTTTGAGACAACTAGGAGACATCCAAGCGGAGGTATGGAATAGGCAGAGATACACACCTGGAGTTCAGAGAGCTCTGGACTGCGGACAAGCATCTAGGAGTCATCAACATACAGTACACTGTTTGATGCCAAGAAAATGGACCACTGCCAAGGGAGTAAGTATAGGGGAAAAAGGGACAGATTCCGAAGACAGAATCTTAGAGCTCTCCAATGTGTAGTGGTCAAGGCGGTAAGTAGGAAACAGCAAAAGAATGGTCTGCAAGACGATGCAAATCAATTAGGATAAATTACGCATCAAGAACATGTAATAGCTTGAACTTGGGCAGTGTTCTCATACCACACATTCCTTTTATTCTACCAATACATATCAAAACAGTTCCTTATTCATTTGATATTTTCACTGCCCATCAAGAATTCACAGGAACAGGCATTTGACAGAATCTGTTCATACCTTCCCAAAGTTGCACTTAGACCTCCAAAACTCTATTTGTTCTTAAGAGTTTGGTTATTAGTTTCATTGAGTTATTTATCAGAAACGAATGAGTTTATTATAGTAATCTCTTTACTATAAGATTTGTGAAAATAAAATGCGGTAACATGTTGTTTATAACAAATTAAGATCTGCTAGAATCACGTCCATTACACAGTTTTGGCTACTAATAATTTACAAGTTTCCTTTGAGGCTAGATGAAAGACTGAACACTCTTTGGGAGAAAATGAAGGAGAGAAAGTGGGGGAGCAAGTAAAGAAAGAAAGCAGAATGGTGCTGAACGTATATTAGCTTAATTAGAGGGAAGGCTGGAGAATATTCTTGAAGGGAAAGTATGATAATCATTGTCAGGAAGTAACCACCAAAATGTCAAAAACAGAAGGCCCTATTTAAGTGTTCTCTCCTCTTCTCCTTTTGGGGGTGAACAATGCTGTGGAAATTCAATAAACATTACCAAAAGGAAATCGGTTAAATAAATGATGGGGCCGGGTGCAGTGGTTCACACCTATAATCCTAGCACTCTGGGAGGCTGAGGCAAGGAAGATCACTTGAGGTCAGGAGTTCGAGACAAGCCTGAAGAAGAACAAGACCCCCATCTCTACAAAAAAAAAATAGAAAAATTCTCCAGGCATGGTGACATATACTTGTAGTTCCAGCTACTCAGGAGGCTGAGGCAGGAGGATCACTTGAGCCCAGGAGTTTGAGGCTCTAGTGAGCCATGATGGCACCACTGCACTCCAGCCTGGGCCACACAGCAAGACCCTGTTTCTAAAAATAAATAAATAGATAAATAATATTTTCCCAAATTTTCTGCAGTGAATAAGTATCTTTGTAAAAAAACAAAACAAAACAAACAAAAAAAGAAGGTGCTAAAAGGCTGGTGAACCTCAAAGCCCAAGAGAATGAAATCAAAGTAATTTCATCCTGTTCTCTGGTCAGAAGCTAAAGGCTGCTGTGTGTAGCTCAGTGTAGGGGACAGGAAGGGTATTGGTTTGGTTTGGTTTGATTATTGTTAACACCAATATGGAGGAAAGAAGTTGAAAAAGGTCTGGTTAAAAACCAACATAGCAAACTATTAATATAATATTAATATATTATTACATTGGCAAAAAGGTTTTAAATTTTAAGAGCCAAAACTCAAAAGGATGTGGCAAAATATTGATATTACATATATTCTTATATACTCTATGTATGTTCTCATTCATGTCTATATTCTTAGCGGTGATGCATTTTAGCACAACCCTTCCTGAAAGCAATTTAGCAACATGAATGATGAACCACAAAATGTGCATGTTCAAAATGGTATAGTCACTGTGGAAAACGACTTGGCAGTTTCTTATAAAACTAAGACACAGCTACCATAAGACCCAACAATTGTATGCATGGGCAATTATCCTAGAGAAATAAAAATTTATGTTTACACAAACATTTGTACATGTATTTTCATACCAGCTTTATTCACAATAACCCAAAAGAGGAAACAACCCAGATGTCCTTCAAAGGGTGAATGGTTAAACAAACCAAGGATACTTAGCAATAAAAAGAAATGAACTATTGATATACGCAACAACTTAGATAATCTCTGGGGATTTCTGCTGAGTGAAAAAAGCTATCTCAAGAAGTCACATACTGTATGATTCCATTTATATAACACTTTTGAAATAACAAAATTATAGAACTGGAGAACAGATTAGTGGTGGGAGGAGGTGGGTGGAGGGAGGTGTGTATATAAAAGGGATCCTTGTGGAGATGGAAATGTCTTTTATCCTGACTGTACCAATGTCAATATTCTGGTTGTGATAATGTAGGATAGTTCTGCAAGATGTTATTATTGGGGGACACTGAGTAAACAGTCCTTGGGATCTCTGTGCGTTATTTCTTACAATAGCATATGTATCTACAACGATCTCAAAATAAAAAGTTTACTTTAAAAAAATTTTACATCTTCTTTTGGCCAATTATCCCAGCTCTGGAAATCTGTCCTAGGGATATAATCCAAAAGGAAAAAAACGGTGAGAACGCTAGATGTTCACTACAGCGTTATTTACAACAGGGAAAAGAAACAATCTAAGCGTCCAAACAGGGAAATACGTAAATCATGACATAGCCACCAGAGAATTACAGTCATTGATGAAACAATGAAAAAGTGTTATTTGAGGCCTGGCCAGGTGGCGTACACCTGTAGTCCCAGCTGCTACTCTGGAGGCTGAGAGAGGAGGATCGCTTGAGCCCAGGAGTGCTAGAGGTTGTTGCAGTTGAGCTATGATCACACCGCTGCACTCCATCCTGGGCAACAGAGACCCAGTTTCCAAAAAGAAGAAAAAAGTTATTTGAAAAAGGAGGATACAAATCTGTGGTACAATATGCCAGCTGTGTGAAGGGGACTGAATATATTACAAAAATTTTAATAGTAGAGCTCTACGTGGAATTCCGGCAGAAATGGTTTTCTTTCCTCAAAGTCTCCGTAATGTTGTTACATGATGTTTATATTGTTTGGAGGGAGTGGGGAGATAACATTAAAGGACACTTCTTATATTAAATTGCAAACGTCGGAGTCAACAAAAGTTCTTCAAATTAGTTCCTCCAACAGTAGAGCAAACTTCGTTTTCCGATTCCTTCCAGGCATTGACCAAAAGCGCTCACAGGGGGCCACGCCATCGTGAGTCCGGGACGGTTGCCGTTAGGCACAGGCTGGTCCGCGGCAGCTGTCCCGCGGCTGCCCCACCGCAGGACCCCGCCAGGAGTCTAGAGAAGGCGGCCCCGCGCGAGGGCGAAACCACTGCCCGGAGGTACAGTGACCACTCCAAGGTCACCACGGACAGCCTGCGGCTGGGGCTCGGCCTGGCCCAGGGCTCCCCGACTCTTGAGTCCGGGTCTCGCTCTCTGCCCCTCGCCCCATCCCGAGCCGCGACCCCAGTGCTCCCAGGGGCTCCGCCACGGCGAGTCCTCACGTTGCAGCGTGGTAACCACCAAGGACCCTGACCCTGAGGTCGGCGCCCCCACCCCCACGCCCGGGGCCAAGACCCCCGAGCGCCGCGCCGTAGCGTAGCGTACCCCAGACCGCTCCCCTCATCCTTTTTCGCCCTCTCAACCCAGCTTTTCCCGACTCCGGGAAGAACCGGGAAGAGAAGGCGGAGGGGAGTGAGGCGCCGCCTAATAAATACTGTGGCCCAGTCCCGCCTCCCGAACGTCACTTCCGCCCAGCGGCAAGATGGCGGTGCCCAGGCCCTGCCACGCAGACTTCCGCCCGGCTCGGAGACCGAGGGCTGGCGGCGGGTCGCGTTGGAGGTGAAGTCGTGACGCGCGGTGTGGAGCTGCAGCCCGGGTGCGTCCCTGCCTCGTGCGTGGCCGCAGGGCTTTGGGAGAGGGCAGTTCGCGAGCCAAAGGCGCCAGCCGGGATGGTCCGGGCAGTCTCGCCACGTGGGAGGGGGAGGAGCTGAGATGCCACCGGAGGGACGCCCTGACGGGGGCGGGAGGCCAAGTGGGTGGGGTTCCGCTCAGGGTCCGCGTGTCGGTCCCCTCTGGTGATTTCGTTGCACCTTGTCTCACAGGCATCATGTCGGAAGGAAACGCCGCGGGCGAGCCCAGCGCTCCGGGAGGGTCCCGACCCCTCTTGTCTGGGGCGCGGGGACTTATCGGGCGGCGGCCGGCGCTCCCCCTCACTCCAGGCCGCCTTCCCTCCATCCGATCCAGGGACCTCACCCTCGGGGGAGTTAAGAAGGTACCCAACCACCTTGAATTCCAGGCCCCTGGGATTCAGCTAATATTCGTGTCGAACCTACTGTATGCCAGGCGTGGTGTTGGGCCTTATGAATCTTGTCCCCAAACTTCTGCCTACCTCTCTTCAAGTTCTAGGGAGCCTGTCCCGCCTTTTTCAAGTCTAAGTACCGAGTACAAGATGTTGAGACGATTCTCAGAGGTGGTCGAAGGATAGAAATACTAATTAGTAGAAGACATTCAAAAGCAACTTTGGCATGTTTACTTGCCAGGCAGACATAAACTTTGCTTGCAGTTTTAGAGGGTTCAGAATTCTCCACCATCCCAGTGTGCATACTTATTATCTAGAATGAACTGAATCCTAGGCATGGCATAATAGATTCTGTGGACTCTTCCATTATGGGTATGACTGTGGTAAAGAGCAGCCTGGAAAGGGATGGGGGGACAGGCTGACAGAAGCATAAAGCAGCCAGTTTTTAAAGACTTTGCCTTGGAAAATTTTGGTGACAATCTAAATGTATCATATAATTATGAGTGCTGGCAGGTTCCTGACTTCCCTACTTAAGCCTTGCTGCTAGAGCTGGCCCCCTGTGGTACTGGTCTCTATAGCAGTTCGAAGACTGGAGGTGAGATTAGATAAATTTCCTTTGCTTTTAGAAATCCCAGAGGCTCTCCTTTCAGAGGGCAGAAGCTGAGGCTGCTGGTTATAATAAAGTGGTTTTTGGTGCCCCTTTCTTCTATGTGAAACTCCACCGCCACATGGCATGATGTTCCTCCTCTTCAGGCACACGTCTGTCACTATAAAACTCTGATAGCAGTGTGCACTGTGCAGAAGAGAGTGATGGTGGTCTTGGTCCGTAGAAGATGCTCTTTAGGAGTTTTTGTTTTCCTTTGTACTTTGGGGTCAGAACTTAACAAATCAGTGACTGCTGTATTTTACTTTCAGAAAACCTTCACCCCAAATATCATCAGTCGGAAGATCAAGGAAGAGTAAGTAGCTAGGCCTTCTGAATACTCACCCTGAATTTGGGGCTTTGGGGAAGTGACTAGGTGTGTGGCTCAGAAATTTAAATTTGTGTCTTTAGTTCTTTTCACTAATGATTTTCAACCCTGGCTCCGAGGTGATTCTAATGTGCAAGCTTTAAAAAAATACTGATCCCTAGGGCTCCATCTCTAGAAATTGTGATTTAACTTGTTTGCGGTAGGTTTGAGTGATTGTCTCTTACAGCCAGAGTTGAGAACCACTATTTTAAACAAAGATGTATCATGCTGTACCTTAAGTTACTTTGCATTACAGCCTTCCTGCTTTTAGTCAATGCAAAGAAACAAACAAACAAACAAAAAAACCCTACATTTTCGGACAAGAAGGTGAAGTAAAGCAAGCTGAAAGGGTGCTGCCTCATCAAGGAAGTGAGAAAAGCGTCACACTTAGAATTGGATTCGGCTTCTCATGGTGTAGTTATTGGCTCATAAACACTCCACTCACTTGGCATGAAGTGGTATGGGACAGTAAGGCCAGTTTTTTGAGGCACGGGAAGTGAGTGGTTTCCCTTAATCTATTCTCTCTTCCAGGCCTAAGGAAGAAGTAACCATGAAAAAGGAGAAGCGTGAAAGGGACAGAGACCGACAGCGAGAGGGGCATGGGCGGGGCCGCGGCCGCCCAGAAGTGATCCAGTCCCACTCCATCTTTGAGCAGGGCCCGGCTGAAATGATGAAGAAAAAAGGTACGAAGGAGTCACTGGTGGCTTTCAGCTCAGACTGCCCGAGCGAAGGGCAAGAGCAGTGGAATTCCTCTGCTCCCTCTTCCTTATGTATCCCTAGTGACCCGGGTGATTTCCCACAGGGAACTGGGATAAGACAGTGGATGTGTCAGACATGGGGCCCTCTCATATCATCAACATCAAGAAAGAGAAGAGGGAGACAGATGAAGAGACGAAGCAGATCCTGCGCATGCTGGAGAAGGATGACGTGGGTACCGGGCGCGGGGGGAAGGAGCAGAGTCGCTCGCTGGTGATGTCCTGGAGTCCTGGCGAGCAGCAGGGGTCTTTGGTTAGAAGCAGACTAAAGTGGACTGCAATCCGGGTGGGTGTGCTGGCCATGTGACCCCCCCCGCCCCCTGACTCTTCTTTGGCAGTTCATTGATGACCCTGGGCTGAGGAATGACACTCGAAACATGCCTGTGCAGCTGCCACTGGCTCACTCAGGGTGGCTTTTTAAGGAAGAGAGTGAAGAACCAGACGTTAAACCTTGGCTGGCCGGCCCCAAGGAAGAGGACATGGAGGTGGACGGACCTGTTGTGAAAGGTACCCGTGTCAGTTAAGTTCTCATCTCTGTTTCCGTGGCTGCCACCCCCCAGCCTCTGGAATCCCTCGCATGAGCCTCCGAGACCGCTGCTCCTGAGCAGGTCCGCTCACGTTCCGGCTATCAAGCACATGAGCTGAACAAAGACACTAAATCCTCCCTCTCAGAGGGTTCACTTGTTGACATGGAGCAGTGGGACAGCCCCAGATGTCCCTTTTTAGATAAGTCATACATCTTACGCATGTGCTGTCTCTTGCCTCTCTCCATAACCCATGTCTCCTTCCAGCTCCCCGGCCGAGTGACAGGGGAGCAGATGGGGGCGAAGGGCTGGGAACAGTGAGGCGGTGGAGAGGGCAGCCACGTGATAGCCCTTCCGTTGTCTCACCCGAGCAGTGAAAGAGGAGCCACGAGATGAGGAGGAGGAGGCCAAGATGAAGGCTCCTCCTAGAGCAGCCAGGAAGACCCCAGGCCTGCTGAAGGACGTGTCTGTGGCGGAGCTGCTCAGGGAGCTGAGCGTCACCAAGGAGGAAGAGCTGCTGTTCCTCCAGCTGCCAGATACCCTCCCCGGCCAGCCGCCCACCCAGGACGTGAAGCCTATCAAGACGGAGGTGCAGGGCGAGGATGGGCAGATGGTGGTCATTAAGCAGGAGAAAGACCGGGTATGCCCAGGGGCGAGTCCTGTGATCATGCCAGGGTGGGGACCAGTGGGGGAAATAGTGACCTGTGTAGCGAAGGTCTGCCACCCAGCCGGGCTGGGAGAATATGGTACCTGCAAGGGCCGTGGAGCTTTGTACTTCTGACCCCAATTGTGTGTGTACGTGTATGTTTCCTTTTTATCATGAAAAATCTCCACAATTATATGTATGAGAGAACATACACTCCCAGGTACCATCACTCAGCTTCAGCAGTTACTGATATTTTGTCCATCTGTTTGCTGTGGGTTTTGTTTTTTAACCAATGACAGAGAGCCCTGGGAAAAGGCCCTCTTTGAGGAGTTCATTCTCACCTTTGCTGCCAATGTCTCTGTCTGGGAGGTGGGATGGGGTTCGTTCATGAAAGACGGAGGGAAGAGCTCTTTGCCCAACTTCCACCCCCTTTATTTCTCCATAGGAAGCCAGGCTGGCAGAGAACGCTTGTACCCTGGCTGACCTGACAGAGGGGCAGGTTGGCAAGCTGCTCATCCGCAAGTCAGGAAAGGTGCAGCTCCTCCTGGGCAAGGTGACTCTGGATGTGACCATGGGAACAGCCTGCTCTTTCCTACAGGTAAGCGCTCTGCAGGGTCAGGGCGAGGCCCTCGAAGGGGTTGAGAAGTTGAGCCTGTGCTAAGTAGGGTGGGGGGTTCGTGGGAGTGTCCCATTCAGATTCACAGGACTGAGCGCTGGGGCATGTGGTTGTGGCTCTCATCACTGTCTCTGTCCATTGGCAGGAGCTGGTGTCCGTGGGCCTTGGAGACAGTAGGACCGGGGATATGACAGTCCTGGGACACGTGAAGCACAAACTCGTATGTTCCCCTGATTTTGAGTCCCTCTTGGATCACAGACACCGGTAAAATGAGCAGATGGAGGAGGATGGCGCCCGTGCCCACGGCTGCTGCCTGCTGCAGATGTTTCGTTCTCTAATCTGAGTAACCCGGAGGGGGCCTGTTGAGCCCACCCACTCCAGCCTTCGGCAGCCGTTGTCCCAGTTCCCCCGGGGCCCACAAGGCTTTCCCCCACAGTAGCTGCGAATGGCACAGTGACCTTCGCACAGCGTGGATACTGCATATCCTTGCTGCTGGGGACTTGCGCCTGCTATTTATTTTAGTATTTATGTCTCAATCTCTTTGACTGACTGCATCCTCCTGATGGGGAGGAGGAGGGAGAGGGTCTATAGAAAGATACAGGTTCCTTCTCTTGGTGGAAGTTGGGCCACGGGGGCAGGAAGTGTGGGGGCTGCGGCTTTTGCTTGTGCACCCTCCTTCCTCCTGGGAGGCGGTGGAGGAGAGAACAGGGATGGAGTCTCAGACATAAGTGCATGGGCCCAGCTCAGCAGGTCCTAGTCTCGTGACCTTGGACAAACTACCTAACCTTTCTGAGCCTCATGTCCCTCAGCCGACAAAAATGGAGATAATACCTACCTCATGGGGTTGGCGTGAGGTCTAATGGGGTATCATAGGGGAAAACTCGTCGCACAAGGCCAGACCCAGTAGGCGCTCAATAAATGTGAGTTTCCCTTTCCTTTGCCTGACTCTATTTTCCCGCAAGATGAAAGTGGCTAGAGCTGCTCATTTTCCTCCTTCTGCTTACCCCGTCCCAGCCCGGGCCTGGTGCTCCGAGTGCACCAGTTCAAGATATTCTATACCTTTTTCTTCTTGTTACTCTTATTTTTATTTTTTTTAGTGAGGAACAGCAGAAAGATCTCCTGGTTACTCTTAGCTGAGTACTTCCTGTGTTACTAGCTGTAGGTTTTTGTAGAAAGGAAAAAGTCAGAGACTCCTCCTAGCACCCTCCTACAAATGCCTTTGCATGACATGGTGGGCCCAGGACGTGTTTCCCCACACCCCAACCCCTGCCGTTAGTAGCCAGTATTCTAGCTTCCATTTAAATATTTAAATTTTTTTTTTTTTTTTTTAGACAGAGTCTTGCTCTGTTGCCTGGGCTAGAGTACCATGGCGTTAGCCTAGCTCAGAGCAACCTCAAACTCCTGGACTCAAGCGATCCTCCTGTTCAGCCTCCTGAGTAACTGGGACTACAGGTGCACACCACCATGCCCAGCTAATTTTTTCTATTTTTACTAGAGACGGGGCCTCGCTCTTGCTCAGCTTGGTCTCAAACCCATGACCTCAAGCGATCCTCCCTTCTCAGCCTCCCAGAGTGCTAGGATTATAGGCGTGAGCCACTGCACCCAGCCAAATATTTAAGTTTTTCTCAAAAGAAACTTGCAAGTACTCACGGTGACGTTTCACCACACTAAATCAAATGTTGCCCCTCCCGCCCCCAAAAATATATATATAAGATCTTGGTAAGATAGAAGTAGGGATTTATTGAATAATGGCCTCTTTGACATTTCGCAGGTGACTTCCCATTTCAAAAGGTTTGAGTTTGAGAGGCCTGCCTCTGTCTCCTGTCCTAGCTCCGCCGGGGCCACCTGCTCAGCGTGGATCCTAGTCCCAGCCGGCCTCACTCGCTGCTGAGTTTGTGGGTCTGTGATCTTGTTCCCTTCACCAGGTCATTGCAGTGTGTGTAGTCCCTGGAGGAACAGCTTCTCTTTCTCTCCCCTTGACAGCAGGGCTGGGGAGATATTTGCAGTTAGAGGAAGGCCTCACGCGGCAGCATTCTGTGGCTGTCAGGTGCTGGTGGCACAGCTGCCCTTAGCTGGCATCGTAGCACATTGCCTCTGGGACAGGGATGAACCACAGGGGCTTGGTGAGAACTGCCCTTTCCTGATTCCAGTGGCCCCAGGAGTTTCCGATACGTTTTCAGTCTCACCTTTTAGTTCCTCAGCCTGCTCATTCATCACTTGGGGCTTTTCCTACAGAGCCCCTCAAACTGCCCAGCCAGCAGCCACGAGCGGCTATTGACTATTTGGTGACCACATTGCCCCTTCTAAAGCTGAAAGCTCGCATCAGCTCTGTTGCATAGTGTTGTTCTGGCCTCTTCGAACTGTAGAGGACTGGAGCAGAAAGGGTTCCTTGGAAACGTGCGGTGGAAGCCCTGTTTGGTCCGATGCTGAGCTGCGTGTGATTAGCTCTGGGCTTCGGTGCTTTCTTCTCTTAAATAGCTGACGCACTGCCAGTGGGTCTCCATTGTAATCCTCTCTCTCTGTTCTGTTTCTTTGGTTCAGAAATAATCTTCTGCTTTTTTTGGATGAACTCAATGGCCCTGTGTCGTTGATGTTGGGTGTTTTGCAGTCTTTAGTTCTTTGACTCTTCCATGAAGGTTTGAGGAAGAGCATGTACCGCTTTCATGTTCGCTTCACCCATTCGGGTATCTTGGGGCTTGAACCGTAGGACTGCTTGAAAGTCCTCATGGTCTGTCTTCAGATCCCTGATGCACAAATTAGGTCTTGTCAATAAAAGTGTGGCAAAGGACGAGGCATGTCTGCTTTCTTGACTGAGCCTCCGAAGCATACATTTCTACCAACAAATACACGCAAATAACAGTAGAGAAAAACCCAAAGCCAAATTCATACGTTAGAGCAAATGGATGCAAATTTATACCTACGTGCATCTGTGTATATATATATACTTTGTTAGATGTAGAAAGAGAGAATGATAGGCTTATTCATTTTTTTAACTACATGATTAAATGACAGTGTGGGCTTTAGTGTGAGGTTTGGGTTTGAATCCAACTCCATCAGTAATTTTGGGTGGGAAAAAAAATGACTTATCCTTCCTAAGCTCAGTTTTATTTATTTTATTTTCTGTAAGAATGGTTAATGGGGGCAAAAATATAGGTTGATAGAATGAACAAGATCTAATATTTGATAGCAAAACAGGGTGACTATAGTCAACAGTAAGTTACTGTATATTTTAAAATAACTAAAAAGAATTGCATTGGAATTTTTCCAACACAAGTGAAAAATACCTGAGGTGATGGATACCCCACTTACCCTGTTTTGATTATTACACATTGTTTGCCTGTATCAAAACATCACACATACCCTATAAATATATACAACAATTATGTACCCATAATAATTAAAAATAAAAAAATTTTTGAAAGAATGAGACAATAGTAGCTTTTTTATAGAGTTGCTTTTAAATTAGAGTGAACATGAAGCAGTTAACTCAGTGCCACACAGATAATTGCCTATAACAGGATGTGACCAGCACAGATAACAGAAAATTAGGCTGACAGTGGCGTAAGCGATGAGGATATTTATTTCATGTAGCAAGAAGTCTGGAGATGGATAGTTCCAGAGTTGAGTGGCAGCCAAAATGTCATCAGGATTTTCTTAGGTCTGTTTGTTCCACCATCTTCAGAATTTCAGAGTGGCTACCACTGCTCTGGGCGTCACTCGTCAAGCAACAGTGTCTGCAGCCAAAGCAGGAAGCAAAGTAGACAGCAGCAAAGGAGCTTTCTCCTTGTTCTGCGCTGACCAGGTAGGAAGATGCTGCAGAAGCCCCGGCAGACTTGCCCCTGTGTCTCTTTTGAGAGCTGGGCAGCATCCCCACCCTTGGACCAGGCCCTGGCAAAGGGGGCTGCGTAGACCAGTGGGTCCCCTGGCACTGGACACACCGTGGCCTGTGAGATGAGGTTTTGTTAGGAGGGTACATGACCCGTAATTGCTGCCACCATGTTCCAAAAATACTGTATTGTAGTACAATCATAAAGCATATGTGAGTAGAATTTTTTTTAAATATTCGGTTGCCTTTTATTCTACTAAATAAGCCAGTTTTAACATTTGAATGTGTATTCTTTCAGCCTCCAAAATTTTGTGTATTATTTACAATGATATAAATTATGTGGTTTTGTCATACGTGCTGTCTCACTCAAAAATATCTACAGTTCTTCCTTTTTTTTTTTTTTTTTTTAAATGTAGCCTAGACTGGTCTCGAACTCCTGGTCTCAAGGGATCCTCCTGCGCAGGCCTCCCAAAGTGCTGGGGTCATAGGCATGAGCCACTGAGCCCAGCTCCAGTTGTTCCATGTTAATGAGCATCTTGTGTTTCAGATGCTTCGGAGCCAGCTAAAAGAATTAAAGATAGTGTCTTAATCCTCAGACCTACCCACGTGGTCCAACTGAGGCTTATTTCGTAGGCAAAGTGCATAGTGGAAAGAGTGGCACCCACAGCCTGTTCATGCTATGCTCCAACCCCCGATCCTAGCACAGGATACTGCCACAGTTGAGGCATGTCCCCTCCTAAGACGGCTGTGACTAGTGACAGATGTGTTAACAGCCTCTCCTGGACTGTGGTTTGGCTGCACAGGTCCCTGCCAAAGTTCTGATGGAGTGTGGGGGCCAGAGTGGGACTGGGTCTCAGGGGTGTCGTCTGAAAAGATGGAGATAGAATGCCGGCTCTGGGAGCCCCTCTATGTAGCCAGCTTCTACCTCGGCTCTTGCAAAGCATTTCCTCTGTTCCCTTCCACTGGCACCGTTGCTGGTCCATCTCCCCCAAAACTGAGTCAGAAGTTGGACTTTTCTATTAAAATATTTGGCTCATCTACACTTAAGACTTAATCAGAAAACAATGCAGTCTTGATTCATCATTGGCCTGGTGACTATCTTCCATGTTTTCGAGGGTTCAGTGGAAAAATAGAAACCATTCCATTTAATGGTTTAAAGATTTAATACAGGAAGATAAGTGTTCATAAACTCATTGGAATGCTGGAGGGGTGAGCCATAGGTTGAGCCTCCAGGAATCAGAACATCATAGAACTGATCCACCTGGATGTTAGAAACCCAGCAGGGGAATGCGCAAGGCCGAGATGAAGGAAAAGAAGGTTTATTTTAATACCTGCTTACAGACGGCTGAGTCCAAGATGGCATCAGCCCCCAAGTGGCCTGTGGCTGGGGCTTCTATAGCTGGGTTTGGGCTTTATAGTCAGGTTTGGGTGGGCCCTCAAAGGGGTGGGGCCAGCTTAAAGGGAAAGTTCCCATGGAACCTCCCACCAGCCTGGGTTCAGCCCAGGCTGAGCACAGCCTCTGCCATAATCAGGAAGGTGGAGAATCAGGAACTCTACTGAGTTCCAGAATGCTCTGCCTTAGCCACAGTCCAGGGATCAGGAAATCCCAGGACTTCACCTGCCTCTGGAGAACCACACAGCTACATTGGACCCTGGTACACCTGAAGAAAGAGCGCCTACTGTGTGCTAGGCACAGTTGGAGGAGTTTAGACATGTCAGTGGCCAAGCAAAGGTCTGTGTCCTGATGGAGCTCGTGCTCTGGTGGGGGGAGCCAGACAAATGAGTAAATGACGTGGTGCGTTAGGCAGAGACGGGTTTGGAGGGGATGCTGGGGGTGGTGGGAAGTTGCAGTAAGCAGGGCAGGCCTCATTGAGAGGTATCATTTGAGGAAGTGAACTAGCAGGATCAGAAGGGGACAGAGAGTGTTCTGGGCAGAGGGATCAGCCAGAAGGACACTGCCTTTCACTGGATGAGGGAGTAAGAAGGAGAGGCCGTTCTTGTACGGCTGTTAGGCCACTGTAAGGACTTTGACTTTGTTCTTGAAGTGAAACGGGAGCTGCAGCAAGCGTGACTTTGGTTGCCAGAGGCTCCTCGCTCTGGCTGTGGTGTTGAGGCGAGGGGGAAGCTGATACAGTCACGCAGGCAGCAGATGGTGGTGGCCTGGGCCAGGCTGGTGACAGTGGAGGTGTTGGGAAGTGGTCGGACTCTAGGTACTTATTTCGAGCTGGCATAACCTGCTGATAGATCCAGTGTGGAGTGTGAGAGAAAGAAAAGAGTCAAGTTCCCTCCACAGCTCCGGCAGCAGAAAACAGCCAAAGTGGGAGAAAGATGGCCGTGACTTTCCTCCACCTTTCAGACCTCACTTGGGAGAATGTAATTCACATCCAGAACCCTTGCACAAGAGATTTGGGGAAATGTATTTCGCTGTCTGGTCCCTGCAGTCCAGGCTGGCCCTTTATACAGTAGTGGGAGTGGGTGGGTGGGGAGTGCCACCAGCGTGTTCACCGCAGTTGGCCTACGGTCGTCCATTTATGTGTGTTAATATTTAAGATGGATGTTTCTTCTATTAAAAATTTTACCAAAAATACCAGTTTCAGATTAGGTTTAGTTGTGAGAAATAGAGACCCAAAATAAGAGTGGCTTAAACAATTTTATTTCTCTCTTGTAAATGTCTAAAAAGGCACAGTCAGCTGGTGTAGCAGCTCTGCTCCATAACGCCCCAAAGGTCTCAAGTTCCTTCCAGCTTTCTCTTTGCAGGATTTCTAGGGTGCGATCCTCATCCTGATGTTCTCAGTTGAAGACCAGAGCTCCAGTCATCACATCCCTGTCCCAGGCAGCCAAATGAATGAACGGTTCATGATCCCCCGACTCCTGCCAAGTGACAGACGCATGAATCATGTCTCCTTTAAGGAAAGTTCCTGGGAGCTGCCTTTCTTAGTCTGTCTCGGCTGCTATAACAGAATACCACAGACTGGGTGATTGATCAATTATAGAAATTTATTTCTCACAGTTCTCGAGGCTGGAAAGTCCAAGATCAAGGCACCAGCAGGCTCAGTGTCTCATGAGGCTTGATCTGTGCTCCAAAGATGGCACCTTATTGCTGCATCTCACAGGGTCGGAGGCAGAAAACGGACAAACACTCCCTCAAGTTCTTTTATAAGGACACGAATCCCATCCATGAGGTGGGAGCGCTTGTAACCTTATCACCTCTTAAAGGTCCCACCCTTTAGTAGTGTTGCACTGGGGACTAAATTTCAGCATAAATTTTGGAGGGACAGAAACATGCAAACCATAGCACTGCCCCATAACATTTACATGATTACGTACCATCGTCCAGCAAGTAATGACATGGTTACCCCTGGCCTCAAGGAGGCTGAGAACTGTGGTCTTTATGTGGAATGATCATGTACCCTCTGAAAAATCAAGGTTCAACATCACGAAAGAAGGAAACAGTGGATATTGAAGAACAACCAACAGCTACTGTCACATCTGCTTAATTTACTTTAAGGATGTCTGAACAACTACTGGCCTGAACTGGGACAGAGCAGTTCTAACTGCATGTTGGAAAATGTATATCACTTACAGAGGCAAACCCTCCACCTCCAGCTGAGACACCGTGTGCTGTTGCTGTATCCACTTCATTGCATCCACTCTCAGTCCCCTCACCTCGCTCTCCTGTCATACTCATTGGACAAAACCCCAATTTGGGGTAAATCTACATCTTGGCTGGATGCAGCAGCTCACCCCTGTAACACCAGCACTTTTGAGAGGCTGAGGTGGGAGAATCACTTGAGGCTACTAGGAGTTTGAGACTAGCCTGGGCAAAATAGCAAGACCCTGTCTCTACAAAAAAATTTAAAAATAGGCGTGGTATGGTGGTGTGTGCCTGTAGTCTCAGCTACTAGGGAGGCTGAGGCAGGAGGATCGCTTGAGCCCAGGAATTTGAGGCTATAGTGAGCTATGATCACACCACTGCACTCTGTTGCCTGGGCAACAGAGCCAAACCCTGTCTCTAAACAAGAGAGCTGTCTATGCTTTTCTCTGAGACCAGACTCTTGGCTAGGCCACCAGATCCTACTCCCTCTCGTCCACTGGAAGGATATTGCTCCAGCAAACACCTCCCCTCCCACCCCACACATATCAATTCCCTCTGTTAGATCAGCCTCACAGGACACAAATACAGTGGTCACCCCTTATCCACAGTGGATATGTTCTAAGACCCCCAGTGGATGCCTGAAACTGCAGATGGCACCGAACCCTATATCGACTGTTTTTTCCAACACATACGTACCTATGCTAAAGTTTGATTTTTAAATGAGGCACAGTAAGAGATTAACAACAATAAATAATAATAAAATAGAGCAACTGTAACAATATACTGTAATAAAAGTTATGTGAATGTAGTCTCTCCATCTCTCAGAATATCTGCTTGCACTGTACTCACCCTTCTCGAGATGACGCAAGATGATGAAATGCCTGCGTGACGAGATGCAGTGAGGTGAAGGACGCGGGCGGGCGTTGTGACATAGCGTTAAGCTGCTGTTGACCTTAGAAAGCTCTGTCCAGAGGTGGGTCATCAAGCCACATCAACGTCGATGCCTGCATGTCGGGAGCAGACGATTCCATGACAGCCGGGCGGGTGGCACCTACAGCGTGGGTTTGCTGGACAAAGGGAGGATTCACGAGACAGAGTGGGACAGTGAGGAATGGTGAGAAATGTAAAACTGAGGAGTTTATTTCTGGAACTTTCTATGTAGTATTTTCAGATCGAGGTTGACCACAGGTAACTGAAACCTAGAAACGCAAAACCTCCAATAAGGGGGACTCCAGCGTGGTGTTGTTACGGGTCCGTCTTGGAAACAGATTTGCCCCCAGGATCCCATCCACCTCGCTTATTAATATCACCTCCTTTTCGGCTCCCCCTGGCGGCAAAACTTGTTGAAAGAGTTGTCTTCCCGTCTCGGGTTCCTCTCCTCTCACTCCAGCCAACCTGTCACTGCTCCAGCCAACCAGCTGTGTCAAGGTCACCAGTGATGTCCCCTGCGCCAAACCCAATGGTGAATTTTCCGTCCTTTTACTGAATCTATTAGTCACATTTGACACAACGGATCGCTCCCTCCTTCTTTAAACGCCTTCTTTCTTGGCTTCAGGGTCACTGTTCCGGCTGTCCCCTCTCACCTTGCTGGGCGTGCACCTCATCTCTCTCCTGCTGCCTCCTCATCTCCCTGGCTCGAAACGGGGGAGGGCGCAGGGCCTTCCCACGTTCCTCATGTCTGGCCACCCTCGTCCCTTCAGCAATCTCATCCGGAATCCTGGCTTTCAACCCTCTGTCTGGTGTTTATCTCCCACCTGGACCTCTGTCCCGTCTCCCAGACTTAGACCCAGCCACCCACTCGCTGTCTCTTGTATGTCTAGGGGACAACTCGACCCTCACTACCAGTTTTTGGGAAATACAGGAAACAGAGAAACATCATAAAATAATCCCTGAGAACGCAGTCAGCAAAACCCAGATCTGTCTACAGGGCGAATGACCCAGTTTCCTCAGCAAACAAAATTGTACGGGGGCGCGGGAAAGGGAGGAGGATGCTACAGCTTAAAGGAAACTGAAGAGAGAATGTCAGTCAGTTGCCATGGATGGGACTTATTGGTTACTGATTTGAGAACGACAAAAAAAAACTGTCATCATGAACACTCCCTTCAAAGCCCTGCACAGAGAGACCAAACTTTAATGTGACTTCTAGCAGCCTGAGGCCACGTCCCTGGGACAACCCAGTCCCTTTTGAGTTCCTGCTTGTTAAAGCTCAGGGCTGTCAACAGAATTCACTGCTTGTTCTCCTTTTCTTAGAGCATTTATTTAAAAGGGCTTACAGTTACGAATCTTTCCTGTGTCCCTTCGAGATATGTATGTAGCTCCCACAACTCTGAGTGTCTCAAGAACTTGAAAGCTCTTCCTTTGAAATGTAATTATCAAGAAGGGCAGGGCCTCTGTCTCCAGTCTCTGCAGGAGGATAGAATCCTAATAATAATAATAATATCCTAATAATTAGCTAGCAGACAGAGCTGGCCTAATTGCATTTACACTGACCAACCCAGTTATTTTTTCACTGCAATCCCTTCCTGCTCTGTTCCCCTCCCTACTCCCTCTTTCTCCCTTTATTTTTTTATTTTCGTGTTCTTTATCTATTTTATTTTATGTTATTTTTAGAGATGAGGTCTCACTCTGTCGCACAGGCTAGAACCTCAAACTCCTGGGCTTAAGCGATCCTCCCACCTCAGCCTCCCGAGTAGCTGGACCTACAGGTGCACACCACCACACTGCTGTTTATTTTTTTAAGCTATGATAATGGTGCTACGGTTATAGTTTTCAAAAGAATCCAAAGAAACCTATCCAGACTGTAATCACTGCCCCCCAACTTCCAACACTATCACATTTGGCCAAACTTACATCCTGTCTTGTCAGATTTTTACATTTGCCTCTTAAATGATCTGTCAGATTCTACACCACCCCCACTGCCACCCCCGGCCAGTCTGTTCAATCTAGAAGGTGGCGTAGGACCCTCCCTAGCCTCTGTGGCCTGGTGTCCCACTCTCCTCCTGGGCGGTCCCACTCCGGCAGCCCAGGCCTTGCTGCTTCTGTCCCACGGCACCAACACTTCATTCAAACCCTGCACTGAGAGGCTGACCAACGCCTCCAGCTGTAGGGCTTTTGTGATACTTTCCCCCTGCCTAGAACCCCTTTTCCCCAGATACCTGCATATCCTCAGGTCTCTGAGACTCCCTGTTACCACCCTGCACAAACTAGTAAACTCCCATAATTGTGTACATTGTGATTACCTATTTCCTTTTTTTGTCTAATATTCCCACTAGAACACAAGCTATGGAGTAGAGATGGTTTTCTTCATGACTGTATCCCCAGGACTTAAAATAGCTCCTTGCAAGTAACAGGCACCAAAGAAATGTTGGTTGGAAGAATGAAGGCATGACTATCATTGTGTGAAGGTTGTATGTGTGTGCTAAAGAATCTATAACCACGTTTATTTTGTTTGTTTGTTTGAGACAGAGTCTCACTTTGTTGCCCGGGGTAGGGTGCAGTGGTGTCATCATAGCTCACTGCAAGCTCCAACTCCTGGGCTCAAGCGATCCTCCTGCCTCAGCCTCCCGAGTAGCTGGGACTATAGGCACGAGTCACGACGCCTGGCTAATTTTTCTATTTTTAGTAGAGACAGAATCTCACTCTTGCTCAGGCTGGTCTCGAACTCCTGAGCTCAAGCAATCCTCATGCCTCGGCTTCCAAGAGTGGTAGGATTATAGGCGTGAGCTACTGTGCCCAGCCTATAACCACATTTCTGAGCAAATGAAAGAAAGAAAACAGATATGGCTGAATAGTCTCCTAGCTTCCCTTCCTCCCATGGTAAGAATGTCCTTCACTCTTCCAGGGAGAAGAAAGGCTCGGACTGACCTTTTGGGTAGGACTTTGAGCCCATTCAATGTACTGTTCTTGTGGCTTCCCTGCTGAGTGTACAGTTGGCACTGGTGTTTTACATGAATGTTCCGTGAATGCTCATGAATGCTGAAAAGGGTTATACCCATTGGCAATCGCTGCACATAGGGAAGTGCTGGTATCTTTGGGACCCCACGACCCTAATGATACATTTGAGCTAAAAGTCTCTCTGATCATTTTTCTGATTACAGCGTGTGGCAAAGGGAGGCCACCTCCACTTGCAGGCACCCCTTGGGGGGTTTTGGATTTGTTACCTCCCTGACGTGGCTAAGAAGTACACCCCTTTTGAAAAGCAGCTCTTAGCTTGCTGTTGGGTTGTCGTCAAAACTGAACACCTGACAAAGTGTGTCACAACACACCCCCATAAAGGCCTTGGGACTAACATTCCCATTTGGGGGGTGGATTAACTTGAACTCAGCAGCTAACAATGTGGGAAGGGCCCAACAAGCCTCTTTTGTAAGGTAGCAATGCTGCATTCAAGTGTGCAGCTGGCCTGGCCCCAGTGGCATTTGGCTGTATATGAAACAAAGTGGCAACTATTCTTTTGGGGATAATTTTACCCTCTGCTCCACAGTCTAAAGCCAACCCACTAGCTCAATGGGGCTCTCAGTTCACAGAGGTTCCCCTAAGTGCCTGCGCCTGGTTCACTGGTGATTTGGCTAAGCTGAACCCAGTGATGTCCAGCAACAGCATCATCTATGTGGTGTGGAAAATGCTTGTGGTTGCTCCGCTCACTGGGCAGATGGGCAGAACTCAAGACCATTCTCATAGCTCTGGCCAATACTCCTTCATGAGCCTTGTCCTATTTTTACTGACTCTTAGGCTGTTGATGATGGCCTAGCTGTTTGGTCTGCCACGTGGAAAAGTACAGACTGGCAGATTAAAGATGTCCCTCTTTGGGGCCACGAATTGTGGAAGCAAATCACAACTGCTGATTGAACCCTCTCGGTCACTCACG